>NC_069662.1:55741398-56057312 GCF_027244095.1 Hemicordylus capensis
CCGGGCACTTTGTTGCTGTCGGATGCCATGTATGGAGCCCGACTGGGAGGCCCCTGACAAGGCCAGCTGGATCATTCCTCTGGTCACAAAGCTGGCTAGGTCATCTGTGAGGTTGTGAGTGGATGGCAGTTGTCCTGACAAGAGCTCAGAGCTGACTTCCCGGCTGTGAGAGAGCTGAAGGTCTTCCTGGCCCTGTGCACGGTAGGCTAGGCTTGGAATCCCTATGCTGGTGTCATCCTCATCATCTATGCCCATAACCTCAGGGTTGATAGAAGGGAAATCTGGGAGATCCCGGGCAAAGGATTCCTCAGGATCACTGTGGCCATCGAGGTCTAAGGAGGAAAAAAAAGATAGCTTGACATTTATCTGCCTTTTGGAGACAGGCAACCATTCCTTTAAGCTACATTGTCTCTTCCAGAAAGCTATGATCAAAATTTGGTAGCATAAAAGTGAAAAACATCTTCTAATATATTTACTACTCCACAAGAGGAAGAGGAAAATCAAAACCTCTGCCCTGCAGCTGAGAGCTGAGTTTAAGAAAGCAAGAGCCAACTAGCCCATCTAGTTTAGTTCTGGCAACTGAGTCTTAAATACATCTCTCAAGCAGAAGTTTCCCCCAGTCCTGTCACCAGAAGGTCTTCAACTGGAGGTGGTAAGGACTGAGTTGGGGATCTCCAATAAGCAAGGCACAAGCACTGTCACTAAGTGCACCTCAATATCCAACTTCTCTCCACCTAGTTTCTGCTTCATTCAGTGATGGGAGGAGAGCTGTGGTAGCAAGCATGAGTTGTCCCCTTTGCTAAGCAGGGTCCACCCTGGTTTGCATTTGAATGGGAGACCACATGTGAGCACGGTAAGATATTCCCCTTAGGGATGCACAACTCAAATGAACTGGTGGGCCGAAACCAACCGTGACTTAGTGTGCAGGGGCTGAGGTAAATTTTAAAATTATTTAATTAATTAAAAATGAACATTAAGATACTATAAAATATATTTTTAATTTTTTTATTTCATTTTTTAATAGCTAGGGGAGGGTGGGCCTATGATCACCCCTGACACCAGCAGCACCTACCCCCTTACCAGTGGTGGCCCTGCTGCCCCCCAGCCACCACCTGGGCAGACTCCTCGGGCGTTGGGATTGTCACAGACTCTCTCCTCAGCTCTCCCCCCAACGCCACCTCTCGCTGTGCCAATTCTCTGTACCTGCCTGCTTGCCTGGAGCTTGCTCTCCGAGCACCTCAGCTAGGAGTGAGTGCGCACTGAGCACAATTTGCCCTTGCCGCCCCTGTGGCTGCCAAAGAGCCACTTGAATAGGGAGCAGTGCAGCAGCTCCTGAGTGGCAGAGGGGAGGAAAGGCTGCATGGCAGCTTTGTCCTTCCACCCAGCAGGAACTGGCTACAAATGAAGGAGGTACATGCCGCTATGCCACTCCATAGCCATGCAGCTCTTCCACAGCCACACGGGTGGCGGTGGCGGCAGCAAGGGCAAATCTCACTTGCTGCCTGCTGGCTCCTGGCTGAGGCGCTTGGAGAGCAAGCTTCCAGGTGGGCAGTTATGGGGCGCATTTGCTCATAGGAAAGAGATGATGGTGTCAGTGGTAAGAGCCCTGCGGGCCAACCAGAACATGCTCGCAGGCCAGATGTTGTGCAGCCCTGCCCTTAGGGGATGGGGCCACTCTGGGAAGAGCACCTGCCTGCTTGCATGCAGAAGGTTCCAAGATGCATCTCCAAGATAGGGCTGAGAGAGACTCCTGACTGCAACCTTGGAGAAGCCACTAGCAAGCTGTGCAGACAATACTGAGCTAGATGGACCAATGGTCTGACTCAGTAGAAGGCAGTTTCCTATGTTCCTAAAGTAACCATGCTAATGTAGGACTATGTCATTCCATGCGGTATAGCACCTAGTTGGTTTTACTTTATTTAAAATATGTATAACCTGTACTTTTTACACTAACAGGGTCTCCAAGAAACTAACAATTCCTTTAAAAGCAATTAAGATTGGCAAATATTTAATAGCAGCAAGAACACCTTGCCCTATGCCTACCCAAGTAGCCACTCCTGCCCTCACCTTCTGATCCCTCCGTCAACGGGGTTTGGCCTCTTGACAGATTGAATGTCCCATTCTCGGTATAGGACACTTCTGCATCAGAGTGCTCAGAATCTGAGATAGCCAGCTCTTTGGCAACCACTGCGTCATCCAACTTGGAAGAAAAAAAGATGTCAAAGCTCTTAGCAAGATTATTTGAGCTACTAAACATGGGAGAACATATACAAGGTGCTTAAGAAATACAACACTGGCACTCCTCCAGACATTACTAGGGAAGTCAGATGCAGGGTCTGACCCATTTATTTATTTATTTATTTTATATATTATCTGACTCCAAAGGCTCTAAGCGGTACACAAAAACAAACCACAATAAAAACAAAATAAAATCAACTGTTAAAACAGCAATTGAAAAATTTAAAACATTCAGAGATTACTAAAAGCCTGGTTTAAGAAGAGGAGGAGGAGGAAAAAGAGGAAGGAGGGGGGGAAGGGGGGAGGGAGATGTAGTGTTTTAAGGGCTCTTTTGAAGTCTGGTAAAAGTTGTTAAACCATGGATGTCTATAAGGAGCGCACTGCACAGCCCTGGAGTAACTACAGAGAAGGCCACTCCCCAATCACTGGCTGAAATGGTGGTATATGGAGACAGACCTCTCTCAACGATGACACTCCGGAAACCAATCTAGCCACTGCATTTTGGACCAACTGGAGTTTCTGAATCACATACAGAGACAGCCCCACAAAAACACATTGCAGTAGTCAAGCCTAGAGGTTACCAGTGAGCACATCACAGTTCTGAGATCGCTATCTTTAAGGAACGGAAGCAGCTGTCATATCAACTGAAGTTGATAGAAAGTGCTCCTGGCCATAGCCTCAACTTGAGAAACCAGAATGAAGCCTGGATCCAGAAGCATTCCCAAGCTACATACTTGTTCCTTTTCAGGGAGTGCAACCCCATCCAGAACCGGATGATCTATCATGTCCCTCAAAATATGACCACTACCATGTGTACCTGCATCTTGTTTGGATTCAGCTTCAATCTATTATGCCTCATCTAGTCCATTACTGCCTGTAGGTAGGCATTCAGGGAGGCTATGCCATTTCCTGATGATGTCATGAAGAAATAGATTTGGGTGTCATCAGCATATTGATAACACCCTGTTTAAATCTCCTGATGATCTCATCCAGCCATTTTATGTAGATGTTAAAAAGCATCAGAGATAGGATGGAGCCCTGAGGGACACCATACAATAGCTCTTGTTTCAGAGAGAATCTATTTCCGAGCGACACCATCTGGAATCTACCGGAGAGTTAGAAATGGAACCACTGCAAAGCAATGCCACCTATTCCCAAATCTGCCAGGCGATCCAGAAGGATACCATGGTTGATAGTACTGAAAGCCACAGAAAGGTCCAAAACCAATTGGCTTTGAGATGAAACTCCTGAGAAGCAAATCTAATGATACCTTCAAAACAATTTCATATTCAAATTAAGATGAACAGAGCCTCTTGGAGGAACATACAGCATTCAGCCACCTGAGATTTAGTAATAGCAAGTCTGTGATGCACCCACCTGCAACACAAATGCCAACATCAGCCCACACTTTAACAAGACTCATGCTACAGTTCTCCATTTACCTTGGGACAGAAAGCAGCAAGCTCCTCTTCACTGTCACTCCCATCAGCAGCAGGATGCTGGCTCAGCATCTGATGGCGCACTGCAGTGAAATCAGAGCCCAGAGTAGCAGTTATGAAGAAGGAGGAAGCCACTCAACATGTCCATACAGAAGACAAGCAGAAGATGTCCCCTGCTAACTGAGCAAAGAGGCACCTTTTGTTAAGTGGTGATTCTCTTTACTGAACAGGGGGAGAGCAAATGGCCCTTTCCAGCCCCAGCATAGCATCCCTCCAGTGGCTGTTGCTGGTGTCTACCTTGTGTTTCTTTTTTAGATTATGAGCCCTTTGGGGACAGGGAGCCATTTTATTTCTCTAGGGAAACTGCTTTAGAAACTTTTGTTGAAAAGCGGTATATAAACATTTGTCATAAAAGGGATGGATCCAAGCAAGACTACTGAGAGAAAGGATTCTGGAGGGAGAAGGTTCCAGAGGCTGCAGAAGTAATGGACACACCAAGAGCTGGAATGCCAGCTGACCTCTGTGCCCTAATCAGGGTTGCAACAAGCCTAATTCCATATTGAGAACAGCTTTGAGAATCAACTACTGCTCCAGAAACAATTCAGAACTAACAATTTACAAAAAAATGCCCATTTCCAAGAAATTGTAGGAAGAATATTTTGAGGCAGCCACCGGTTCAGACCTCCCATGCAAACCAGCAATGTGCAGCAGGAAAGGGTAGCTGACAAGACATTAAGTATGCAAATAAACCTCCTACCCAAGAACTTGTGGGAGTTAATACTAGTCCTGCACCAGACTCACACTGCCTTTCCTTATGCTTCGACATCATGTAGCCATGAACACTGAAGTCCAACCGCTGCAGAGCTGGCTCCAGTTTGGTGTACAGACGCTGACCCAGGCGGTGGTACACAGCTAGTGGCCACAGCAGAACAGAAAGCACTGGAAGAAGAGGGTTATTAGAGGGCTTCTGCTCAATTAATATTCCTAGGAGGCATTTGGGGGATGAGGGGGAAAACTTTAGGATGGGACAATCTGTAAACACAGTGTACAATGCAACCAAAGCAAGGTGTCAACCTACAGCTCAACATAACTATATTTGCAAATGCCATGCCCTTTCAAATGAAGGGTGCTCTGTTGCCCAATCTTCCCCCCAACACACAGGTACTCACTTGTTAGATAGGCAAGAAAGACACCCGGAACATACTGGCCCAAGACAGCTAAAAATGTG
The DNA here is from genome assembly GCF_027244095.1 of Hemicordylus capensis. NCBI lineage: Eukaryota > Metazoa > Chordata > Lepidosauria > Squamata > Cordylidae > Hemicordylus > Hemicordylus capensis. The sequence goes on from NC_069662.1 coordinate 55,746,304, forward strand.
AGGACACCACAAGCCAGAATGCAGAACTGGAAAAACAAAACCCAAAGTTAGTGTATTGATCAGCCTCCCCTCCCTCTAAAGTGTTGACAGGGAGTGAACCCTTGTCTTGACTGACAGGCTGGTGAACTCCAGGGCAGCCAATCAGTACACCAAGTGGGTGGGAACTAAAGAATGGTTGCTGGGAATTCTGGGAACAAAAAGGGCGGTCTGTGCTGGAGAAGCACATGCAGAAAGGCTTAGTGAGGGGCATGGAGTTTTTGCTCCCTCATGGTCAAAGCCAGCATGGAGGTTTCTCACATGGAATAACTGCAGATCCTTGAAAGACAGGATTACAGGAAGCTTGATTCTCATCAGGTGTTGGGTGAGCTTTCAGGGGAAAGGGAATTCAGCATAGGGAACAGTGTGTTAGTCAGATTTTGTGTTAGAAATTTATATTTATTTGTGTGTGCTTTGCATATTCCTGATACTGTTCCATTATTGTTTACCTGTAACGTCATTAAAATAAGATACACTAGCCTCCGCTCAACCCACCTAGGGCATTGCAAAAGACTCTAAACTTTTAAGCACGCCTAAATGCAAACTGAAACTGAAATATAAACAACCTATTTTTGTAACCTACTAAGTATTTTTGAGTATATTTAAAACCTAAAAGTCTCATATGGAAGCAGTCTGTCGTAATTGAATAAAACTTTTTGTTCTTTTCTTTTTACAAGTCTCTCAGAGTTGGTGTTTAACTCAAGAAAAAGGGAGGGTGGAAAGCGGATTCCTCTGGTGCAAAAGCATCCTCAAGCACTCAGCAGCTATCAGTTTTCTCATCACGTGTAGGCCTACTCATGTAAAGTTTTTGTACTTATCCAATAGCAAAATAAAGTGAGTTTTCCCTGGGATTCCACTCCAAGCCCAGGGAGGTTCAAGCTCTGTTGATAAGAGGGGTGGTGACGGTGGCAGCATTTTGATTCTACCGGAAATATAGATTAGTTTTATGAGAAGCCCAGCCAGGCAGCTTGCCAGGGATGATTCAGCATTCCCCCCATCACGTGAGCTGCTCTGAGACAAAGGCTTTAATCCATTACAGTTAGTTCCTATGGTATTAAAGAAAGCTAGCAAACTGCTCCTAATAGCTCAAGATCACACAGGTGCATTTTGGTTGCTGCCAGCAAACCAATTCCTTGGGAAGCAAGGCCAACATGGAGAAATTCTGCTTGAGAAATCTTGCATAAGTGTGAGCATATGCATGGATGGGGAGGGGAGAGTTCACCAGCTACAGCTGCCTTTGGATCAAGTCCCAAATGGCACAGGCAGAACCAGAAAGAAGACTGGAGTCCACCAAAAGCTTCACCAGATAGAATGGCTGTAATATTTGCTGTCCAATATTGGATGAATATTGGCATCCAATATTTGCTGTACCCATTCCTTTTTCTTGCTTCTCAATTCTACAGTGCCTCTCCCGCACAGCACTGAGAGTACACATGTACTCTGTGCTGTGTGCACACAGTTGTGGATTTAATATGCAGCACCCTGCTTGAAATCAAACAGCTGCTATTCTCAGGTTAGCCTTGGGATAAACTCCCCCCTCCATTCCTGCCCATTAGCAGATGGCTGGTACCAATGGGACTGTTTTTCACCTTGCCCGGATTTTGCCTTTTGAAGCCCAACAGGTTCCTCATGAAGCTGTCGCCTGTGACCCATCCTTCTGCTAAATAGTGACATAGTTCAGGCACACTCAGCAGTCGTGGGTGGACATAACCCCAGCTGGAAAGAGAGAACGAAGATGGTAACTTACTTTACTAAAAAGTACCAATAAATGACTCCTCCTGCAGTTTTAAAAGAACTCTCCTCGCAGTCCTAGCATGAGGCCAATAAATGTTCATGTTCAGAGATGAGATGTGAAGGCTGAGGCAGAAAAGGGACGAACCCAGGTCACAAAAGTCCAACATTCTACTCACTGCCTCACATTGATTCCCTGCCACTTCGGCAAAATGAGCAAGAAGGCATCTTGCAGCCTGTCCCTACATTTTGAACTCATCCGAGTGACTCTTTTTAACAGAAAGAAACTATTATACACTAAGAGGACTTTTGCACACAGATTCCTGTAGAAGTCAATGAGATATTTCCCCATTTGTTCTAATATAACATGAGCTGAAGTTGCCATTAGACTGTGCACAAGGCATTTGGAGAAGGCATCTTGTTGTGGTTCAGATTAAATCATCTTTATACATTCACAATCAAGTTATTTAAAGATAGTTAAAGGGTAATCAGCACTCCTACTAACCAGGCAGAGGTATCTTTTAAAATAGTGGTTCTCTCATATTTAGCAAGAGGATATTAACTATCCCTATTCAGCCTAGTATAGCATCCCCCTCAGAGGCTGTTGCCTCCCTTGTTTTTCTTTTTAGGCTTCACGCTGCTTTTGGACAAAGAATCTTCTTCTAATTCCTCTTGTTATTTAAGCCACTTCAAGAACTTTTTTGTTGAAAAGCATATAAATATTACTATTGTTAATAATAAAACTCCATTCATTGACCTTGAATGCACACCCAAACAGACTAGTGAGAAGGATGAATTTTTACAACTTTTCAAAGCACTCCTACTTGAAAACTGGAGACTCTATAGACTATGTACATGTAGAATTCAAGGCCACAAGTTTAATGTGGAATATTGCTGCTCCCACACAAACACTGGACTGCAGCCTTAGTTACAAAATATGAGGAGAGGCAGATGAACAACAGTATTCAGGAGCAAAGGATTATTAGCAGACAGACCCTCCTTCCTCCACTTTGGGAAACTCTGGATTTCTACAGAAAGCCATTGAAACAGAGCATAGGCAGGCACTTGGTACCAAGAGGAAATTAACCTCTGCTCAAGTCAAGGCAGATAATGAACAGATGCAAAATCTGCAGAGCAAAAGGTGACACATGCTTGTGGAATCCTGTCTATTCTTAATGAAGCCAAAGCTCCTGACACAGCAAAAGGATTGAAGCTGGGAGGCCTTAAACTGTCAAAGTACCCCAGAATGCAAACAAAATCAAGTCTAAATCAGTTATGGAGATTTGGCCTAAAAGGGCCTTTTTGTTCTAATCTTCCTCTGAACAGCAACTGCCACACCCATGCCCTCTTCCTCCAGTCCTTTTATCTACCTTGAAACCTAGTTTTCCTGCTTTTGGGACTCTGCGTAAGACAGAACCCTATTAAAGGTACTGTCCCCCAGAAACATGCATGGAAGGCTCTTGGGAAGTTTCTTTTCTGTTGTTGCTTGGGGATTCTGGTGGCTCAAGCCGTCTGCTACTATCCCAGAGCCTACCCAGTAGAGAACCCACTGTGTACTCAAACTCATCTCCGCCCTAAGCTGAATCACAGGGCCGCTGAACTTCAAGATGGAACACTGGAATGCAGGGTCCAGAATCACTGCTGAGCTGAAATCACTATCCTTGCATGGGACTGCTCCAGGGAGCCTTGCACTGGATTGCCCTAGACATTCCTGAAACGCAAAGTCTTTGGGTTTGGGACCCTCTGTGTGGGCTTGCCTCAGAGCCGTCCCTGAGTCTGACTGCCTGAAAGCCTCTAGATACCAAAGTAGAACCCGAGAGAGTAGGGATGTGCACAAAAAGTATTTTGCGTTCTGTTTCAAGTTTGAAACTAAAAATGGCCGAAACGTTCCATCGAAACAGCAGTCGAGCCAGCTGTTTCAACGGAACCAACTTGAAATGTTTTGAATGTTTCAGGCATAGGGAACAATGGGGCACTCAAAACACCCCAATGTTCCCCATGGGTAGCTCCTAGGGACAAAGTGAGTTGGGTGGTAGGGCATGATCTACCATCCAACCCACAAAGGAAATGGGCAAAAGGGCAATTTTAAATACATTACCTTTAAACAATTAACTTTTCCCTTGGGGAAAAGTTAAACATTTGTTTACAATACCCTGCTTGCCCATTTCTTTTGTGGGTTGGGTGGTAGGTAGCACCCATCATGCCTACACCCCAAAGGACTTTGGTGTCCCAAGGAGCTACCCAGTTGCAAGACTATCCAGTTTTGCACTGCAATTTGCAGCCCTGCCTTGAAAAACATTGCAGAAGCACACAGTAAAAATGAATCTCTCACATTTCAAACACACTGCAAAAATGGCCAAAAAAGAATCACTGTCCAAGAATCCACCACCAACCACAGTGCCTGCAGTGCAGTAACATCATTGGCACAAGTTGCTCTCTCTCACAAAATGATGACTCCTTATGTTACTTTCTAGCATTGCAACAGGTGTCACAGAAGCACCCTTACTTAGCAGCAAGCATAGCCATAAGCTCAACTAGAGCAACTTCACCCACATTTTGATTGAGTACACCTTGCACTGCAGATTGCAGAGCAGACCAGAGCAGTGAGTGAAGCACAAGTTAGTCTCAAAGCCAGACATGGAGCTCATTACTGCAATCACCAAGAAATATAACAGAGAGAGCGAGAGAGCTGCCACTGTCAATTTCTCGTCACAACACTATCTCACAAACAAAACAACTATCCTCAAGGGAAGGCAGGCACCCAAGTTCTGCCTCTGTCAATCTGACAAGCAAAACCAGATAGTTATAGCAGCAGTAGCACAGCATATTACACTCAGTGCTGAGAAAAGAAAACCACATAATCAAGCCTACCTTCCTGCTCTCCTGATGTATCCTCTTCAAGAGAAGCACAAGGAGGTCTCTCTCTGCCTCCCAGGCCCTCTGAATACATTTTGAAATCTCCCCAGCCAATGGAGGCACAGTTGCCCATGACAACATGTGATTTGTATAACAAGTCAACCAAGAAGCAAGGATCTTGAAAGCCAATCGGAAACCAGTGCCAGAAAACCAATCAGCAAGGGGAAAACAGACCTCCAAAATGGCTCTCAGAACTTTGAAACGTTTAGATAGAAACAGAGTTGTTTAAGGGTGTTCTGTTTTGAGCTTGAAACGGCCCACTTCATGGTGAACTGTTTCACTGCCAAAACATTGTGCACATCCCTGCTAGAGAGACCTTAAGGCTGGATCATTTCTAACGAGGGTTTCTGCAGACTAACCTCTGTGCCTAACTGTATAGGAACCCAGTGCTCCCCTTTGGGCATGCAAAGTGCCATAGATTGTGGTGCCACGCTAGCCCCCTTCTGCCTCTCCTTGACCTCATTTTGTAACACTTTTGCAGGGGACCCCGAACCATCTTCTGGTGGGAAGTCATCTCTTTTGGCATCGCACACAAACACAGCAGTTATGGACAATAAGCTGCTCTTTAGCCTGTATTCTTTACTCTTCCCCCACCTGTCCACATTCTAACACCCACTCGAGCCACTAGGCTATTAGAGTCCTAGACTCCTTTGCTCACATTATCTAGTCCCGGGAAGCTGCCTTCACTCCCTGTGCAACTGTGACTATATTAAGGTTACCAAACAGCACCATTTGCATTGTGCCTCTGCTTTATCAATACACTTTATTTCTTTGTCTTAAAAGCCTTGTCTGAGGCTGTTGCCCCTCTAAAAAAGGGTATTTGCCTGCATCCAGACTGCAGTCAGTTTGCTTGCAAATTTGGTCTCGAGCTAAAATCCCACAGGACAGTCTAAGGCCACAGTATAAGGATAGTGTACACACTTGCAAGCAAGTGTGGTAACAGGATCTCTCTTTCAGTTTAGCCACTGAAAGGCACTCTCTGCCAGTAAGGTTCGAACTTGCAAAAAGCATTACAGCTAAGCTGCGCAGAGATCACCATGGAATATGGCATAAAGGGAAGGGCTTAGCATTTCATACCTCTCACTGTCCAGTTCATCAGGTCTTGCCACTAGAATGATAAAGACACATCAGGGTTAGTTGAAAGGAAGATACCTGGGAAAATGCTTAGTTGCATAATTGAAACAACTTGTGAATCATTTTAACTACTGTCAACCAGCAACTGGAGACTAGGGATGTGTACCGAATTGCTGCAGTACACATCCACGGGCGGCAAGGGGTTCCCTTAAGAGGAAGCGGGCAGGTCCTACCTACCCATCCTCCAAGCCCCCAGCCTGCTGCGGCACTCTTTCAACGGAAATACTTCAGTGTGCTGCTTACCCCTCTAAAACGCCACACTGAGGTGATGGGATGCGTCCCCAGCATCCCTTGTGCGGTGTCGGCCTGTAAATGTAATTTTTTTGGTGTATGTATATATGTAATAAATGTATGTAAACGTAAATTTGCAGGGCCAGCATGTTGTTGCTGGCCCCACAAATGGCGTCAATGCATGCACCGACGCCATTTACATGCCGACGCTGCACAAGGGAAGCTGGGGAGGCATCCCATCGCTGCAGTGCAGCATTTTAAAGGGGCAAGCGGCACAAACATTTCGATGCCAGGGAGCCAAAACGTTTTGGCACCTCTCCAAAGGGGCACCAGAACGCTTCGGGCTCATCCTTACTGGAGACACCCTGAGCATAGTGCTTTGTACCAACCTTTTAGATACTTACAAACACATTTTCTACAATAACTATCATGAAGCCAGACATAAATCAGCCAGATATAGGGATATAGCAGCCAATATTGCAGCTTATGCAATTTATGGCAATGGTTAAAATGCAAGGCAGGTTTCCTCAGGGAGCAGCAGACAGTAGTCACAAGAAGCATGAACACTCGATCTCTGCAACAGATACTCGGAGCCCCACTCCAAGTCCATTACCTTTCAGTCAACAAAGTAAGCAAGGCTGCTGTATAACCTGAGTGTATCAGCTGTCAAAACTGGAGAAAAGGTAGCAATTTAAATAAATCTTAAATAAATTTAAGATAAGATTGGAAATCTCTCTTGCGGGTACTTTTGAAACATGCCCTGGGTCTACAAGAGTCCATGCTTTCCTCTATTCTATTTGCCTATGCAGTAGGCAAGTGAGAGGTTCTTGACAAGCTGCTGGTCTTTGTAGCATTTTATGCCAAGCTCACAGTTAACTTCGTTTAACAAGTTCTTTATTAATTCCTTTCTCCTCAAGAGCAGGAGCTAAAAAAAAAAAAAAAGCAGCAGAAAGAGTGCAGGCTTTTTTCAGTTCAGTTATTTTTTTAGAGGGCATATTTCCACTCCAAAACCTTTTCCTCATGGAAATGCAAGAGTAGCACTTCCCAATCATTTCAATCCAAAGACTTCCTGTCTACAAAGCCCAGCAAAGAAAAACTTAGATTCCCAGAATGAGCTCACTTTGGATGAGAAAGTGGACAATTCTGTATTATACAGGCAAACCCCATTATCTGCAGGGGTTCTGTTCTCTGCTACAACCGTGGATAACGGAACCAAGGATAACGGGGCATTAAGTCAATGGGAATGTGGGGGGTGGGTGTTAGGTTCCTGGAAGATGCAAAAAAGTGGGAAAAGTGGCCAAAAAAAGGGTGGAAATAATGGGGAAAAGTGCCCTGCTGTGCTTCACAAGTCTGCAGCTGTCCTGCAATGACCCTCCGAAGTCCAAAATCTGCCATTTCCCCATAATTTTTTGTGGGAAATTATTATTTTTTAACAAATGAGCCACAAAATGGCTCCTTTCCTTAAAATGGTGGTTGGAAATAACCTCGGAGATCATTTCCAGCTACCCCGAAACTGCAGATATGTGGAAATCAATCCTCCACTCCCCGCGTTTGCTGAGGTCGGCCACAGATACACAGTACTGTGGATGTTGCGTCCGCGAATGGCAAGGTTCACCTGTACATTATAAAAGAAGTACATTATGTTGTTTGCCACTGTTTGTGTGAAAGCAGTCAGAGAACAATTAGAAATGCTTATTATGACATTGAGACCCTCTGGTCTGGGAACAGAAACTATAACCTATTTTGGAATTTTAAAAAATAATATCTGTAATAAGGGGCTAACTTATGGTTACATCTATATTGCTCTAAGCAGCTCAGAAAAGCATTTTATCTTCATGAGAATCCTGTGAGGTACAGTTGTCCCTCACCTATCGTGTTTTTCCCCAATTGCGGATTTGAGTATCTCTGACTGGGAAATTGTGATAGCCCTTGCCAACCGTGACCTGAGTATCTGTGGTCTAGCGACTTAAAAAAAAAAAAAAGGATTTCAGGTTTGAAGGGAATAATTTCTGGTGCAGGCAAGGGTTTTTTTTTGGGGGGGGGGTGATTTCCGGGAACGGTGGTTCGGGGGCAATTTCCGAGAAGGGAGGTTTGGGGGAGGTTTTTTTCTATTTTAAATTGTTTTGTTTTGTCACTGCAATTCCCGAACCCCATTTCCCATTGCTTTCTATGCCTTGTCTACCGCGAATTCGACAACCGTGAAGGTTTCCAGGAAAGGTACCCTCAGGAGGAACTCTTAGGGACAACTGTACGTTACATCAGGACCCAACAAATCCCAGGTGCCAGCTCACCACAGTGCCTGAAAATTTAAGCACAGTATCTGAACCATGTAATAGACAGACATGAGCAGGAGGTGGCATTCTTGGAGATGAGCAGTGTATCTACCCCCCAAGCAGCCAAGGCCATTGATGGTTGACTACATGCCATGCTGCCATGGACACAAAAGGAATGGAGACACAACAGACACACATAAATCTATGGAAGATGGAGAAAGGGAGAAGTTATTTCTGTTTAAATCAGACATCTGAAACCTTCAAGAATAAAAAACAATTAGTCTGGCTCCTAAATTATCGGGCTGGCTCCTAGGTCCAAAGAAAATTGGCTGAGGCCTGGATAAGGTGGAGAGAGAGTGGTTGTACCTAAAGAAAGTTAGTTCTGTCTCAGCCCCATTGAAATCAATGACACAAGTTGGTCATGACTAAGTTCAGTCCCATTAATTTCAATGGGGCTCAGTCATGATTAACTTTCTTTGGATACAACCCAGTGACTTGTTCAAGGTCACCCAATAAGCTTTTCAGGGAAGGACTTAAATCTTAGCTTCCTACATTCAAGACGGCACTCTAGTCACTGCATCATGCCATCTGTCAATTGGGAGCTGACTGGATTTAAAAACAAACAAACAAACAAAAACACCAAGCACCTAGCAGCTCTAGCTCATTCAAGAAAAATCCCAGCTAGTTCCAGCTTGCACTAACCTTTGGATTTTTTGAAATCCAAGCTCTAAATAGCAAATTATCTTCCTTCTATACACAGACAATGTCTAGCATCATATTCAGGCAATTTCAAAATTGTTGCTGTAACTTCTTGTGTTTCTGGATCACAAACCATGACTATAGTCTAAAAGAAACTTATGCTACTTTCCTAGGAAACTGCACCATAGTTTTGTTCAAGTGACGTTTTTGCATTCAAATGAAAAGATGGCAATTTAAGATGTATATCAAGATGCTGGCTAGTTCAATGCTCAGACTACTGGAGTACTAAAATCTGGGCCAACTTTCCCTTTGCGAGGTTAAAAAAACTCACACCAAACTGCATCTCTTGCAACATTTATCCTGCTACCAATGGAATCAGCTGTGGAATACTTATGATATCTGTGGCCATATACGATTAATCTGGTTACACATACTCAGAAAGCAAAGCCTATGTAACAGAAAGGTAAAAGCACTGAATCTATATTGCAGATCTGTTTTCTGAACTATCAATAGTCCTCCAGGACTATTCTTCCTCTCCACAATCTGAACAGCTGAGGCTTCTTTTGAGCCCCCTCTACTCCTACATCTCTTTTAATTGGGATGTAGTCCAGCCTACAGGATTCCTGTTCATCTTCAACCACTATTTTCAATGAAGAAACCTAGGATCCTTGATTGGAGCTTGAGTATATTGGCGCTGGTGGAGGAGAGAAATGAACAACTCCAAGGAGTAGTCACAGCTGAATTCAGGGATCCAAGAGTGATAAAACTTACCTCTTATTTCAGGCCAGATTTTATTCTTCCACTGATCTAAACACACTATTAATATCAGGGCAAAAGCAACCAAGAATACCAGATGGAGAGACGTCAGTGCAAAAAACCTGAAGGAAAATAAAGCCAGTCAGCACAAGAAGGCTTCTCTTGCAAAAGTGTTACATGAAAAACCAACACAGTTTAATTAAACCATGGAGCAGCAGAAGTATAGAATAAATAATGGTTGTTAATTGGCTTTTTAGTAATAAAGGTTTGAGATTAATATTAAAAAGAGAATGCTTGATTTGCACCTTTCATTCTCATGAAACATCCTTTTCTTTCTCTGCTCCTTTTTGTTTTTATGTTTAACATCCAGCCTGATGAAGACCTTTTAGCTGGTCCTTATAAAAGTATTATTCTATTTTATTTTTCCATAATGGACCAACATGGCTTGCTGCATTTTTTAAAAAACATTTATATCCCACTCTTCCTCCAAGGATCTCAGAGTGGTATTCATGCTTATTTTTATCCCCACAACAACCCTGTGAGGTAGGTTAAGCTGAGAGATAGATGACTGGCCCAGAGTCACCCACTGAGTTTCATGGTTGAATGGGGATTCGAACCCGGGTCTTCCCGGTCCTAGTCCAACACTCTAACCACTACACTATACTGCCTAAACAAACAACTGCTTTCCCCATTGTTCAAGGCCACCCAGCAAGTCTGTGGCTGATGTGAAAACCAAAACTTGCTGTCCCACATCTACTATACTCACTGGACCACAATAGGAATGCTTAGAATAACTGCCTGTCCACAGTATGTGCTTCCAAACAGAATTTAGGGAAAGAGTAATGGGGGAGGTAGGGGATTTTAGCCTACAAACAGCAGGTCACATTTAGTAATGTGTGTTGTGTGAAGTCTGCAACCTCCCTCTCCTGCCCCAGATATCCTGCCTCTCCTAGATGAAGTTGGAAGATGCCACCCTTGCAAACCACTTAGGTTAATTACTTTGCCAGTCTGGCAGGAAACTCGCATTATTGTGGCACCAACAGCTTATTTATAAGCATGATATTTGAGTCCAAAGATGCTTTCCATTTTAACTTAAGACTCTGGCTAGCTACAAATGCGTAGCAGTTTACAGAAAGTTGCACCATCGATGGGGCAGCATTTAATTGCAAAGATCATGGGGAGAAAGATCATTTAGCATTTCAGAGTAAGGAGCTTACAGAAAATTCTTGCAGAAAAAGGGGGAGAAAGGGATCCACAGAAAGAGATCAGTTCTGTTTGCTACTCATCTCATTGTCACATACCTCAAAACTCATAATACACCAACATGTACCTAATCATTGTGTTTACAAGTTATTCAAGCCAGCAGTTGCTTTTCACCATTATAAGCACAAGCAAGCTTTGCTGTGCTAAAAGGGTGGTTTCATCACAAGCTACCAAGAGCAAAGTATGAATTATATACAAAGTTACACAGCCTTCTACAGTCATTCCTTCTGCCACAGATGTGAGCCTGGCTGTTCAGCAAGGCTGTTCAAAGGAGGGTGATTTTATTTCTCAAACGGTAACAGTTTGAGGGCCCAATACAAGATCACATAGCTGCAAAATTAAGCAAAAGGTACCCAGGCACCCACTCCAGCCAAAAGAACCACTCAACCCTGACAAACCAAACGGCATGTGAGGTCAGAGATCTTTTTTTCTTTTGCCAGAAGATCTGAAGACTCGCTTGTTCCTGCACTGAATAGGAGCTGTGTGCTTTCTCTTCAGTGATTAGGCAAGCATAATCAGTACCATCATGAAGGAGCTGCATCACCACAAACCCTAGACAGATGGTTATTTTCATTCACTTAACAAGAACCTACTGGGAGCAACTGATCTTTCAAGTCATTCACAACACAAATCATACACACAGATCACATCACTCTGAGAGAGGCAATACAGGGTCTCAAACTGGTATTGTTACTAATAGGAACAGAAGAAGCTGCCGTATACTGAGTCAGACCATTGGTCTATCTAGCTCAGGACTGTCTACACAGACTGGCAGTGGTTTCTCCAAGGTTTCAGGCAGGAATTTCTCTCAGCCCTATCTTGGAGAAGCCAGAGAGGGAACTTGAAACCTTCTGCTCTTCCCAGAGCAGCTCCATCCCCTGAGGGGAATATCTTACAGTGTTCACATGTGGTCTCCCATTCAAATGCAACCAGGGCAGACCCTGCTTAGCTAGGGGGACAAGTCATGCTTGATACCACAAGACCAACTCTCTTCTCTTGATCTATGAGTTGAAGTATGCATGCCTCCTTCTCTGAATTATGCTACATAAACAAAAGGCAAAAGAAACATCTGATGATGGAAGGTGCTCTTTCTTAATCCTAAAGGTAAAGTGTGCTGTGGAGATGGTGTGGACTCCTGGTGACCACAGAGCCCTGTGGTTGTCTTTGGCAGAATACAGGAGGGGTTTACCATTGCCATCTCCGCTCAGTATAAGATACCTTTCAGCATCTTCCTATATCACTGCTGCCCTGATATAGGTGTCGGGGATTCGAACCGGCAACCTCTGACTTGCTTGTCAAGTAATTTCCGTGCTGCAAGAATAAACATGGCAGGACTGCTTTCCAACATTAAAATTACTTGGCTGATAAAAACAACCAAAAGCAACACTAAAAAAAGCAAGCCTGCAGCTAAGTGATCAAACAGAAACTTTTCTCAGGAGACCAAGGTTCCGCAGCCACCATTTGATACTCAAATGGGGCTTGCAGTGCGTGGTTTCCTGTCCTCAACTGCTCTTCTAGTCACTGTAACTAAACATTTGTTCCAAAAGTAGCTCAAAATGCAGCAGGTAGATATTGCAGCTCATAAGAAGGCAGCACAGCAGTTTAACTGCACACTTCTCATTGTTGTGTTGAAAGGAGCCTACCAAAAGAAGTCACCAGGGTTTCTTAAAGTGGGATCCATCCATCATTCCTTTGAAAGGGGGACAAGAAACCAGCAATCACCACACATGTTATCTAGAAGTACAAGCAATGCCAGCCCGGAGGCAGATCCTGGCTGAGCAAGCACAGCAGTTTGCAGAGTAGGGCTGTAAGAATCAGGCCCCCCTCAAAACTGGAATGGATACTATCAAGGACATTTCAGCCTAAGGGGAGTCACTTGCAAAAAGAACTGGGAATCCTTGCATTTATACAAGCTCTGCCTGGCAATAGTCATGAAGTATAGGGGAGAATTTCCGCATCCATCGTTCAAGCACCATCAAGCCCAAAGGTTCCTAAGTTGCCATGGCAAGCAAGCGAGGCTTTGCCAACACCACTCATTCATTCCAGCAAGTAACTCTAAGCCTTGTAAACTCGGCATGTTCGAACCTGCCTGGCAGCCCAGCTTACTGAACAGAACTGGGTAGCTAGGGTATTTTTACTGGCCGCTTATTCCTTTATAAGAATACTTCCTTGCCGACTAGTAAAAACAAACAAACACAAAAACACCAAGCAAATCAGAAATGAGAAGAAAAAGCTATCCAAACGTAAACACTTCAGACACTGCCCTGATCCTAGAACAGGAGATTCAAATATTTTTTTTCTGCACAGTAGATAAAGTTATTCCGTATCAATTTTGCTTCTTAGTCAAAATCACGTAGATTACAAGTCCTTGTGCGCGGGTCCAGATGCAGCAGGGCAGCTGAGCATCCAGAGCAGCTGACACCAAAAGCATCTCCAAAAGGTGCCCCCCCAGCCTACTTTTTCTGCAAAAAAGGGGCGTCATATTCGGCTCCCCAGATTTCTTCCAGATTATTTATTAGCCCAAACTGGACTAAGTGGCTTGCCAGAAAGAGAGACGTTCCCCGGCCTCAGCGGCCCCCACCCAGCAACCCAGCTCCTCCACTCTGCAGAGACCCCCACCTGCCCGCCCGCCCCCGCAACTCAGCTTCCCGAGCAGCGCACCCAAAGGCCGCGTGGGCTCCGGCCCAGCCCAGAGCGCTCTTCGCCGGCTTCTCCCAGACGAGCGCGGCCTGCAGAGAGCTCAGCGCCGGCTCGTAAGGCCCGAGGCGGCTCCTCAGCGAAGAACTCAAGACGCTCACGCGCCGCTCCCGCTCCGAAGTCGGCGCCCCCCGTGCATCGCTCGAGGGGCCGCCGCCGCCGCCGCTGCTGCCGGCGCTGCTCCTACCGGCAGTCCATCCTGCCACCGTCTCCATCCTTCGCCTACCCAGCGTCACCGGGAAGCCGGTAGAGCGGGGAAGGAAGAGGAGAGGATCATCATTCCTCTCCGTCACCAACGGCCGCCACCAGCACTACCTCACGCAGACTCCCATGGCCGCCCCCATAGCGACAAGACCCGAGAAGGGGGAATGGGCCCCGCCATCTTGTTGTACGAAACGCACCCGCTCGCAAACCGCGCTGCTGTTTGGGACGCATGCGCAATACCAAAGCTGGATTACAAACCCCAAAGACGGCGGCGGGAACGGGAAGAGCTGGAATAGTTGAACCGAAAGCAACGCTTGTCATCGGGTGGGACTGGAGTTGGGAACGAGAGGGGTTGCTGCTGGAAGGAACGGCAACCGAGCTCGGGAGGAGGAGCAAGAGCTGCGCCCGCCATGCCGCGAGAGATCATCACTCTGCAGCTGGGGCAGTGCGGCAACCAGAGTAAGGCCAGAGGCCTGGGAAGGGTGGGGGGCCTCCGAGGGTGCAGAGCCTGCCCTTGGCCTTGATCTGCGCGCGCACGAGAGAGATTGACTGGGAAGAGGCAGAATGATTGTAAATCCCTCCGGTGTGAGAAAAGAAAAGGGAGATTCCAGGGCGGGGTCCATGAAGGGCAGGGGCTTCTCCCCGGGTCCTGACTTAGCTGAGCTGGAAGTCCTAGTGGAATTGGGGCAAAATTGCCTTGCATGCTATATGGGCAAGTGGACAGCTGTGTGGAACTCCTGGGGTCCTGCCTAAGGAGGACTAAAAGCGTGCAGTCCAGTCGATTTCGACTCCAGGTGCCCATAGAGCCCTGTTGCTTTCTTTGGCAGAATACAGGAGGGGTTTGCCATTGCCTCCTCCCATGCAGTATGAGATGATGTCTTTCAACACTTTCCTATATCAATGCTGCCTGATATAGTAGCAGAGGGGATTTGAACCGCCAACCTTCTGCTTGTTAGCCAAGCATTTCCCGGCTGCGAGGACTACAGCACGAATAACCTTCCTGTGATGGGGTCGGGCTAGGGATAAATATCCTCTCCCAGTTTCCTCTTAATAACAGGGCAGTGCCTTTGCTTTATTTTCCCTCTGCCCCATTGTCCTCCTTTTTTCTTATTGTAGTTGGGTTTGAATTCTGGAAGCAGCTTTGTGCAGAACATGGCATTAGCCCAGAGGGCATCGTTGAGGAATTTGCCACTGAGGGCACTGACCGGAAAGATGTCTTTTTCTACCAGGTAAATACAGCACTCTTTTCTCTGTGTTCTAGGGCTTACCATGATCCTCTGGGTAGTTCAACAGAGAGCAAGTCTGTTCCTTCTCCTGTGTGACAGCCCTTCAGATATTTTAAGATTGCTGTAGTATCTCCCCTTAAGTCTTGTTGTCTTCTCTAGGCTAAACATATCCATCTCGTGCAATCATTCTTCAAATGACCGTTTGCAGACCTTTCACCATCTTGGTTGCCTTCCTCCCAGCCAGTTTATCAATGTCCTCCTTAAAATGGAGGGCCCAGAAATGGATGCAGTATTCCACATGAGATCTGACCAGCACAGAATAGAGTGGAATTAGTTACTGACTGCCCTTTCACTCTATTTGCTATTGTGCACATGATGAAACTTCAGAAGCCACTTTCACACTCTGGAAGTGCAGGCACCATGCTCTTGGTTGCCTTTATTAACTATTTTAAATATATATATTCAGTAAGGGTGTGATGAGACAAGTGTTACTCTATGTTTTCCTAGGGATCTACCCTAAAATAGGGATCCAAGCAATCTCTTTACAGAGGGTAGATCCCTAGGTAAGTGTAGAGTAACCCCCATGTAGTCGCAAAGGGATATTGTGGAAGGCTGCCGGACTCTTGAGACAGTCAATGAGAATTAGATGGGGAGCACCCACTATGCTGCCTATTGGCAACTGCCATTCTGCATGCACTCTCTGCCTCCAATTCTAAAAATGCTGTAAGGCAGCCATCTTTCATCCAATTTCTCTGAACTGTGGACTGCTTGTACTCCTCACCCAAGAGATCTCCTATAACACATCTGATAGTAACAAGACAAAAATTACCAATGTTACAAGTCCTAGAATGTTCATGGCTTCAACAAATGCAATATACTTTAACTACGTGACATGGTTCTGCATCTCTGTAGTTACTTATAAAATATATACAGTCATTATATGTTGTACAAAAGTTAAAAAGTTAGGAGCCCTGCCCAAAGGCTCACAGTCTAAAAAGTGGTGTGTAAATAAAATACCTGGCAATTTAGGCTCTGCTATCTGACTTTTAGGTCCCTGCCCAGTGGTCTCCATATCTGATACACAGTAAAAGAGACAAAAACAGAGGTGCATAAAGTAATATTACTTTATTCAGAATGCTACTAATTCAGAATATTTATTAAACATACTAAAAGCAAAATATGTGGCTTCATACTGCCAGGTGTTAAATATCTTCTTTTGGCAGAGTCTGAACTAGGCATTTCCAACAAGTTCTGCTTTTAAAATCTTCTATGCAAGCTCTGTTACAGTATTTATTGTCAATTTATTTGCAAAGTAACCTAGACCTTGTAAAGAGTTCTGCTTTGACATAGCAGCTAAGCTTCTTCAAGGCATGTTCATATCCAGGCCCTGAGCTTTCCAGATCAAAACAAGTAACTTTGCAAGGTGCATTCTTTCAATGCAGCAAGCTTAGTAAAATGTTTTCCAAAGTGCAAAATAGCTTTCAAAGAATCAGTTTGGCTTTGTATCTAGAAGGTCCACTCATGCACCATGTAAACTGCTGATAGTGTTGCTCAGGGAAATTTGCTTAGGGCTGACCAGTACAAAGGTCAAATTCAAAGTGAGAATGTAAGCACAACTTTCACACTTTGATTCTGCTCTGTGTCTCTTGCCAGAGATATAACTGCACACCTACAACTTTCATTTTATGGATTGATTCCTCAGAGTTTGTGTTCCTTGTTAACAGGCAGATGATGAGCACTACATCCCACGAGCTGTCCTCCTGGACCTGGAACCACGAGTGATCCATTCCATCCTGAACTCCCCATATGCCAACCTCTACAACCCAGAAAACATATACCTGTCTGAACATGGAGGCGGGGCTGGGAACAACTGGGCCAGTGGCTTTTCACAGGTAGGTGGGTCAAAGAGCTGAAAGCAAATATGTCTCAGTTTATACCTCTACAAAATATAAAGCATGTTTGTCTGGCAGTGTATCTCCTTAAATGAAAGAGATTGCTTCCAACAACGTCTAGCTTCTGGGAAGCCATAAGCTATGAGCTGAATACAGGACTAGTATTTTGGCACATCTTGTAATTCTCTTTGCAGGGAGAAAAGATTCATGAAGATATCTTTGACATAATAGATAGAGAAGCTGATGGCAGTGACAGCTTAGAGGTAAGGAAATAAGAAGCAAGCTGACCAAGAGGTTCAGTGGGATGTGTTGAAGAAGAGAATTGCTTCGAAACTGTCCAGCAAAGTTTCTCCTTGAGATTACAGCAAAGGCCTTGCTAGCCTCTTGTCCCTGGACTAGCAGTTGGAAGCAAGCTTTGCTTTGCTGACCGAGTTCTGATTTTTGTTTGTCCCAAATCTCTAATAGGGATATCATGCTTTTGGAGATCTTGAAGACTTTCTCCTGTGTGCTCATTGCACAATGATCTTTTGGTTCTTCTTATCGTCTTGTGTGGGGGCACATGCACCCACTGTATTTCAAAAAGAAATTCCTTCTCCTATACAAACAGCGGGAGACTAAACTTAGTCACATGATATAGTTATGGTGTATGGGAAGATGGCTGACGTCTGTTCATTTTCCTCCAGGGTTTTGTGCTATGCCATTCAATCGCAGGTGGGACTGGTTCTGGTTTGGGCTCTTACCTTCTGGAGAGATTAAATGACAGGTAGGTGACACCAACTCACAAATGCACTCCTTGGGGCAGGTAGGTGATAAAGCCCATCAGGCTACTGTGAGGAGCCAGCAGACTGACAAATGCATGAGAGATGCTCAAGAAAGGTCTGCCCCACTCAAACACAACAGGTCTGCCTGCTTCCTCCTCTTTCCCTTCCTCACACCCTGGTGATGTTTAGTCACAGCTAAACCAAATCACACATTTTGGATGACCACAAAATGGTATCTAACCATTTTTACCTGGAATCTAACTCCTCTTTAGCTTGATTTCTAATGTGTTTGAGATTTGGTAGCTGCCTGGTTTTGCTTTTTTTTGGTTGTTTTTTTTGTAAAGGTAAAACATTTTGGATCTAAATAAATCTCCTGAAGTTTCTTTCCATCATAAAGAGGATGACATCCAATGATGAGTGACTTCCCTTTCACCAGAGGAGGCAGTACTTGTAAAGGCTTAAAATCTCTGCCTGGGGAGTCATCCATTCAATTTTGTTCTGCCTCCACTAAGGTGACAGGACTGTCTGTGGCCCCATATTCTGGTTTAGACGCTACTATTCTTTTTCAATCAAGCAAGGCTAAAGAGAGGTTTTCCCGTTTCCTCTCCCCTGCCACTTTCTGATTAGCTAGATACGAGTTTTGGGGGCCTTGATTTTGGGTGTTACCCACATAGAAGTCTATTGCTTTTTGGTGCTGTTTCTAATGCCAAGAGATGCATGCTTGGCTTTGAGTCGTCGGATACAACTGCTATGGAGTGCTCAGGGCCTCATGACTCCAGGCATCCAACTGAAACCCAACAACACTTGGTGTCTTCCACTTCTGACCTGTTCATTGGCACACTTTGCTTCTTATCCATCAGGAGTTCAATCTAAGTAGAGTCAATGCACTCTAAATCATTCAGCAGTGTGGTTAATCCCCCCTCTAGTAGAAAGCCATAAGAAATCCTTGTGCTCCAAGTGCCATTATAGGAACGTGGCCACAGATTCCCCATTGTGAGAACAAGCCACTGAAGCCCACTCCGGGGAGCCAAGTCAGGCAGTCCTAAGGTTCATGAGCTTCCTTTTCATTCATTCATTCGATTTCTATACCGCCCTTCCAAAAATGGCTCAGAGAATTACACAAAGATGGAGGAAGTTTTGCAGGAGGAGGTCTGCTGGCCTAGGCTCAGCAGTGTGAACTAAACCCAGGAACAATGGCAGATTCTAATATGGGCACTGAATTGCCTGAAGGCACAATGGTTGTGTTGAGAACCCACACAACTGGGAAGGAGGCGGTTCCTAGTTGTGGGTACTAGAAGATGGAATAGTAGTTTTCCAGAGCAGATAAGGCCTATTCCTGCTCTCATCATAAATGGCCATCCATTCCACTTGAAGTTCTGAGTGGATAAAGTGAATGATATCACAAATAATGGGAGATTCATGAAAAGGGGAAGAAAACTGTGAGAAAAAGCACTGCTGTTGTGAGCCTCAGTATTCTCAGATTCTGACCTTGATGCTTAGCACAAAATTGAAGTGCCATTGGTGGCTTTCACTTCAGCCTGCCAGCTTCTGTTCTTGCTCCCTAAGCTGTCGGATAATCTGCTCAGAACTAACTCTCACATAAGATCAATCAGGAAATATTAGGACTTATCACCTAAGGGATTGTTATACTTAGTTTTCTTTCGCCATCCAACAGATCCCTTTTTCTGTTGGGAGCACTCAGAGACAGACTCAAGTTTTGTTTAAGAGATTTCAATAAATCAGTTGAGGAGTGGAATTATCTGGGCAGAAGAGGTACTTGGTCAATTCACCATCTATCAGCTGTTTAACTCAGGTCTTTTACTGAATATTCGTACAAGATCTGATTCCTATTTCTGATGATCTACAGGGCAAGTCTTGATGGGCTTCAGAGATTTTTTTCCTTAGATTTAGACCCTTGGAACAAACTATTGCAGTGGTTCCCAACCTGGGGGCCTCCAGATGCTGCTGAACTACAACTCCCACCATCCCCAGCTATAATTTATTGTGGCTGGGGATGGTGGGAGTTGTAGTTCAGTAACATCTGGAGGCCCCTAGGTTGGGAACCACTGAACTAACAATTGCATTCCTTGAGGATTTTAAGTATAAGACGAATGCGTTCATTCAGTTCAGGAAAAGGCATTCCAAACAATGATTTAAAAAAACCTTGTTTCCCCAAGTACTTCAGCATGTACCCTAGTAGTAGCCTTAGTTTTAGGTGGTGTTCTCCCTGGAGATGGAGTCAGTAGAATTCTCAAGCCTCCTGCCTCTTCTGGGAAGTGGAGGGAGCCACCCATCACAGGTTGTCCTCCCCCCGCCCTTCCTTTTTGATAGAAGAAACTTTCAAATCAAGTCCAGTGTTCCATTCTGCCTGCTTAAACCCAATAGTTTGAGAGACTTCTTCATCTCTCGGTTCAGTAATGTGATTTATCTCCCCAGGCTGGAACTTGTACTGCTGAGAATCAGAGGCCTGCGTCTCCCTCCCATTTCTCGCTTAAAGACAGAAGATAGCAGTATTCCCTCTTAAATCAAACAAGCATACGAGTTCAATTAAAAAAAAAATCACATATGTGAAGTCTGCCCTTGTAGCTGTTTGCCCTTCTCTAGGACTGTGCACTCTGGTCAAGTCAGATTTCCGATGTGGGAAATCTCTGCCCCCACCTCCAGGAGGTAGCAGAATGTAAGGCAAGTGCCCCAGGTAGTGCGGTGGTGGTGGGGGCCCTTTAACTGCTTACCCAGTACTGGTGCGGATATGGCTGGGCAGCAGTTCTTGGGATCTTTGGGGTGGGGTGGGGGGCTGGCTGGCAGGGAGTGATGCAGGGCAGCCTGGGAAGTCCGCAAGGCTGCTGGGAGGAAACACGAGTATCTGGAAATGGTACTTCCATTTAGAGGTGTTGGGGACAGGGACTTCCAATGTCAGAAATCCAACTCTACCAGAGTGCACAGTCCTACCCTTCTCAGTAAAACCTGGGGCTCTGTTTCTGATTGAGGATTGTCATACCCCATGCTAGCTGGGGTTTTTTTAACCACACACCCTTGGTACAAAGCAGTGCTTGTGCACAGTATGTGGTTATGTCTTGATCCATTCACACCCTGAAGCTTCTAAAATAGTTGCTGGACATTTTAGGGCAGTCAAGCACTGCCCTCTGTATCTTGGCACCAAAGGCACGGAGGCGGATCCCTTGAAAGGGTGAGTATGTATGGGGTATTGATTGTTTCCTCTCTACTGAGCAGATAACTTGCTCCCTCCTCAATAGGTACCCCAAGAAGCTGGTGCAGACGTACTCGGTCTTCCCCAACCAGGATGAGATGAGTGATGTGGTGGTGCAGCCGTACAACTCTCTCTTGACTCTCAAACGGCTGACACAGAATGCTGATTGTGTGGTAAGGGGTGCTGCCTGAAAACACCCAATTTCTCCCAATTTTTCAAAGAAATGAAACGCCTCCCTCACCCCCCCCAATAGCATATGTGAGGAGCATATTTCCCTAAACTTAAAACATGTGAACAGACACACATCTGGCCAATTTTGTCCCATAAAAGAGTTGATGTCTCTGGACCTGTGGTAAGATCTTTGGAGATCCCATGTTCTGCAATGTCTTCTAAGGTCACATTACTACTTGCTGTGAGTTCCCCCCACTTCTGTATTGATCCTCTGTGCAACAGAAGCAGAGAATGTAGGGTAGAAAGAAATTGGGAGGTGGGTGGATCCTCTGAAACTTGCATGCCCTTGTAGCAGGTCACACTCTATCACATTTCTGGTCACACTCTACCTTCTCATCCTGCACTCCTTAATGAGAGTTCCCTCTTTTAACAGGTGGTTCTAGATAACACTGCTCTGAATCGTATTGCCACTGACAGATTGCACATCCAGAACCCCACCTTTTCCCAAATCAACCAGCTGGTGAGTGAGCCGGGATGCTGTAGGGGAAATGTGCTTCCCTCAAGCCAATAGAGAGTGCAGGCTGGGGTTTGATACTGGCTGAGAAGAGAGGGGAGGGTCAAGCAGGGCATAATGTGGAAAGTTAGGATGGTGTTAGGGCATTGCTTAAGTCTGCTGCTAGGGCTGGAGAGTCCAAAGCTGAATAACACGCTCCAGCTCCTTGGAATTGCGTAGAGGTGGCCACTCCGACTGTCGTCATCCTCCATGCAGCATCGCACGCTTTTGCTGCATGCGGTGGTGGACCTTTTATGGGAAGCAGAGCCTTGTACCGACTGGCCCAGTAATGGCTGGGAAGGTGTGCAGGTAACACTAGGAGATGTAGTCCTTTCCCCATAGAGCTCCATGGGGAAAGCTCTTGAAAGGACCACACCTTCCTTGTGCTCCCGGCATCCTGTCACTGGAGTGGGTGTGGGGTTCTCTTTCCCATAAAGGAACCTGTCCCCTGCACCAGCAATGCACATTACTGCGTGGAGATGGCTGAATTGGGAGCAGCTGCCTTTGCACAGCTCCAAAGGGCTGGTGCAAATCATTCAGCTTCAGGTAAGCACAGACCTATCTGCTATGACTGGGGCTTTTGGGGGTTTTAAATGATTTTCCACCCCATGCTACCTGGAGGGGAAACACTTTTGAAAACGTTATAGAATTCTTTTAAAAATAAAGTGTAGAATGCTCTTTATTTAGATCCCAATGCTGCTGCTTTGCCCTTCTGAGAAACTTGTAAAAACCTCGTTTGCCTGCTGTTGGTCCCCCCACTTTCTCTTCCTTGGTCTTGAGAAGATGTAGGTCTTGTTAGAACTCATGTCTTTCTTCCTTGCTAGGTCTCCACCATTATGTCTGCCAGCACTACCACGTTGCGCTACCCGGGCTACATGAACAATGACTTGATTGGACTGATTGCCTCCCTTATCCCCACTCCCAGACTGCATTTCCTGATCACAGGCTACACACCTCTCACCACAGACCAGGCTGTAAGTACTCCTCCCTCTCCTCCTCACTCCCTTTTGCCCACAGTCCAGGCTCTGGAGGTGAAGACTGTCTGTCTGGCCTACATGTAGCTTTTGCTCTCAGTCCTCTGCGCCCTTCTTTGTATGTACACAACCAGTCTGGATGACTTTCTACAAGTCTGAAAAAAGGGCCAATGTGGCCACATGACCTACATTCTCAAACTGTATGTCTCTAGAGCAGGGCTGCTCAACTTTGGCCCTCCTGCAGATGTTGGCCTACGATAATCCCTGGTTATTGTCCACTGTGGCTGGAGATTATGGGAGTTGTAGTTTAAAAAAACAACAGCTGCGGGGGAGGGGGGGGCAAAGTTGAGCCGGCCTGCTCTAGAGCAAGGCTGTACAACTTTGGCCCTCCAGCTTTGTTAGACTATAACTTCTAGGACTGTGCAGTTCAGTAAAGTCTGCACTTTGACCCCACCCCACCCCTACCAGGAGGCATCAGATCATGGGGCAAATGCCCTAGGGTAGATCACACTGGTGATGGGGCCCTTTAACTGGCCACCCAGCATTGTGGTGGCTGGGCAGCACAGCAATCCTCGGGAAGGGGGGGGGGGCAGGCAGGGAATGATGAACTTCTCCCTGGGAAGCTCCGTGCCTACTAGAAAGACATGTGGGCTTCTGGGGATTGTAGTCCCGTTCAGAAGCGGGACTACAATCTGTTTATCCTTCCAGCAGCGGCACGTCCTTCCCGGGGGAAGTTCATCATTGCCTGCCCACCCACCCCCAAGCTCCCAAAGATTACTACACCACCCCCATTTCTGTGCTGGGTGGGTAGCTAAATATAGCCACTAGCGTGCTACCCCACGGCACTTGCCCCACGATGTGCCACTGCCTGGTGGGGGGAGGGGTGGGAGTTCTGATAAGGGAACTTTGACTTTTCCAACTTGCACAGTCTAATAACTCCCATCATCCTCAGCTACAGTGGCCATTAAAGAGGTTTGATGGGAGTTGTATTCCAACATCTACAGGAGAGCCAAAGTTGTCCAACCCTATTCTAGAGCTTGAATACAGTCTTCTAAACCAGAGGCCCAAGGTCCACCGTGGGACCTCATAGCAGGTGTGCAGTCAAACTCTCCATGGTTGCAGTGCTGCCAAGATGCTAATGGCCAAGAGGTCTGTAAAAATGAAAGCAAAGGGTAACATTGAGGGAAGCCCCGTCAGCCACGCTTCCAGCCTGCTAAACACAGCTGTCTTCTCACCTTGTCATCCCTCTTCACAAGCAACAGGACAGGATGCCGAGGGGCAGATCACAAAGGCTGACTATGCAGAAGAGGGTATCTCATGCATGTGTGTGTGACTTGGAGTTACATGTGTGCGCATGCTCTCTCTTCTTTATCCTGAGCTGTGAATGTGGGATTTTCCTTGCTTGCTGGAGCCCTCTGTGTCTGTCCACTTCTACCTGTCATTTTAGAGAAGCTGGAATGGGCCAGGGAAGGAACCCTGTTTCCCTATAGAGGTGCTATGTGACTCAGGGTGGGCTGTTCATTTAGCCTTCATTTAGCCTTCTTACTCTAACTTGGGAGGCCTTCTAAATAGCATTGGCACTGTTTCGTAAAACAGGGCATTCCTCCAAGCTGTGTGAGTGATCCTCTCCTATATCTCTGTGTGCCGTTTGGCAGATTAGTTTCCTCCACTGACTAAAATGCCTGTGCTGCCTCTTGTTGCTCACAGGTGGCCAGTGTCCGCAAGACCACTGTCCTTGATGTGATGCGGCGGCTGCTGCAGCCCAAGAATGTAATGGTGTCCATGGGGCGTGATCGACAGACCAACCACTGCTACATTGCCATCCTTAACATCATCCAAGGAGAGGTGGATCCCACCCAGGTTAGTAGCTGGATAAAGAGTCAAGCTGGTCTGTCTGACATCTCAAGCTTCCATCAGAGGTCCTCTTTGCTCATGATGGCAGTGGGATGGCAATCCATTCACTCGACAGCCATGTTTCAGTGTGCATGTTGTGGTGCCTGTAGAATACTGCACAATGTTCACACTCTCAAAATCTAAGGCATCCTTGGCATCCAATTGTGAGCCTCTCTCTTCTCTTGCTTCCTTTCCAAAGGACACCTTGGTTGCTCAGTGGTAGAACTTCTCAAATGCCATATGGGAGCCTGGGTTTGATCCCTAGCCAATCAAGGTCGGGGCTGTACCTCAGTGGAAGAGCATTTGCATGCAGAAGGTACCAGGTACAATCCCTGGTATCTGCAGGCAGGGCTGGGAAAGGCTCCTGCCTGAAATCTTGGAGAGCCACCATTGGTCAGGACAGAAAATACTGAGTTAGATGGACCAATGATCTGACTTGGTATAAGAGAGTTTCCTACATATCTATCTTCCTGGTCATGCCCTTAACAGAAAGCAATTGGCCCACAATGCTCCCAGCTCAAATAGTTGTGTCCATGCACATGGAAACCCTCTTGTCCCATCAGGTTCATAAGAGTCTTCAGCGGATCCGGGAGAGGAAACTGGCTAACTTCATCCCTTGGGGCCCAGCCAGCATCCAGGTGGCACTTTCTAGGAAATCTCCATACTTGCCTTCTGCACACAGAGTCAGTGGTCTGATGATGGCTAATCACACCAACATTTCTTCGGTGAGTCTGAATAGGAAAGTGGAACGGAGATGGCATGTTATCTTGGCATTTCATCTACTTCCACAGGGACTATGCACAGATGTGTGTTACGGAGGAGAGCTGGTCTTGTGGTAGCAAGCATGACTTGTCCCCTTAGCTAAGCAGGGTCCACCCTGGTTGCATACGAATGGGAGACTAGAAGTGTGAGCACTGTAAGATAGTCTCCTAAGGGGATGGAGCTGCTCTGGGAAGAGGAGAAAGTTCTAAGTTCCCTCCCTGGCTTCTCCAAGATAGGGCTGAGAGATTCCTGCCTGCAACCTTGGAGAAGCCACTGCCAGTCTGGGTAGACAATACTGAGCTAGATAAGATAAATAGTCTGACTCAGTATATGGCAGCTTCCTATGTTTCAATGCCGCCTATGTAGGTGATCTCACTGCCTTCCATCAGTAGTGTTCTATTCAACTAGTATTGATCTTTTTTTCTAGGTTTTGGTTATTATCATAATCTGATAATTAGTTTCAAGTTTAAACTGGATACACCTGCTTTTAAAACCTTTGCTACTAAAATTGCAGCCTTTTGAACTAACTCAGAAATGCAAGGGCTGGAATGGTGATAGGGCTTTGAAAGTAATCTGGTTTTTTTCTTTTTCTTGGATGGGTCTGGCCCTCACATCAATTGAAAGATGCTCAGTGCTTTGTAAATAGTCCCCCAACAGCATTTCTTTAAGGACAAAGGCTTTGCTGATCTTCAAGCTGTGCAAATGCATAGTCTTGAGAAGGCATCCAGCTCTTGAGTTAGTCCTTTCAACTGGACAAAGACTATCCTACCATCTGTTATGTCCCCACTAAATATACTGGTGGCCCTTGATAATGGAGAGGAGAGCTGGTCTTGTGGTAGCAAGCATGACCTGTCCCCTTAGCCAAGCAGGGTCCACCCTCGTTTGCATTTGAATGAGAGACTAGAAGCGTGAGCACTATAAGATATTCTTCTCAGGGGATGGAGCCACTCTGGGAAGGTTCCAAATTCCCTCCCTGGCATCTGCAAGATAGGGCTGAGAGATTCCTGCCTGCAACCTTGGAGAAGCCGCTGACTCAGTATATGGCAGCTTCCTATGATATTCATGCAGGTTCCATTCTTGCTTATTGGTGCGAATATGGAAACTGAATAACAAAACCTTACCCCTATGGGAATCTAGGGATTAGGTTTCTATACACAAAAAAGGCTAAAAACCTGGTGGGGGAAACAAACATAAAATAAAAAGTACTCTACCTTGCTCTCCAGGTCTTCAGCAATGCCCGCCCCCCACCTCCCAAACCCTCAATCCCTCCAGTTTTCACCAAAACACACAGGCTGTTTAAAGAGCCATAAAATGGCAGCCAGAAATTACATCAGAAGCCATTTCCAGCCCCTCGGAAAATGAATAGGTGAATGTTAGCCTATTTTTATACTGCAGATAAAGAAACCAGGTCTCCAAGACCTGTCCACGGATACGCGAAACCACAGATAATGAGGGCCTCCAGTATAAACAAAACCAAGATTCCAGTTGCTGTTCTCTTCATCTCACAGGAAAACTGTGGGCTAGACTAATGCTGGCCAATATGCTGTGCTGACTTGCTCCTGTACGTACCAGGAGGGACATGTGTCAGGAGGATGATGTGTAAATAAGTATCACATGGCAGTTTTGCCACTTCAAAACAGAGTCTATGTTAGGTGTGGGAGAGGTAGTATGCCCCCATTTTTTTTAAAGTAAGTGTGCCTCCAAATGGGAAGACTGGGAAACACTTCACTAGTCAAAGACTGATCTGGTGTTCTGCAATATTTCTGTTTTCATGACCGAGTACCTGGCCTCAAGTTTACGCTTGCCCTTCTGTTTCCTTCCTGCTCCTCTTCTCTGAGCATTTGCCCTCTCTGTTGCAGCTATTTGAACGTACCTGCCAACAGTATGACAAGCTGCGCAAGCGTGAAGCCTTCCTGGAGCAATTCCGCAAGGAAGATATATTCAAGGAGAACTTTGATGAACTTGATGACTCTCGTAAGGTTGTCCAAGAGCTGATAGATGAATACCATGCTGCCACACGTCCTGACTACATCTCCTGGGGTACGCAAGAGCAGTGAGTGGCCTCACAGGCTTCCTGTCCAGAGTCTGACTGGGATTCCTCCAAATATGCCAGCATGCCTCTCCCCCTTTCCATGACTCAGGGGTGAGGGCATTTGCAGGTCTCTACATCAATGAAGACAATCTTTTTTTCTGTGTGCTGTAACATTAAGGTTCTATCACCTGCTGAGCTGAAACCTGACACTCCCATCCTAGCATCTGGTTTCCTCTTGTCCCCTTAAGGAACTGGGCTATATCTGGCTCTTCCCCTTAAACTGGGACTCGCCAGGTCTGGTTACAAAAGTGCAGTGCTGGGACAGCTTTTCCTGTTTGGTTCCTTCTAATGTTCACAAGAAGGTTGTTTCTTGTTGCAACTATATTTATTTAAACTTGTTCCTGTTGTGTACCATAGTGGAGAATGAAGTGGCTTGCCTATAGGCATTTTCAAATAACCCAGGTCTGCATTTCTACCAATAACTTTGCATTAGTAGTTTTTGTGAGTTATCAACATGGTTTGAGCTACATATTGGTAGGTGATGTTTGAGGAGATGTCCTTGTTTCAATTAATAAGCGGAGTAGAAGCAGCAACCATGGAGGTCAGGCTTTCTTCGTGGTATCTGGGTTGCTTCTTGCATTGGGATCACTCCACTCAAGACAGATGGTGTGATCTGTCTGTGGGGTGTACTGTTGAGTGTAGGATGTTAGTAGTGGGAGTTGAAGCTACCCATTTTGAAATTTCTGGACTAAACAAGGCTTGGAGGTGGTCTGCCTCTGCCAGTAACGGAGTCTATTTTATACTTCTAGAACTTTGAAAGTAGGATATGAAGTAATAGCCATGTAGTATCTATTGGGAATCTTTTCTGTCTACAAAGCTCTGCACAGTGAAAATGGAAATTAGTCTCATATCTTCCTGGTGCAAGAAACACCCCTATTTCCCCTAGCAATGGTAAAGTGTGGAATTGGTTTGTTACCTCTGCCTGTCAGCATTAGAGTACCTGGCATATCTTTCCTACTCTGCTGCTCCTTTGAGAACGGTCACGATCCTTGGTTGGGTGGTCCTGTACTGAGCACTGCAAGGCCTTATAGCCCAGCTGTAAACATGTATGGTGCAGAGAAGAGACAGTAACCAAGCTATGTCACTGCTGCAACATGTGTACATTAACTGTGGCTCTTGAGAACCAACCATCTTCAAGGATGGTACTGCTGCCTTAAGTAGTCAATATAGGATCAGTACAGCTTTAACAAAAGGCTCTGATTAGTGCTAGGAGAACAAGCTACCCTCTACCAACTCCGACCCTACCTCCTGCAATTTAACTTCTTGCCCTTGCTGCAGTGAAACTCTGTACTCGAGAAAGGCTGATAATCTTCCTTGCAAGGTACATAGCATGTTCCCTCTGAACTCACTCAGATCAAAGTTAAACAACTAGTCTCTTTTCCTGTTTATTTTTTAAAAAAAATTGTGTACAGGAGACTAACAACAGGGCTGGCCTAGGTAGGTTCTGCTTCTGGGTTCCATAACTCCTCTGCTGGCCTTTGGCAGCTGGGGTGTAAAGTGGAAGATGGTGTCCAGTGCATAGAGGCCAGCTGCTCTGAAGTGTGGGAAGAGAAACAAAGCTGCCTGCAGCTTTGTTAGGCGTAAGTGCTAGAAGGGAGCAGAACAGGGAGAACATCTACTTCTATAAATATATTTTTACACAAGTCTGTGGGGTGGGGCACCCCCTCCGAACAAGAGAGAACTTAGTTAGCAGCTCCTTAGGAGCATAAAGTACCACTGGTGCCCCTGCTGCAGATATCTGACTGGAGAAGGCACTGGTCCTGGACTACAAGTCTGCTAGCAGGGCAAGAGGAGCCAGTCAGTTCAAAAAAGGTCCCATTTCTGGTAGCCTGGTGGGTGGGTGTAGTCCCTGCTGTTGGAGTGCAGCCACTGGGGTGCTGGGTGTCTCCAGCTGAGGCTTGCTGCTGGTCACATATGCCTGTAGGAGTTGCACAACCTCCCTTGCCTTGGAAAAAAAAAGAGGAAAAAGTTTGTTTACTGTCAAACATAAACCAGCCATGCCCCTTCTACACTGTAATGTGCTGCCTCCTTACCACACAGAGCTGACACCCCAAGCACATCTTCTCTAATGACCAAATCCAAGAGCAAATGGAACAGGAGGATGTAGCCTACCCAAGATAGCCAGAGGAAGGTGGGCTCTGGGTTTTGTGTCCTAAGCTCAATGCCCAAGTGGGAAAGAAGCAAGTGTTTAGGCTCAGGCCTGCCAAGAATGCAGGCATTATTTGGCCAAGTATGTGGGTAAAGCTGATGAACTTTCAACACAGTCCCTTTCCAGTGCTAGCAGAGTAAGCTAAAGACTCGACTTTTTTATGGGTGGCAGAAGCTGGTTTTCTGAAATGTTTTAAGTGCAAAGTACATGCAGTTCAAGCTGTCCTACGTGTTATCTGCACTTAACAAAAGCCAGCAGCTTTGGCCTGTATAAACAAGACAACCCTTTTCTATAACTTTAGTACTACCCATTGTATTTCTCTAGTCCAAGAAGTCATGCAGTTGGCTGGAGCCAACTACAACTTTAATGAAATCCATAGCCTGCCTCAGTTTACCAGCCCTGCCCCCCATAAAACTCCTTTCATGAAAAAGGTTCAGCTCTCTCTGCACAGAACAACATTTTTAGAAGTAGACCCACTTAGAGTTGGAAGGAACTCTACTTGGAACTCAAAAGCTTACATATGCTTCTACGATACAGCACGCTCAACCCATTCGCTTTTTTAAAATATGCATTAAAAATCTGTTTAACACTGGGCAGGGGGGGGGGGGATAGGGAGAGGCTGCACAGTAGGGGTGGGGAAGAGCAGAGGGTTTCAAACGTCCATAGCCCCGGGATGCTATACCCCTCCCTCATGTTCACACTCCCATTCCATTGATAACATTCAGACAAAAGCAGTTCTAAATCATACTAGTAGTTAAAAATCTGGAGCAAGGAGAGAGAAAATCGTGTGTGCCTACACTCTGTATAGTGTAGTTAAAAATCAGGCAAGGATTTTTTTTCTGGATAAAGAATCAGGGCACACCATTTTAGCCACATGGAGCCTGATCAAGAGCAGCACTTCAGATTTGTGTGGGGAGGCGATTGATATTCCAGATATCTTGTTCTAGTCATTCCCATGGGGGTGGATGCGGGAGGCATTCTCCAAACAGGAAGGCTCAGATGGAGCACAGCCTCAATGTCTACTGTAAGGTCCATATTGCAGTGACAGATGAGAGTCTATAAGGTTAGTTTCCTCCAGTCTGTACAGCAAGACTGCCTTGGGGTAAGCTACAGCAGCTGGTTGTTCCAACACTCATCTACCACAAGGCAATTTTACTGCCCATCCAGAATGCATAATATGGGGGGGGGCGGCATCCTTCCTTGATCAATGGGCCACAATTAAGACAGAGTAAAACTTCCATCACATATCCGTCCTAAGGCTATGCAACTCCTCTTCATACTAGTGCTCTCTCTTTTTCTGAGTTCTTGTACGATTTCACATCCATGAGGGGCAAGTCTTGTTTGGCCAAGTAGTGTAGCCTGCCCCCTTGACTCCTCCCATGAATGGCCTTGTGTTAAGCCTCTTCTCATATGTGCCCCACTCCCAGCTGTTCCACACCACCCATCTAAAAGTCAGGTCTGGAAGTACAGAAATGCCAGTGTGGTAACTCACCAGATGAGCCTCTACATCAAAGGGAGCAGAGCCAAAAGCTGACCACTCGCCCACCAGGTCGATGTAGGCAGCCATGGCCTCCAGCTGACCCATTCCCTCTAGCTGCTTCCATCTGTCCATGATTGCTCCCATCACAGAGACTGCCTCCTCCCGGAGACGGTCACGCAGATGTTGCTTCCATTCTACCTGCTGCTTGGCCAGAGAAGGGCCACCCCACAGTCCAGCTGAGAACGCCCCAGCGAGAAATCCCCGGGTGGCGGGAAAGACCTTGGGGTTAGAGGGTGGCGAGGGCAGGGGACTCAGGCGGGAGTGTAGCAGGCCAGGAGGGAAGAGCTGGTCCAGGCAAGGGAAGGGCATGTGGGTAGAGAAGTCACCATTCAGGCTCTGCAAGCGTAAAGCAGCCAAAGAGTGGAGTGTCTCCTCAGAGGCAGGCACACAGCCACGGAGGACCAGCTTGTGGGCCTGCAGGGAGAGAGCCGAAGAAAATGTGTGGTTACCCCTAGGCCAGCAACACCCCCCTCCCTCTGTGATTTTCCTTTCAACCGGCATGACCCTTACCTGCTCAAACAACAGTACAAACTCCTGGCTGTTGCGGGGGACACTGTCCTTGTCCAGGCATCCATAATGTCTGAACCACAGTCTCCCAGGGGGTTTCCGGTGTGGCTCTTCCCCAGCTAAGCTAGGAAAGATGGAAAGGCAAGCAGAGACACCCCATCAGTGCAAGGACACACTAAACCACCTATCCCTGTTGACAATCTGACCATCTGCTGTGTAAGCTGAACAGATGAAAGGGATTGTAACCAGAACAATCCTCCCCTCCTCCTCCTCCGCAGTATGGCTCAACCTCCCCTCCCCACCATCTAGACGGCTGCGCATGCAAGCTTTTCTTGTCTGTACCCTGGGTGTAAAAAAATCAAACAACTAATTGAAAGTGTCCTGGGAAAAGTATGCAAACCTGCCTTTATATGCTTACTTTGCATAATTCTGCTTCCACAAGCCATAGCAAGGCCCCACCCCTGCAAACACATCATTGTTCCTGCTCCCTCCAGCTTCTAAGATTTCCCAAGGAGCCACCCACATATTTCCTATACCATCTCCACAGCCATAGCAGCTTTTTTAGTTCTTCCCCCTTTCAAGAGTCTCAGCATCTTGCTCACTCCTTGGGACTCTGAACCCCATTCATCTGTGACTGAGAAACTAACGGTATGTGGGAGATACTTACTTTTCAAACCGGGCAAGGACGTCTACCACCAGTACATCCTCTGGAAGGGGGCACTCCTGCTGCCAGCTCTCCTCATAGAGGGCAAACGAGTTGGGGCTACATACCAGGCCCAGGCGCGACCTCAATTCCTGGGCCACCTGGGGCGAGGAGACAAAGGGGGTGACAGGAGGCCTGGCCACACCCAGCAGGAGGGCACTCAGTGCTGCAAAGGGGGACACAGACAGGGTCAAGCACGGTGATGGAAGATGAATGGGTGGAAGGGAGAGAAGGACCCTCTCTCTGGTCCAGGCTCAGCTGGCACGTAACGCAGTGGAGGGGAAGAGAAGGTGGCCCCATCTCTATCCTTCCACCACACCACACAATGGAAAATGGGGAAGTGTGACTGGTCAGTCCTCCTCCTGACAACACAGGCTTTCATCTTCTAATACTTGCTCCCTTCTCAGAGGAGGGATGTAGGCAATGCCAGCTGCAAACTTTTTTTGTGTGCTGCAGCAAACTTGAGGTACCAAGGGAGATTCTGTCCCAAAATGAAGTTGTCCCCTATCCTCCCCAGCATCCAGACCTCTGCTCACCTCCTGGGCCGTGGTGTGAGAACTGATGGCCACATGGCAGGCAGCAGTGCCAGGGCAATGCACGGTGCACATCATTTCCTGGCGTCCCATCAGCCCTTCAATCTCATCCAGTGAGGGCACGCACTCCCGCCCCTTGGTCTTGCGTAGAGCCTCTGTGATGAAGTGTCCATACTGGGCCATCTCTGATCCAGGGAAATGGTTCTCTGTACTGCAGGGTTGGGAGGACAGGCCTTAGACAACTGAAGGTCTGGTGCGAGCCATTCGTGGGAATGCTGCTCAGTACGCTACCCAACCTACAAAAAGACTCCTACAGAAGAACTTTTGCATTGCTCTGGTGCATCAGATCAATGACACCACCTGCTCAGCTTCCCCTCTACCAGCAGGGGCTGGCTCAGATGCCTCAGGGAAGTTCGCCAGTGGGGCATGATGGAGATCTCCTTCCCCTATGGTTAAAACCAGCATCTGGTACTTGGGAATATCTCATCTCTAAACACAGAATTAGAAGGAAAGGCACACCTTTCCTAAGCTCCCTATGGACAGGAGCTGGTGCAGACAGAGAAAGGGGAGTGTGTTGTGGACAGACAGGACACCCTCTAATCGCCCTCAAGAGGAAGGGAGGATTCTGCCAACTGGTCTCCCAACTCTGGGACTTGCTTATATTAGCTCAGTTCCCTTCTACATACACCCCCCGCCCATCGGTCCCTTTGTCCCAGACTCACCGCTGCAGATGCAGATGCAGGTAGCTTAATACAGGAGGGGAAGGCAAAAATGTACAGCTCATGCAAGTGAGCAGCTGCCAGTAGCGCAGGTCTGTGGGTGCACCTGGTGTGGGCGGTTCTGTTGTCTGCTTCACTAGCTGGCAGTAAATCTCATCCACGAGGGGTGGGAGATCACGGCAAGTTTGCAGCACCCCCTGCATGAGCAGGGCTGGCTCCCGCACCCCCTCTAGCTGCTGCAGAGAGTGGAACAGCTTGATGGCTTCATCGCGAAGTGCTGCGTAGCCTCGGCCACAAGGAGCTGCGGAACACAAGGGAGGTGGGAAACGAGTCATTAACCAAGTTCCATGTACTTAGATCCGGGCCGCTCAACTTCGGCCCTCCTGTAGATGCTGGCCTACAATTTCCATAATTGCTGGCTATTGGCCACTGTGGCTGAGGATTATGGGAACTGTAGTTCAAACACAGCTGGGAGGCCTAAGCTGAGCAGGCCTGACTGCACTGCTTGCTTCCATTTTCATAAGCAGAACACTGCTTGAGACAGTGTGGCCAGAACCTAAGGGATATACTCGTGAGTCAAATGGGCCGTAACCCAAAATTTGGCTTAAAAACAGCCAAATCTAGCAACAGAGCTTGGGAGATAGGATAGAAAAATACCGTGCAAAGGTAAATGCTAAGCGACCAAAAAATGCTATTGGTAGCGGAGGCACTGCAATAGCTGCAGAGAAGCCAAAAATCAAAGTGGAGGAAAGAAAGCACTACGCAGAAGTCCATGAAACAAATTCTGGATGCTATATTGTGAATGTTAGTAATAAAGTCGTATCAATCATAAATCTAGAAAACTAGAACAATAAACAATGATCAAACAGATAATTCTACACATACATGTACCCAAACTTATTGACTCAAATAATGAGTGAATAATCATAACAAGGAATGGGTGTACATCTGAGCAAGCACATAAATATACTACAAATATAGTATATAAGTCCATATGAAGAATAGTGAGCACTCCAACGTTGATAAAGATTCCAAATGAGTCACGAACGTGGATATATTGAATAATGTCTGAGCATGCATGTGGAAAAATAAAGCATCACAAAGGGGGACTGAAGCTTCTTGCCAAACTGGAGAAAGTCCAAGCATGTTGGCATGGTGTTGCAATCTAACGGATTTCCGTTTTAGTCCACATTTACCTTTGCAACAGAGCTTGGGAGGCTGTACAGTCCATGGCCTGGCATGCAGACCTATGCGTACATACACAATTAAGCAGACCAGTGTAAGGAGGATCCTGGCTATGTGGTGGAGAGAAGCCACTCACCTGTATTTTCACCCACTCCATAAGGGAATGGCAGCAGTGGGGCATAGATTGGACCAGCCGTGTAGCACAGGATGGAGTTATTGTGATAAATGTGCTCTAGAATTTCTGGGCTATTGCGATTCTCCTGCAAGGGAGAAGAAAAGAAAGTGAGGAGGGCAAGAGAGAATGAACTGAGAGACCTTCCCATTCAGCCTCCCAAAGGGCTGCTCGAGAGGGGGATACTCCTTGAGATCAAGATGGGGAAACCTCCTCCGCTCCCTGAGGAGGGCGTGTGCACTGTGTGCAGAACGCCTAAAGCTGCTGCTCCAATCTAGGGCATTGTCACAAAGGTGTGGACTTCAGGTGACAGGCAAAGCCGGTCTGGACTTCCACCTACATTGTACACTGCAAACCCTGCAGGGCAAGAGTGCACAATGTAATGCTTTTGTCAGCATCCAGTGCATTGTTGGCAATGGGTCGGTGCTAAACTGGAGGAACCAGCCTGGCTCTCTGCCTCTGGCCCCAAATATGTTACTATTTAATGAACATATACCTCACCTTCCTGCCCAAAACCAGCCCCACCCCCAGGCAGCTGAGTTAATTTATGAAAAACAATAAAACAATCTATAAAAACCTTGAAAAATTAGGACACACTAAAGATTCTCAGTAACTAAACAGAATTAATACATCGGAATCAAAGCCAGGAATCTAATTTTTAAAAGTAAGACTCCCACCCTCACTAAGAAATGTTCCTGTGATTCTCTACTTGTGTGTCTTGGGAGAGTATTCAAGTCAAGGCTCGCCCCCTAACAATGAAGAGAATTCCTCTGAGAATGTTCAGAGTACCTCTCCCTCATATCCCATTAACTACAGCCAACAACTATCCATATGGAATGAGTGAGTAAAGTTTCCAGGAAGGCTTGAGCTCTGGGTCATTGTCTTTTTATTTTTTTTAAAGGCTGGTCTGCCCCTCTCCCTCTCCCTCCCACCCCCTCTGAATTCAGCCACCTGAATTCAACATTTATTTGGTGAACTGGATCCACCTGCAGCCATTCCACCTGCCTACAGCATCAGGAAAGGTGAGAGAGCTTTGCCTCCTCCATCACTTGGCTGAGACCAGCTCTCCTCTCGGAATGGCTGCAGGTAGATCCAGTTCTCTTTGCAGCCAGCCAGCCACCCTGGAGATGCTGATGGAACTTTTAATGTATCCGTGGCTTTTTTTTATTGATTTTGTAACCCGCTTTGGGAACTCTGGTTGAAAAGTGGGCTAAAAATAGAATAAACATTATTCTGCAAAGCTTTCTCATCGCCAAGGGCTCTCCAACTGCTTTATTGCCAACGGGGTCGCTGGTAAACCAAGGGCCTCTGCCTTGTTCCCAGGAGCATATCCCCACCCATTCCCACGCCACATTCCTCACCTCAATGTCATACATGAGCAGCTGGGTGGGGGTCTGCACAGGAGCTTTGCTGACGATGACCTTCTGCAGAGCACACACCCAATGCACAGCCTCATTTAAGTGCTCGGTGTAGAGCCGGTAACAGTGCTTCCTGCCGAAAACTGTCACTGCCCAGTATCCTGCAGAAATGCGGGGGGGGGGGAGAGGGGGCACCAACACGTGATGAACAGAGACACGGAAACAAGACAGACCCGTCTGGGGTGATGCAAGAAGAAGGCACACCTTTGGTTTCCCTCCAGCCCAGCTGATGGATCGTAGAAGGTATTAACAGCAGACCGTGCCCTGGCAGGAGAACCCAAGTTCCCTGCTGGGCTCACCCTACCTGTGCTTTACAGAGACACACAAATGAAGGGATGCAGGAAAAGAAGAGGCCTTGCATGCCTTACTCATGCCACACACACACACGCTAGAAGTTCAAGATATCTAAACTAGTGAGCCAAGAGCCTCAGCTCCCTGCTCTACTCCCACTCTTAAAAAAAAAAAAAAATTAACATGTATATCCTGCTGTTTCTCCGAGGAGCTCAGTACATGCTTATTTTTATCCTCACAACAACCCTGTGAGATAGGTTAGGTTGAGAGATACATGACTGGCCCAGAGTCACCCAGTGAGTTTCATGGTTGAATGAGGATTCGAACTTGGGTTTTCCTGGTTCTAGTCCAACACTCTAACCACTACACTATGCTGGCTCTTCAACACAGTACACACGCGTGTGCACACACTCATTCACTCTACCTGTCTCCTTGTAGGTCTGTTTGTCAGGCCACAGCACAGAGCAGAGGCTGGTGAGGACAAGAGACCCAAGACGCCGGGCGCTCACGTCACACCCACTGTAGTAGTCAAGGGAATCCTGTGTCAGCACAAACCAGTACTTGCGGGGACGCAGCCAGGGGGTCTTGACACCTCCTCGCACCTCTCGCTGCAGCCAGCCTGGGAGATTGACAAAAAGATAGTGAACAGTCTCTCCAGCACACAGATGTGTACACACACACACAGAGGGAATTTTGGGTCTCCCTACATGAGAGACTTGAACTCCCACCGCGCCCCCCCCCCCCGTCAAAATGCAGTAGTCTGCATAATGGGAAGAATATGCAAGAGAGGCTGTGTCCTGGTTACAATCTGCAGCAAAGGAGCCGACCGGTAATCCCTGAGGAACACACCTAGTAGCCTCTCCTGCAAACCCTGACCAGGGCAGCATACTTGGCTGGAGTCCTGGTGAAGACAACCCTGCCCAGAATCAATCTTCCTTCCTTCCAACACACAATGTTGCTGTGGAGGAGGGGGCCCTAAAAAAAGCATCTGCTGGTCTGGAGAGGAGCTTAATTCTTCCTCATCCCTTTGGACAGGGATAGGAATATATATATTTTTTAAAGTTCTGGTTCTAACTCACTCTGTGTGAGATCCCACCTTTTATGATGGCATCAGGCTCATCTTGCACCCTCCCACACTTCTTCTCTGCGATAAGACTGCACATTTCTTCAGCCGCTGGCAAAGACCTGAAGGCAACAGAGATGAAGGCATCAATCTAAGCTAGGCAATAAGCGGTGTGTGTGTGGGGGGGGGGATCAATAGGGCAGGTAGGAAGGAGACCAGGATCTGTTTCCCCCTGCTGCAAGATCCTTGACTCAGAGCTCCTTCCATTTTGGCCCAGAGCGTCCTTTCCCCATCTCCCTCGAGAGCAGTCATCTTCACTCTTTTCAGACTCAGCCCCAATCTTCAATTCTAATTTCCAGTATACAAATATTTTTCTTTCTGCTTTCTCTTCTCTCTCTCCCCATCTTTTGCCATCCTGCCCTCTGCATTTTTCTGCATTACCCTCTCTGCCTTCTTTTTAAAGCAGAGAAACAAGCAAACAAACAAGACAAAAGAAAATAGTGGTTGTGCCCTTGGCGCAGCCCATTTGAAGGTCCCAACCTGCCTATTGAAGATCAGTGCTCTAAAGCAGAGGCTCTCAAATGGGGGTCAACATCAAACCTGGATGTTGTTGGACTACAGCTCCCATAATCTCCAGCCAAAAGCCACTGTGGCCAAGGATGATGGGAGTTGGGGATCCAACAATATCTGGGCACCCAAGTTTGAGTATCCCGGCTCTAAAGTTTCCAAGGCTCCCTGCCAGAGAAATCAGGACTCCAACCTCTGCAACTCTGCACACCCTCATTCTAACACCTCCCCCGCCCCGCCGCCACCGTTCTTGGAGGAAAGGAATGGGGGACACAGCCCCAAGCCTCCGCCTCTTTCCTCCATGGTTGTGGGAAAGTGGGCTGAGAGATCTTGCACTGTTGACCTCAGGCTAAAAATAAGCTGTTTATTTAATAGGTCTGCCAAGAATGTGGAAAATGAAAGAGCCCAGGAGGGGGAAAGGATGCTGGCTGGACTGTCCAAAAGAAAAGTGTGCTTGCCTGTGTGTAAGAGAAAGAAAAGAAAAGGAAAGGAAAAGGAAAGGAAAAGAAAGACGGCTTGCCCTCTCCTCCACATTTCACGATTCTGTGCAGTGCCCAGCCCCACAGAGTCTTTCTAAGGGAGATGGAAGACAGGCAGCCCCATACTCTTCCTTCCCAGCAAACCCAAGCTCCCAGATTCTTGGTGTCAAGCCTGTCCAGAAGAGACGTGCTCCCTGACCTGGGATCTCATCTTAGATGTCTGGAGAATGAGTGTAGTTTCTCAAGTGGTGAGAAACATCACCTCTGCACATGCTCAGAGACACTCTACTGGATAATTCATTCATTTGTAGGCTTGCATCCTAGTATTAAAAATAGGCTCCAGGCTCAAGCAAAATTAAGCAACACTCTCAGGCCCTACCCTAATTTGTTTTAATTCTTCTCTGTTGCCAGCCTGCTAGAGCAGTTCTGACACCATTAGGCTGCCCCCAACATTTCCGAGAGGAGGTCTCACTTTCCTCTATCCTTTCTCCCCTCCCCACAAACCCACTGAAACTATGCTCTAGCCCCCACCCTCCAGAGGAAGAACCCCAGAGCCCTCAGCCTTGCAATAGAAGCTCCCATTCCCCTCTGCCTTTTCCCAGGCCCTGTCTGGCAACAGATGTGATGCAGAAGTCACTTCCTCCAGGCTCCATAACTAAGCCTGGACCCAGCTGGGAACCATTAACTTGGAGACAGGGCGGGAGGTGTGTGGGTCGTCAGACATAATCCTTCCCACAAACCCCTCCTTCTCTACCCCAGCAGCTTTCTAGCCAAGGAACGGCCGAGACTTTCAGGAAAAAGAAAAGAACAGAGGAGTTTTGAAAGGCCATAATTTGGGCCAGGAATGAGTGGAAGGACCTATTCCCAACACCAGGGCTTAATCCTAGAATATGTGAAGGAATCATGAAAGCAGACTGCCTCTGAACATGTGCAGAGTACATTTCCCACACCCACCAGGATCTAGAATTAGGGGGGACGCTTTCAGGAGAGAGGGTGTGTCTTTTAAGCAAGCTTAGGCCCTAGACCTCTCTTTTTAAAGATTAAGCCCCACATTTGGGCAAGTGGATCTCTCCTCTGAAATCCAAATCAATAGAAACCCTCAGTCTGAGCTTACTTCGAGACAGGAATGGGTCCAGGAAACCAGTTGTTAATGTGTAACAATTATTAACAAAAACATACACGCATACCTAACTTTCCCTTCCCATTGAGTTTAGACCACCAGTCATTGTGAATCTAAGATTAGAGAAGTTGGACTTCCAAATCGAGTGCTACATCACTGAGGCAGGCTTTGGCCCCAGAGATGTTTAAACTGTACTTGTTAGTACCTTCCCAAGCCTTCTACTTCCATGTTTAAGAAACTGTCAACTTGAGGCATAAAGGTAGCATCCCATACCTGAATCGAAAGAGGAGCGAGACACATAATTTCTCAGCCTCTATTGGAGGGAGGACCATAGGGGTCAATCAAGATGGTTGTAGGATCTCACTTGTTTCCATGGTGGTGGCAACAGGAGAAATAACTCTCATAACATGCAACACTTCCCACTCCATATACCAGGCCTGCTCAACTCTGCGCCCACCCACCCCCCACACACATGGTTTTGGGACTATAATTCCCATAATCCCCAGACACAGTGGCCAATAGCCAGGGATTATGGGAGTTGTAGGCCAACATCTGCAGGAGGGCCGAAGTTGAGCAGCCCCACCGTATACACTCTTCCCCAGGGGAGCACCAGCTCCATTACACCACACCCCTTCATTGCTCACCTTTCAGAATCAGTGCTAGCACGACTGGGCTGAATGAGGGTCACCTGTGAGGTAGGTCCCTGGAAAGGGGGAGGGGAGGAGGGAGGGAGGAAAGGGGAACACTGTCAGAATTTAAAGGCAAAGCTCCACATGCATCCCATTCTATAGCAGGTGGGAGAGCCGTATTTAAGGACTACTAGGGTAGGAAACATGCCTGAAGGGCTCAGAGACTGGGTACTTCAAGACACACTGCCACCGCCACCTGCACAATATCACTGACTATATGGTCAGAAGTCAGAGACCGGTTGGAAGTGAAGATGGAAATGCACAACAACATCGACTCATGCAGGCCACCTCCCAGTCCCATTTCCCAACCACACACGGAAATGAAGTATTAATCTGCAACTTTCCCAGGCCGCCTAGTCCGTTCTAGTGCCTCTCCCAGGCCACAGCCTGGCTAGCCACCCCCTGCAATACACACACACCGCAAGCTGCAGCAGCTGAGCGGGTTCCTGTATCCTCAGCTGACCTCGGTGTCGGGCTCCAGACCGTGCAGAATTGCACAAGCACACTGCTGAGTAAGACGCAGGCAAACAAAGTCCTATTGTAGCCGAGGCTTCCTGCCTCTGCAAAGGAGGGGAGGGCATGCTGGGAAAGTGGTCGGGGGGAAAACCCTGGCCACATGCACTGTCTCCAGAGGACTTGCCAACCTTGGCAAAAATGGCAAGGAGATCCCAGATGCACTTAAGGGGAATGGGTGGAGAGTGCAGGGCACACAGTACATTGCAGGTTGGCACAGCCCCAACACTGTTCCCCCAAAGCAAAGACCAGTTTGGACTAGTTCCTGGGGGAAGGGAGGAGCAGGAGAGAGACTAAATATAAAGCCACTCTGAGTGAGGAGGAGGAGAAGGAGGAGGAGAGAGCCGCAACAGCAACAGGTATTGACTAATGGACAGGGCACCAACTGTCCTGTGGCATTAAAACACCTGTTATGAACTCCACTCGAGTTGGCACGAGCCATCACAATCCAGCAGGGGCAGGAAGACTGACAGCAGCCATCCACAGAACAGGGAAGATGTTCCAGAGATGAAGCAAAGTTAGAAGTGGAGTGGGGGGGGGATATCACAAACCCATTTCCCACCTGCAACTGCTAGCAAGACTAGCAATCCCTTTTCTTCTAATGCAGTTCCTTCACCGCCTTCCCAATTACAGATGCTGCCCAATGCGTGGATTTTTTTTTTTTAATGGTTTAAAGAGAAGAGTTGAGCT
Source organism: Hemicordylus capensis (assembly GCF_027244095.1). Taxonomy (NCBI): domain Eukaryota; kingdom Metazoa; phylum Chordata; class Lepidosauria; order Squamata; family Cordylidae; genus Hemicordylus; species Hemicordylus capensis. Next base: position 55,788,114 of record NC_069662.1, read on the forward strand.
GCAAACTGACTCGTGCACCCCAAATGCATGGGCCCTGTAAGTTAAGGCACCCACCTCAGTAAATGCAATATTAAGAAATACAGTCTCACAAATTGCCCTTGCTTTCCTAAGAAGTCATAAGAACAGTCCATCTGGATCAGGCCCAAGGCCAATCTAGTCCAGCATCCTGTTTCACACAGTGGCCCACCAGATCCCTTCAAGAAGCACACAGGCAAGACATGAAGGTGTACCCTCTCTCTTGCTGTTGCTCCCCTGCAACTGGTATTCAGAGGCATCGTGCCTCTGAGGCTGGAGGTGGCTTTCTCATAGGAAGCTGCCATATACTGAGTCAGACCATTGGTCTATCTAGCTCAGTATTGTCTTCACAGACTAGCAGTGGCTTCTCCCAGGTTGCAGACAGGAATCTCTCTCAGCCCTATCTTGGAGAAGCCAGGGAGGGAACTTGGAACCTTCTGCTCTTCCCAGAGTGGCTCCATCCCCTGAGGGGAATATCTTGTAGTGCTTACATTTCTAGTCTCCCATTCATATGCAACCAGGGTAGACCCTGCTTAGCTAAAGGGACAGATCATGCTTACTACCACAAGACAAGCTCTCCTCTCCTAAAAGGTGGTCGTTCTCTTAAAAGATGGATGGATGGAGAATAAAAATCAAACAAATATGTTTGAGTATGTTCAGCAGTCACAGGCAGTACAAGCACTGCACCTCACCTTTCACTGTCCCAAGGGATTCAGTGCTTCTGGAGAAGCCCCCAGCCAGGGCAAGAGAGACAGGCACACTCCTGATTCTCAGCCATGCCCCAGCAAACATTAGCCTCCATTTGTCCATCCCCCCCACTTAGTCCTTCAGCACAAACACCCTTCCTTGTCCGTTTGGGGAATGTTGACGTTCAGGAGTAAATATGAGTGTACTGGGCATCTAGCAGCAGAATGGTCCCCAACTGCCCCTATATGCTTTCATTTCAGCCAGAGAGGATAACATACATTAGTAGCAACTGACTATATATGGAGGAAAAGGAACAACGTTTATAGACAGAAAGTATAGATAGGCACCTGTCATTTCTAACACATGCCAAATGTCTCTGAACCCATGCTTTCCCTATATGCTTTCATTTGGATTAATGTATAGTTAGGTGACCACTGCACCCATTCTGTCCTGAGCTTCATTATTCTCTCCAACTACAGAGTAAGAGGATTGGGGCTAAAAGACCAAGGAAAAAAGTGGGTGCGTAGATCCACGGAGGGCCAAACTACAGGCTGCACTCAAATACGCGATTTGGCCCTTCCTTCCTTTGCAAGGGGACCCAGCTGGGATCACAGTCCTGATCACAGTCCCCATGGCAGATCACAGTCCCCATGGCAGAGAAAAAGAGCTAAAAAAAACCCCACCCTCACAATGCAGTCCCAACTGGGCCTTCCCACAAATGCTATTTTCTTTCCTTTTTTTAAGGCATGCAAGGGCAAACGACATGTTCAGCCTATGATGTAGTTAGATGTTCCCAAGGACAATATCCGAGACAGTAGACGTTTACTATTTACATTGTGCAGAAGTAAAGGCAGGTATTTTAATTTATCATTTTCATGTCTGATCCCATAATATCTACTATTTTTACACCAACCCTAAATCAAGCCATTTCTAATTATCCCCACGAATCCCTGTTTTTATCATCATTTTCATCGTTCGTCCTATCAATGGTTCAAAATGTTTCTTAGGCATACAATGAAATCCATCCCTATTATCCCCATACTGTCACAAGTGATGAGGGAGCTAAAGGAGAGGCAAAGTGGCTTACAACCACCATGGAATGTAGTCCACTGTTATCATAACCTGCAAATGAAGTGAATCACACTCAGTGGTTACTACAACTAAAAATCATAATATGGATTATATATTGACTAGAGTAAAGGTGGGCAAAATTTAGGTATGGGGGAATCTACTTGGCTTTTTACTAGAACATCAAGGACTACCAATCATAGACAGGTGCAAAATGGGGAGGGGTGGAGTGGTACAAAATGGCAGCTGGAGTGCAGAGAGCTACTGCACCCCTCAAGACATACATTGGGATAACTCTGCATACACAAATACACATCTCCATCCAAGTTACTACAAATCAGGGGTTTCAACAATAAACTCTAGAACTGGACAGCAGGGCTGCAGAAACCTGATCAAAGGCAAACAATTCATACGCTACAGGTAATGAACAGCAAGACTGAGAGTTAAGCAATCAGCACAAGGCCAGACCCACAGCAAAGACTTAAAAAACAAAGCAAAAACTTCATAGTTTAGTTGCGATTGTTAAACTATCAGGAGTCAAATCTTTGACAATCTATTACAAATCTTCCAAGGATCTACCAGCAGATTTTGTTTTACTTTCTGTCTGTCTGCTCTTAGGTTAGACTGAGTGTTGGACTCCGGCTGTGAAGACCCAGATTTAAGTCTGCACTCAACCATGAAGCTCTCTGGTGACCTAAAATCTCTCAGCTCAACTTATCTTGCAAGGTTATTGTGAGTCTTAAATAAGGAAAGTCCCAGTCATGTATGCCAGGCCTTGACCATTTTTTTCTGTATCTAGGAGCCAGCCCAAAAATTTAGGAGCCAGACAATGGACACTTGGGGGGAAAAAATTACAGAAATTAGTGATGGACTTTGTGGGGGATGGATTGTAAATGGGCTTCTCTTTACCCCTTTTACAAGGAACATACTTCAAACAGGATCAGGGCTACCTGGGAACAATAAAGATTTTATTAAATCACTCTACCTCTGAATATCTTAGTCTAGGCACCACAGTTCAGTTTCTAGCCATCATGGCTCCTTGATGTCTCGGATTTTTCAAGCCCTTATGTATGCCACCCTGAGCTCTTTGGAGGAAGGGTGAGATGTAAATTATTTATTATTGATAATAATATGCTGTCAAAAAATTAAACACGTAGAAAACCATGATGATTTTACAGATACGTGAATTCTCCCTTGATCACACACACAGGCAGTATTCCTCCCTTTCAAAACATGCAACACTCCCCCACACCCACCCCTCCTCCCCACACCAGCACCTCTGGCTCACATGTGCAGCAGCAGCACTTCTCTATTTCTCTCCCACACACATACACAGCATCACTCCCCCTATACTTACTTACACACAGACACACCCAGCAGCAGCACCACCAGCCTCTCAAGACTTTTTCAGGCAACAAATGTGAACAGAATGAATGCATGGCTAATGCCTGCTTGCCCCCCCTCCCTGACCTCCACATATTCATTCAAAGGTCAAAACAGTGCCTACCACGTTTGTATGTTTTGCCTCCTTCCACACAACAGGGGACCCTGCATTGGCTGCATACAAGTTGCATACAAATGGCACATATGTTGGTTCTGTTCCGATCTTCAAACCACTGTGTGGAGGGTGGGGCCAAATGGATGGGGCCACAGCTCAGTGGTACAGCATCTGCTTTGCCTGCAGAAGGTCCCAGGGCTTAATCCAGGGCTGCTCAACTTTGGCCCTCCTGCAGATGTTGGCCTACAGCTCCCATAACCCCTGGCTTTTGGCCACTGTGGCTGGGGATTATGGGAGTTGTAGTCCAAAAACAGCGGAGAGGGCCTAAATTGAGCAGGCCTGGTTGAATCCCTGGCATCTCCAGGGAAGAGACCTCTGTCTGAAATCTTGGAGAGCCACTGCCAGTCAGTGTCGACAACAGTGAGTTAGGCGGACCAATAGTCTAACTCGGTATTTGGCAGCTTCCTATGTTCCCATAAGCCTGTTTCCCTCTGTGTGCATTTGTTGTGTGAAAAGCCTTCTTTCCCACACAGTCACCCCTTCCCCCACCTCCCTCCCATCCCTTTCTCTTACACACACCATCCCACCTCTGCGCCCCCCCACCCCCCACAACAAACACCCCCCCCCACATCCCAGCACCAGGCCCTAGAGCAGAGCTTTCTTCTTCTCCTTGTTCCCCTGCCCCCACCAGCACCTCTCGCTCCTTTCCTCACATGCATGGGAAATTACCTCTCCCCTGCCTCCTGTCCCCAGCCCTCCGTCTGTCTACTGGCTTCCACTATCGAGCCTCCTGCACTTCTGAGTTGAAGGAGAGGATAAAAGTTCAATAAACTAAGAAGAAGAAATAAAATGTGCTATATAAATTGACCTAAGTTCACTTCCCACTGATTAAAATTGGAACTTTGAAACCTCACACCCGTCAGGCATTGTGTTCTACGTGCGTTCAGGCATCTGTACACATGCACTTTTTTTTTTTTTAATGACGATATCTGTGTTCATTTTAAAAGTGAACAGGCCCCTGAAATGCAGGACACAGATAGGAAGTGTACTGCTGTACATACATTCAACATAGTGTGTGAATAACTGTACATGCACAAACAGATCTGAATGCGTGTTCACTGTACAGAGATTGTGCATGCATGAAGCATAATGTGTGAACAGAGCTTTAGTAACACACAATGGATTTTCAACAAACCAGCAAAAGGGAGAAGCCTGCCTCACTTGAATATTTGACATGAAACAGCTGAAGGGAGAAACTGAAGGTATATTTTAGATGGGCAAAACTACTTTAAAGAGCTATAATTTAGCCTCTATATACAGAGTTTTTCTAATATTTGGTCCAATTACACCCCAGCCACCTAATGGCGCAGCAGGGAAGTAACCTACCTAGAGAGCAGGAGGCTGTTGGTTCAAATCCCCACTGGTGTGTTTCTCAGAATATGGAAAACTCCTATATTGGGCAGCAGTGATACAGGAAGGTGCTGAAAGGCATCATCTCATATTGCGTGGGAGATGGCAATGGTAAACCCCTCCTGTATTCTACCAAACACAACCACAGGGCTCTGTGGGCGCCAGGAGTCGAAATCGACTTGAAGGCACAACTTTACGTGCACTCCTCCCCAAGTAATTCCTATATGCTGAACCAATAAAACAAATAATCTTGATTGTATGATGAACATAATTATTATATGTAAGGTGGTTTCAACACTTTAAAGTGCAGTACAAATGTGCTCTGGCACTGCTGTTCAGTACACCAACTGCTATATTTATCTGCCAGAGGGCAACCACTGGGCACATATGGAGGCGGAGGAAGAGGGCCTGCAACAAGATCTGGGCAGGCAGAGGGCCAGCAAGACCCAGCAGGAGGAACACTGCCTGGCAGCCACCCCACCCCCCTGCAAATACACCCAAAGTTGAGCAGGCAGATATAGAAGCTGCTTGTTCTCCCCTAAGCCACGCAGTGGAATATTCTCATGACATGCCTCTACTTCCTTTACTGGGTATCAGTCCCGTGGCTAGAAGAAAGGGAAGAGGTCAGCAGGACCTCTTTATTAGTCATCCACCAACAGCTGGGATCCCCTTGTTATCAACCACTCTGATGTGGTAAAGGGGTGGGATGAGGAATGCCATCTTCTGCGAGAGCCATGATCTTGCAAAGCCAGCATCGGCACACCTGGATGCTCTGATGGAACCCTGCTTGTTCTATCCTCCTCCTCCTGCTTTTCAGCCACAAACTGGCTCTCAAAGCAGCAATTACAAGTGTGCATGTCTAACATTGCCTAACCTTGCCCTGCCTGCCCCGCATAGTTGACTTACAAGAAGAGTGCAAACATACATAGGAAGCTGCCTCATACCAAAGGCCACCATTGGTCCAATTAGCTCAATATCGTCTAGGCTGAATGGCAGTGACACTCCGGGATTCCGTCTTTCCCAGCCCAACCTGGAGATCCCAGAAACTGAATGAAACTTTCTCTACACTGTTGATATGTTTCCCAGCCTATGGGAAACACCAATATTGGGCTGAAGTGATATCGGAAGATACTGAAAGGCATCATCTCATACTGCACCCCCTGTGTTCTACCGAAGACAACCAACAGGGCTCTGTGGTTGCCAACAGTCGCCACTTGATGGCATAACTTTACCTTGACAGCCAACATGGTGTAGTGGTTAGAATGCTGGACTAGGACTGGGGAGACCCGAGTTCAAATCCCCATTCAGCCATGAAACCAGCTGGGTGACTCTGGGCCAGTCACTTCTCTCTCAGCCTAACCTACTTCACAGGGTTGTTGTGAAAGAGAACCTCAAGTATGTAGTACACTGCTCTGGGCTCCTTGGAGGAAGAGCGGGATATAAAATGTAACAAACTAACAAACAAACAAAAAACTATCCACTCCAGTTCCTGCGTGAATATTATCCTCTGTGCTACTACCCATTGGGGTTCCTGGACAGATCCTACAGACATTCCTACCCCAGTCTTAGACCCACCCAGGGGGTTGGTCTTGTGGTAGCAAGCATGAACTGTCTGCTTAGCTAAGCAGGATCTGCCCTGGTTTGCATTTGAATGGGAGACACTTGTGTGTACTATAAGATATTCCCCTTAGCGGAGGGGGCCACTCTGGGAAAAACACACACAGAAGGTTCCAAGGTGCCTCCCTGGCATCTCCAAGATATGGCTGAGGGAGACTCCTGCCTGCAACCTTGGAGAAGCCACTGCCAGTCTGTGAAGACAATACCGAGCTAGATGGACCAAATGTTCTGACTCTGTACAAAGCAACTTCCTATGTTCCTATCCTCTGAATCTCTTTTCCTGAGGGGCATGAGGGGGAGGAGGGCAAGGGTAACAGCCTCAGGTGACACTAGAGCACACCCAGCTGACACATATCTGATGGCTAGTTTGAAGATCTGGTCTCTCAAGCCTAACAAGGTATCTTTGAAGTGGCAAGCTCACGCCTGCTGGAACTTTGCTTCAGCACAGCATTCCATTGGGAACGTGATTCTGGTAGCTTCAGACAGTAATTGGAGGACATCACTAAGAAAGCGTTTGATGTTATTGGGATCAGCATCATCTCATACTGTGAAGGAGGAGGCAATGGTAAACACCTCCTGTATTCTACCAAAGAAAACCACAGGGCTCAGTGGTTGCCAGGAGTTGACACCGACTCGATGGCACAACTTTACTTTTACTTTACAAAAGACAACCAAGGGGATATACAACAGAGGTTTATAAATGTATGCACGTCTGGGAACATAAGAACAACCTTGCTGAATCGGGCTCAAGGTTTAACTCGTTCAGCATTCTGTTTCCCAAAGTGGCCCACCAGATGCCACTGGGAAACCATAAATTTGTCTAAGCCCCTTTTAACCACACTTGGTCTTGTGGTAGCAAACATGAATTGTCCCCTTGCTAAGCAGGGTTTGCCCTGGTTTTCATTTGAATGGGAGACACGTGTGCACAGCAAGATATTTCCCTTAGGGGAGGAGGCTGCTCTAGGAAGAGCACCTGCTTGCCTGCCTGCAGAAGATTTCAAGATGCCTCTCTGGCTTCTCCAAGATAGGGCTGAGAGACTCCTGCCTACAACCTTGGAGAAGCCACTGCCAGTCTGTGTAGACAATACTGAGCCAGTGGCCTGACACAGTATAAGGTGGCTTCCTGTGTTCCTGTCCTGTGGCAGAGAATTCCATTGATTAATTATGAACTGTATGAAAAAGTACTTCCTTTTGTTAGTCCTAAATTTCCTGGCAATCGTTTTCATGGGATGACCCCCGGTCCTCATGTTGTGAGAGAGGGAGGAAAATTCTCTCTATCTACTTTCTCCACACCATGCATAATTTTTATAGACTTCTAAAACGTCTCCCCTCAGTCACCTTTTTTCTAAACTAAAAAGCCTCAGATGCTGTAGCCTTGCCTCATAAAGAAGAAGCTCTAGGCCCCTGATCATCTTGGTTGCTCTCTTCTGCACCATTTCCAGTACTATACTGGAAAGGTTTTTAAATATTTTTTAAATTGTTGTAATGTTTTAAAGTTTTCATTTTTGTTTTAACTAATGTTTTACTTTCTGTTTTTATTTTGTTGTAAACCGCCCAGAGACGCAAGTGTTGGGCGCTATAAAAATATGTAAATAAATAAATAAATGTACGGTAATGTCCTTTTTGAGATACAATTATCAGAACTGTACACAGCACTCCTAAGTGTGGCCACATTGTAGATTTGTATAAGGGGATTACAATATTAGCAGTTTTATTTTCAATCCCTTTCCTGATGATCTCGAGGATGGAATTTGCCTTTTTCACAGCTGCCGCACACTGAGTCAACACTTTCCAATGAGCTGTCCACCATGACCCCAAGATCCCTCTCCTGGTCAGACACTGACTGTACAGTGCCCATCAGTGTATATGTGAAATTGGGGTTTTTTGCCCCAATGTGCATCATTTTACACTTACTTATGCTGAAACACATTTGCCATTCTGTCACCCACTCATTCAGTTTCGAGAGATCCTTTTGGAGCTCCTCACAATCTGTTTTGTATTTCACTACCCTGAATAGTTTTGTGTCTTCTGCAAATTTGGCCACCTCACTGCTTAAGTTTAGTATAGGATGTAAGAGTAAATTGAGATATTTCCCCCCCCTTTTCTCATAGTTCTAAAACTTGGGTTCAACCAATTAAATTAAGTAGATTCAGAACAGACCAAAGAAAGTCACACAAAACATAATTAATGTATAGGATTCATTGCCACAAGATGTAAGGGCCACAGGCTCAAATGACTTTAAAATGTGATTAGACACATTTATGGAAGAGGGGCCTGTCCATTGGTATTAGAAATAGTAGCTAAATGGAATCTCTCCATTCAAGAGCAATATTTTCCTGAAAGCCAGATGTTTGCCACTGGAGGGAAACATCAAGGTAGCGCTATTGTCTTTGTGCTCTGCTGTGGAAGCTTCTGAGAAACAGGACAATTAAATCCTTTGTCTAATTCAGCAGGGAAATCCTTGATCTAATTCAGCAGGGCTCTTATGCAGTGGCCAGAAATGGGCCCCATCAGAGCACTTGACTTTCCGAGACAGTGTCACGATTGTTAGAGGTGGGAAAGGGAGCATCTTTTGTGCTAGCCTCACTCTACAGTCCAGGCTTGCCCCGATTATCTGTCACTTCTCTAGGTGCCACTAGTTACAAATATATGCGTCAAATGCTATTGCTAAGCAGGACTGACTAGGAGGTGATTCTCTGCCACGTCCGGAGGCCAGGGTGGGGTGGGAGGAATCTGCTCAGAGCACTTTGCAAACCCACCTCATCTTCCAGGATGCGAAACAGAACCCTCTCTTGCCTGTACTCAGAGGATCTACCATCCCAAATCTGCAAGTGGAAAGACAAGACTTCTTGCTACCTAGGGAGACAATATGCCCTACAAATGCAGCCAGAGGCACAGACTTGTGTTGGCAGATTGTTACCATCCATTGGGCAGTCAAGCTTCTTTCTTTCTTTCTTTCTTTCTTTCTTTCTTTCTTTCTTTCTTTCTTTCTTTCTTTCTTTCCCCAACAATCCAGGGTCAGCCTTTCTCCTCCTAGGGAGCTCCAACGACACATTTATGGAAAGCTAAGGAACTTCAAACCAGTTCCTTCCAGCCCACGGTGATGCACTGCCTCAACATGTCACATCCCGTTCCTCTTGACAGAGCCTGCCTTTTTGACTGAGAAAGCATGAAAAAGAGACAGGGGTGCGTGTGTGCAGGCATATGTTGGGTGGGAGAAGAAGTTTCCCCAGCTCTAAGCTTCCTGGAGTACCTTGTGGGGGTTCTAGATCAGCTATAGAGGTACCAGTTCTGTTCTGTTTGAGAGGGCAGCTCAGCCTTTTTGCCTGTGCCAAGAAATGCAGCTGTTAAATACTCTCCAAAGTACTAGGACAGACAAAGGGAAAATGTTCCCTGGAGGACAGGCTCTTTCTGTCCCAGCATGGACATCACACCATCCCTTAAAATCAGTCGGCTGTCAGCAGCTACAGCTTTATTTGAGCAAAGAGCTCAGTCCTGAGCTCTGGGGTCTGTCTGGAATGAGAAGGCTCTCAGACACGATATACAATGAACTTGTGCATCAGGGTATGTGCAGAGTGCACTCCTGCCTCCGCAGAGTGACCACCAACAGTCCCCACATATTTCAGAGTTTCAACTCAGATGACTGGAGTCTTCTTTGTAGAAACTAGCCATCGCTGATGGGACAGGAGGAAGGCAAATTGAGAAAACCAAGGAATGGGTCCCTTTGCCATCTGCAAGTTCAAGGGGCAGAGGGAGGAACCAGTGGCATCCCTCCTGCCTTTTTGCAGAGAGGAGTTGGGGGGAGAGAAGAAAATGAATGACTCCTTTCTGAACTCTTTCCTGGCATTTGGACAGGCCCTGAAAGCCAGGCTTGGGCTCATGCCAGTCAACAAGCAGCCTGGCCTCCCCATCACCCTGAGGCTGGCCAGGCTTCAGTTCTTCTCCATGACTTTCCTCTGCCCACAATTAAAAGGAAATGGACAGGGAGCAAGAGGTGTCTAGGCAGCCAAGACGACAGCTCATCCTGCATAATTCATGGCAATTGCATTATATAAGGATTATAAATATGAGGAAGCACCTCCCTCCCCAACTCACCTTGCCAGCAAATCACTCTGGTGGCTGGGTTAATTCTATCAGTCTGTGGGAGATTGATCCCACAGAAATAGGCAGGATGAGACAGGCAGTATTGCCTTTGGGGCCACTCCCCAATAATTACAGTCTGTACAGAATCAAACAGATGGGGAGGACAAGAGGATGGGGCCACTGATCCTCTCCTACAGAGACAAGGGGGACAGATGGGAGCAGATGGGGGCCCCAAACAGCAGCACTGAAGCACACTCAGAGGTATAAAGGAGCCTAGAAAAATATTAATATATGAAACTGTCTGATGCAGACTCAGACCATCTAGAGACCAGGTTATGTTTCTTTGCAAATGAAGAGTGTGGATCCGGGACTTAATAGGAGTCAAGTCTCAGGCCAGAATACCTCTGAGCATGTGCCAAATTAATTCCTTCAGCCCTGAGTATACGAGCAATTCCACGAACTGGAGAGTGCGTCTAAGTAGGCTTCCGAGCATTAGGCAAGCCTCTTTCTTTTCAGAAGTTAACCGCGGTGCAAGCTCCATTCCAGACCTTACAGGAGATCCTACCCAATTTGTCCCCTTGGTACTGGGGGCGGCTCCAGGGGGCCACATAAGCCCGAGATCATTACCAGTAGTAAGATCTAGCTCTGCAGAAGTTGCATTCCGACGGGAATGAGATGCAAACCAGGGAGTGATTGCTCCCGCCCGCGCAAAGCCCACCTCCTGGTTGCTTTGACTGCGCAGCTCGAAGGACTCCTCGGCTTCCTCTTCGTCCGCCGCCCCCTTGCCTGCTTCGCCATAGTCCCGCCGGAGCAGAGTGAATCCTTGCCTGCAGCACAGCAGCCACCACAAGCCGCCGGGGAACGGCATCCGGAGCCTGCTTTCTCCTCCGAAGCCTCGATTCACACAGGCAGCGGGAGGGGGAAAGCGACGGGACGGGACGCGACGCAGCGCCCAAGGCGCGCTTGGAGAAGCAGCAGAGAACCCCGATCTGGGCGTCTGCTGCCACCCACTCGCCTGCCCGCAAGCTCGCTCCGCCTCAATTCTTCCTCCTGCCCCTGTCCAGGAAGGGGGACCGGGACCGCGTCACTGCGGGCCCTTCCCATCGCCTGCCGCGTTCCCGGGGAGGAGCTACCCTCTCCAGGGCAGCCGGCGGCTTCTTGAATCACGTGGCCCCGTTGGGTGGGGAGGGGCGGCCTGGGACATTCTTGCTCCCCTCCCTGTGTTAATTGGAGGCAGGGCTCGGTTCCGGGACCTTTCCGACGCCAGAACTAAAGTGCTCAGCAGCAGCAAGCATGATTGCACAGTCTAAAAGCATCGCTAGATCCGGGGAGGTGCGTCTCCTCCCAACCTTAGCTGCAGAAGGGAAAGCGGGGGCGAGTCCAGGGATGGGATCCAGGAAATTGGGAGCTTCTAAGATGGCAGGAAATCTTTAGCAGCTGCTGCACTTGTGATGATTATCACATCCCGCCTTGGTACAATAGTGTTCAAGGCGGCTTACAATGATAAATAATACATAGTATAGATATATTTGATAATATGTAATGTAAACATAAATAACATATAGTATAAAGAAAATAGCACACCAGCGTGCCGGGCTAGGATCAGGGAGACCCGAGTTCAAATCCCCATTCAGCCATAACATTTGCTGGGTGACTCTGGTCACTTCTCTCTCAGCCTAACCTACTTCGCAGGGTTGTTGTGAGGAGAAACTTAAGTATGGAGTACACCGCTCTGGGCTCCTTGGAGGAAAAGCAGGATATAAAATGTTAATAAATAATAAAATACAATAAATACCAAAAGAGCAGATTAAAACATCAAAAACATCGCAGCACTTCTCTTTTTAAATCCTGGTTAATGATACTAGTTCTGAAAAAGACAGGTAAAATAAAACTGGCTTCGCTGGGCAACTCTAAAGCAGGTAATGAAGGGGCGCGGCTACTTCTTTTAAGAGGCTGCTTCAAATCTTGGGTGCCACAACTGAAAAGGCCCTCTCCTACCCAGCTGCTACACTCCTAAAGGCAGGGGGATCTAATGCAGGGCCTACAAGCTCATATGAGGGGAAGTTATTCTTAAGTTATCCTGGTTTCAGGCTGTTTAGGACTTTAAAGGTCCAAAATAGCACCTGGAATTGTGCCAGGAAGCAAACTGGTAACCACTGAAGCTGGTAGAGAACTGGTGTAATATTATTTGATGGAACAGCACCAGTCAGAATCCTGATATCTGAGTTCTGAACAAAATGAAGCTGCCAGACTGTCTTCAAGGGCAGTCCCATATAGAGCACATAATGTAATCTAGTTTGGCAGTGACAAGGGTATGAATGGAGGACTGAGGCCAGGTCTAGTTTCTCCAGTAAAGAGCACAGGTGGTGTATAAAATGAGGGTTCAGTAGGGGTGTGGCTACAATTGGACAAGAGGGAGCAAATGTTCCTGGACCCCTGAGGGAGGAGGGGCTGCTGGCTGGGAGACAGTTTGCTCTTTGCTTTCTTTCTCCCACCTCTCTGAAGATCTTTTTTCCAGGACCACAGAAGGTCCACAGAAGACCTTGCTGTGCCCCTGGGGTTCAACCCTATAATATGATGAGAAATAAGAAACAGGTGTTCTTGAACATGTGCAGAGAGTGTTTCCTTTCAGCACCTTCTGACAGCCCCCCACACCTGCGACCAGGACACAGTTACATCAGAAATTAGGAAAGAGGGTATTGGAGAGTGTGATTTCTTTGTGAATTAGAAGCCAGGGCTTAATTTCAGTCGGGGCACTGCCTAATAATATGTGAGCATGTGCAGAGGTCATTCCAAGTAACTAGAGCCAGCCCAGCCACACTTTCAGGGCTTCCAGACCAGATAATGGGGCTATTCTGACAATCTGCAAAAATCGGGCTAGGAGAACCTAGCCCAATTTTTGCAGATCGTCCGAACCACCAGGCTCGGTTGTGAGCCCGATGGTTCTAGAGCGGGTAATCTGCTCAAGAACCCCTGCCTCAAAACCAGGTTTGCGGAGCGAGCACTCCACAAACCTGGTTTTCAAAATCGTGAGTAGCTGCGGTGTGGCTTCACGCTGTGCCTACTCACGGGTAGACCCCCAGAGGGGAGGCAAAAAGCCGCCTCCCGACTCCGGGGGTCTCCCCAGTATGCCCTGCATGCTTGCACAAGGCATACTGGGGCTTCCGGGGGTCGCACGGCCCCCCGAGCTCCCCAGCCCCCGCCGGCTCCGGCTCAGAGCCAGCAATTGTGTAAGCGGCCAATCCAGCTGCCCAGGGCTCCCTCTCCGCTCGTGAACAGGGCTCACTCACCCGAAGAAACCGGGTCTCACAGATCGTGAGATCCGGCTCAATCTATGACTTCTATGTAATGCCAGCCCAAAGACCAGGAGGCTTTACAGACATGGCTGTTACCCCAAATCTCCTTCAGAAAAGTGTGTACGTCCATACACCAGCCAAACCTACCCTGAAGTCCCTTTGAGATCTTTGGACCCACTCCACACACAAATCGGGCTTTGTCTTGCAAATTCTAGCTTATCTTGGTGTATTGCCAGGTTTTTAAAATGCTAGTTTTAAAAATGCTACTTTTTCTGAAAACTCTGCAAATAGAGAGAGGCACTGACGTAGAACCATTAGCATGATAAGAGGAATACTCTCTTTAGATATGCAGATATAGCTCTTTAGTAATCTCTCTCCCCCCCCCCACATTGGCTAGAAGGAAAACACAGAGGCATGCCATGTGAACTTGCATCAAAAGCAAACCCGAGAGCAGAGGGGAGGGGCTGCTTCCCTCAATGCTGCGAGTGTGATTCAAAGTGGCTTTGCTCAAAATTGACCCCGCAGCATGAAGCCATGTGCGAATAACTCCCTGGTGTCTTTGAGCAGTGCTTGAGTCTCAGCACTTTTAATCATTGCAGTTCATTCCACAAACTGAACAGCTCGCTGCCTTTTTTGACCCAACAATAATGTGATGGCATTGGCAGACCCTGAGAATACACACACACACACACACACACACACACACACACACACGTTATGGGGAGGGAGGGAGGGAGAGAGAGAGTTGGGAAGCAAGCATTGCCTTAGACTGTGACTGAATATTCAGTACAAGCAGAAGTTTGAAAAGTGTTAAAAAGCTGTAGACACATCAAGGGGAGCAGTATTGACATTCATGTTCAGCCACGCCCAGTTATCAGTTTCTTCATCGGGACACTGAAGAAGCTGAAACAACGTTTGAACGATCACAGAGGAGTCAGGACAGATCTGTCAATGGCTACTAGCCAATATGGCTATATGGAGCCGTCATGCACTGAAGTAAAGTCATCCATCCGTGGTTTTGAGTATATGCGAACAAGAAATTGTGACAGGTCTTGCTAACTGTGACCTGAGTATCTGCATTTCGTGAGGGTTTTTTATAGTGATTTTGGAGGGGTTTCAGCAATTTGGGGGGGCTGTCAGAGGTTCGATCTGCTCTTGATGACCCTTGCTAACCCTTGCTGAACTTGCTGTCCTTTGCCAATTTAAAATGCCCTTGAGTGATTTTGGGGATTTCAAAAATTTCCAGAGGTTCGATCTGCTCCTTCTCCTTGGTGACTCTTGGTGATATTACAGGATTTTTTGTGATTTTGTTGTTAGTAATTTTTTATATTTCTTTCCTGTATTTTTAGGTCTTTTTGTGGTCGCAGTTCCCCTAACCCCCTGCTTCCCATAGACTTTAATGCCTTGCCAGCCATGAATTTGCCAACGGCGAGGTTTTTCCAGAACAGAACCCTAGCAGTTGGCGAGAGATGACTGTACTGGATTACTGGAAGTAATAGCAGGAGAGGCCAATTATTTATTTATTTATTTATTTATTTGATTTCTATACCGCCCTTCCAAAAATGGCACAGGGCAGTTTACACAGAGAAATAATAAATAAATAAGATGGATCCCTGTCCCCAAAGGGCTCACAATCTAAAAAGAAACATAAGATAGACACCAGCAACAGTCACTGGAGGTACTGTGCTGGGGGTGGATAGGGCCAGTTACTCTCCCCCTGATAAATAAAGAGAATCACCACAGTAAAAGGTGCCTCTTTGCCAAATAACGATGCCTCTTGCCTTGCTGATGGGCTTCCCAGAGGCATCTAAAAGTTGACCCCTTTTTTAAACAAGATGCCAGAGTATATGAACTTCTGGTCTGATACAGCAGGACTCTTCTTAGCTCTTCTTTCACCTTAGATACAATGTGTGTCAGGTGAGCTGTGAGCTTGGTAGGTAAAGGGCACCTCAGGCTTGTCTGGAAGGCAATGCAGAACCCTTGTTACATATAAAGGAACAATTTCCACACATGACATTTAAAAGGGCTTTTGAGCCTCTTTCTCTCACGCTGTTTGAACCTTGTATGAACATTATTTATGTGGGGTAGAAGGTGGAAGAGTGCCATTTTCAAGCTGAATGTACATTCTTCTGTCTCAAGTAAGTTTGCATTACAGACAAATCTGAAATACCTAAGGAGATCCCAACTTGGTTGTTGTGTTTTCATTTTAATGTGTGTGGGGAGGGGGAGCAACTCTAGGTTTGATTGGAGCAGCAGCACAGGACAAACCCACCCCGATTTCTAGACTGAGGATGCCCAGTCCTGAAGCTGCTATGAGCTCTCAACGGGGGAGGGGGAGGGGATATACAGGCCTGGTGCAGGAAGCTGTCTTTCCCCCCGGGATGGTGTAGCAGCTTCAAGCATGTGTGTCTCAGATCTAGAAAATGGTGCAGAGAATGGTCAATACCATTATCTCAGTGTCACTGCTCCAATAAAAACCAGAGTCCCCTGCAGCTGGCGGGGGTGGGGGGGGGGTGAGCATTAGGAGATCCTACCATGGATCTTCTGTGTCACATCTGTATCAGCTCTCACATTAAAAACAACAACACACCATCCTATTGCAGCACTTTTGCAACCATTGAAGAATAGTCTGAAATGAGGTACTTAATCCGTGTTTTTGCCCTTACCTGGCTGCTACCCAGCAAATTCCTGGACTTCGCAATCTGTTCCAGATAAGCAGAATTTACAGGGAACAGTCAAGCATGCAACAAGCCATGGATTGCTGAGCCTTGAATGGAGGCTCTGTGGCCTGCAGGTTGATCCAAAGCAGCTGACCCTGAAAGGATTGCTGAAAGAATCCAGCCTCAGGAAGATTCTTCCTGTTCTTTGATGGGTATCTCTGCTTTGCAGTTATCATTTCCCAACACCTTCCCTGATGCAAGTGTCTCCTAATATAAACGAAGCTGAAGATGGTTCCTCATCTAATATCTTTGTTCTGAACTGCAGCAAAAATGAATGGGGAACATCATGGAGACTGATAATAATAAAATCAAAGTTTAATTCTTCCACTTAGGCACAGCCTTTTCTAAGATGGACAGGGCCCACTAAGAAAGGAAATCCCACCCACCCCTTCATTTGATGCTGGGTCTTGCCTGTCATTTCTGAATTTTGAAAAATACTACCCTATTTCTGTCACTTTTGACTGGGAACCAGTGTGTTTCCACTAGTGATGAAACAAAAGATTTGCACAAATGTAGAAATAAATAATTCAGCTCTTAAGTTGTCAACATTTCCCATTTCTACAGTTTGATTCTGGATGATTAAAAAAACACATAACCCTTCAGATTATCGATAAAAATGAGAGCAATGATTGTGGGAAATAATTTTGAGCATTAACTTCAGTATTGTACACATGGTTTTTCTCGAATCTCAGAACCCATCGCCTTCCATCCGTAAGGCTTAGCAGGGGTTAAACATGTTTGCCTCTGACTTGGCACAGATGCAGGGTCAAGCTGCATCTCAGAGCAACTGGGTGGGGTCAGACTGAGCTTTGGACACAGGAAATGCTGCTGTGCCAAATTCACTCCCACTCTTGTCTCTGGCAGTGCTGAAGAGTCTCCTCCCAGCGGCATTCAAGGAGCCTCATCGGAGGTAGGAACGTGTGTGCATTAGCATGAAAGATGCTGATGTCTGTATAGTTGCATGCTGATTTATGTGGACATTGTGACTGTGCATCCACACATTCATAACTAGTTTGTACATATGAAGACACAAACACTCTGTAGAAATACACTACATTCTCTCACATAGCACCTTTGAGCCACCACATTTTCATCAAGTCAGGCATGCCCCTAACATCCTGACATGTACACATTTTATACAGGCACAATTGCTCAGGTTCATATAGTTATCATGCTAATTAAGGGTCGGTACTCATGATCAAAACAATAGCAGTTAGATGGCAATGTATACATTACAGTGGCACGTGCACATTTTCTGATTTCCTGTTGTGAGAACCCAGACATTTGCATTGATGTTGGGTTGTCAACATGCCAACCCATGTTAGCATGATGTTGGGTTGTCAACATGCCATTCAGTCAGCGTCAGCAACAAAAGTTCAAATCCTAAATTAATGATGTCAGTTAAATCTTGAGGTTGGTGTGTTGTCAAACCAACTTCACCAAAAATTTCTTGATTCTCACAACTAGAATTTGGGAGTGTACCTGCCACCGCGATAATGTATAGATAACCATCTAATGAACATTGTTTTGATTGGGAGAACCAGCCCTTATTTCTACTTTAAAATGCTGGCGTTCCATCTTTCTGCACAAAGAAGTAGAGCAGGTTTCACACATCACATTTAATGTCTGGTTCACCACCAGAGCCCTGAGAATGCACACAAGTCTGACTTCCACACATACATGGCTGCAGTTGTTGCTGACTCCGTTGCAATTGTATTTCCTGTTAAGAACCAGCTGAAGGACTTTCTGGACAAGTGCCTCAGGAATTAAGATAAGCTAATGAGCAGTCAGGGAGGAGAGAGGGAGTCTGGTGCTTCCTGGCTGCTATTCTCAGCACTAGGCCCCATCGTGGGTGCCCATATGCCTCTTTGTTCTTTTTCGTCTTTTCTTTCCTACCCATCACAACCTTCACTTTCTCTTGTCCTGGCTTGTTCACACTTCCCATTCTCCGCTTGTGCCTCTGCTTCAAGCCTCCTCCAGCATACCTCCTCTTTGGATAGGGAGACAAAGGAGCATTGGTTGTGTTTTTGTCATCATCCTGTTATTTTTGTTATAAACACTTTAATTTGCATTTACACCCTTGCCTTTTAAAGCAGCAGTAATTTCTTCCATGTTAACTTCAATGGTAACATACCAGCAACATCTTGATTTGTTGGCATTATTTATTATTTATTCTTTGCTTCCATTGCATCCCTGCTCAGAATAACTGACTGCCCCATCTTCACTTGCATTGAGTACTGTTAAGGTATATGGAGGATGTTAGGAACATAGGAAACTGCCATATATTGAGTCAGACCATTGGTCTATCTAGCTTAGTATTGTCTTCACAGACTGGCAGCGGGTGGCTTCTCCAAGGTTGCAGGCAAGAATCTCTCTCAGCCCTATCTTGGAATAGCCAGGGAGGGAACATGGAACCTTCTGCTCTTCCCAAAGCGGCTCCATCCCCTGAGGAGAATATCTTACAGTGCTCAACTTCTAGTCTCCCATTTATATGCAACCAGGGTGGACCCTGCTTAGCTAAGGAGACAAGTAATGCTTGCTAGTCACGCTTGCAAGTCATGTTTCCTTCTCTGATCATTCCGGTCCAGGAGGACAGGTCATGTAGTTGCCCTCTGTCTTAGAATAGTCCATATTGTCTCCTTCAATCATCCTTGGGGAAAGAGGGCAAGCTACCGCTAAGCTGTATTTTCCAGAGAGAATTTAATAGCTGGATGGTTCAGTGCAAAACCTACAGTGTATATGGGATGGGGGATAAATTGCCTGTGGAAATTACCATGTAGAATGAGCACATCTTTGTTTTTCTTTTTATTCTGCACTGATTATTCAGGATAAGCGATAATAAACAATTAATTACAGAGATAACAGACTGTGAACAACCGGTCTACGATGGTGTTCCAGCCCAGAGAATGTGACTACTATGGGTGTTCCAATCCAGTCTGGCTCAAAATGGAGCATATCTAGGCTCCAAAGCGGTCTGTATGCAAACTACCAAAAGAAAAAAGAAAAAAAGAAAAAAGGAGGCTCAGCCTTCAGGAGGAAAGTGTATTTGCTGATCCAACATGTCCCGTCATGTCTGCAAATGGCTCTTGCCACTAGCAGCTGATTGGGGAAGTGGCACACATGAGAACCTGGGTTTGGTGTACCACAGGAAATGAAGCAAGATAAAAGTCCTGGGAGTGGGGGCTGCTTCCGCACAACAATGGGGACATTCCCCTGCTGGGGATTTTCTGGAAAGAGGAAACCTATAGCTAGAAGCCATTGCTCACTCCCAGCGTGTGCTTTCAGTGCCAGTGCTTGGCTGATGACCCAGTCTCAGTCTGTTTTTGAACATGTGAAGAGGGGCTTTCCACAGACAGCCCACACATATCTAGGATTAGGAAGCAAGACTTGCAGGACAGAGGTTCCAGGTAGCAATGCAACTTGAGCCCAACACACCTCTTTCTTTAGCAATTTGCCCCTGATGTAGGCACGGAGACAGCTGCATGAGGAGCTGTGGGGCATGCTGGCTGTCTCTGGCATGGAGAGGCAATGTGCCTTGCCTTTCTTCTGTAGCTTGATCACCGTGGAGGCTCAGCAGTCAGTTCCTGTCTTGGCCTTCCCTTCTCCCTTTCCCCCTCACTTCTGCTGCCCTTCCCTTCCAGACCCCCTCTTCCAGGGATTTAGGTCAGTGTCCCTGTTGGAGTCTCTTCTGGGCTGTCATGTTGGTAGGTGGGGGAGAAATCCAAACCCTGCAGGCTGGGGTAGGGTAGCTTCAGGCCTGCTCTGGCTTCTCATGCTGGGGAGCAGCCAAACCGGCTTAGCAACTTTGCTGTCACTGCCAGGTCTGGATTGTTCAAATGGCAGAGGGCCAGAATTACAAGACTGTAATAAGCATGTGCAGTGGGTTGCCACTCCCCCCACGCCGGGATCCCTGTGCCTTTTAACAGCTGCATGGCAGGCAGAAGTTCAACAGGTGTGCCTTTCTCGGGTTAGTTGGACTCCTGTGCTTTTAACAGTTGAATAGCAGGCAAAAATTCAATAGTGCAGCACCTCATATTGTGGTACTGTTATACCAACTGACTTTATGCCTGTTGTGTAGTTGTTAAAAGCCAGCATGGTGTAGTGGTTAGAGTGTTGGACTAGGACCGGGGAGACTTGAGTTCAAATCCCCATTCAGCCATGATACTTGCTGGATAACTCTGGGCCAGTCACTTCTCTCTCAGCCTAACCTATTTAACAGGGTTGTTAGGAAGAGAAACCTAAGTATGTTGTACACCGCTCTGGGCTCCTTGGAGGAAGAGCAGGATATAAAATGTAAAAACAAACCAAAAAAAAGAACTCAACAGAGTTGCTAGATACTGTGCTGCTGCTATTAATACTTGTCGGTGATTGGTTAATAAGGAATTATCGTTGTCTTTAACTTTTTAAATCTTAGATATAAATGTATTTTAAGTTCTTTTAATTTTTTATCTAATGTTCTGTCCGTATTGTACTGGTCTGTGACTGTAACAATTAATGACTGACTGACAAAGGACTCCTGAGGAGGAGGGGTGCTGAGTGGGTGAAGATGAGACAGGCTCAAGGAGGCAGGAAGAGGTTAACGACAGGGCCTGGGATGGGGCCCACCCTTCAACACCTCCTTTCCCCACACTTGAGAGATTTCACAAGCTTTGAACTAAGTAATAATAATGACAAGCAGAAACCCAAAAGACTGCATGGAAAATTTTAGTCTAATTTAGTAGAAGCAGAGAGCTTAGGAACATATGTAAAACATCCGGTCATAAAGAGATTTTATTGTGAATAAATAAAAAATGAGTCAAACCCTGGAATTGTACAAAAGGACACAACTTTATGCTTTGGCACTAGATGTGTAACTAGGCTAGGGCTGACGTCGCTAAACTACTTCATTTGCAAGAGCGACTCAAACAGCTTGTCTTGTGAGCTTCTGTCTGCAGCATTTGGTCCTCTGCTTGAAGCATGCAATGGCCTGGATTGCTGGGTTGGATGGGCAGGGATTGTCTTCTCCATCCCTTCCAACTGGATCATTCTAAGATTGTACCAAGGGAGCTTTGTAGTGGTTTGCACTTGCTATGTGCACATATGCTATGTAGTCGCTGACAGCCAACATCTTGGCTGTCTGCTACTGCTGCTGTATTTTCTGCAGCTGTTGGTCATTTAATGTGTTTGCCATTTGCTTAATAATCAGCCAAACTGCTATTTTCTGTTATATTACAATTGTTTATGCTTTAGTTTGACAGATCTCAGTCACATTTCTATCTTGGTAAGTGTTTTACATCATACACCCCCTTAATCCTGGATCTAGCCCCAGCAGTTCTACTATATATTGATCAGGATATGGTAAAAGTTTTGCCCACATAAAGCAAGCAATGTTTTCAAGTTGCAAGAAGGATATTCTACATGTTAATGTTCCATCGGTGACATGTATTAATATAAATGTACTTCATTAAATTTCTATTTGCCTTTCTGCCCAGTATCCAAAGTAGTTTACACTACATTAAGAAAAAAACTAAATAGTATAAAAACAAATTATAGCAAAATGGTTAAAAGTGGACAAAAAAGGCAGCCAGTGCCAAATGTTTATAAGATACAGCATTTGGGAAAAGACTGTTGAAATAAAACAGTCCTCATTGCTTGTCTAAAAGCGATCAGTGATGAGCCAGGAATACCTCTCTTGGGAAACCATTTCAGATGCTGGGTGCCATAACTGAAAAGACCCTTTCCTGATTATCTACCCACCTACATCCAACAGCAGGGGGGTCAAAAGAAGGGCCTCAGATGTAGAATGAAGTTCTTGAGCAGGCTAATATGGGTGGAGTCAGTTATTGAGACATTCCAGTTCCAGACTGTTTAGGTCTTTCACAGTAAAAACCACCACCTTGAATTGAGCTCAGAAGCAGATTGGTAACCAGTAAATCTGGTAAGAGATAAGTGTAATATATGATCTGTTCTACTAGTTCCAGTCAGAATCCTGGCAGACATATTTTGAACCACACATCTGAGCAATGTTCCCAAATAAGGTTGATATGATACTTGCTAAGATTGTTTGAGACATGATAGCGGGATGGCTTAGAAGGGGTTTCATCACACCTTCATTAAAAGTTGCCAGAATCTTACCTTCAGTGAGGCATTTATTACTTGTGACCCAACCCCCTGGCTTAGACCTGGCAGACTTTATAAGTCAGGATGGATAAGCATCAAGAGCACAGTGGGTCTTACCTCTTCAAGGAACCTATCCACATCCTCAGGTCTCACAAATGGAAATATACATACATATATATATATATATATATATATATATATATATATACACACACACACACACACACACACACACATATATATATATATATATATATATATATATATATATATATAAAATTGATGTGATGAAGACGTAAAATGAAACAAAACATTAAATGAGGAACAATTGTCATGTGTGGGGTAGGAGGAGAATCTCTTTTTTGCAGAATGCCACAATTGTTTAATTGGTTCAGACAGGTTCAGAAATTAGATTTGAAAATAGGAAATTGAATAAATTATGTATCACTACAACATGAAGTAATAGTAAGGAAAAGGAGATTGAACTGTAGGATTTTTTGAAATCGATAATACCCCAAATATGTCAAGATCAACAATAGGAAAAAAGTAAATCTGATATAATTATTGCACTTCTACTAGAAGCAATTAATGTAATGTATGCTTATAGCACTTTATTACTTGCTCTTGAAAAATATTGTTGTTAGTAACACCAGAGAAAGTTAAATTGGCAGTGCAGCCATACAGACCGGTCACATTATTGGATTACAATTATAAGATCCTAGCAGCAGAGCTGGTAGATCACTACCCCCTCACCTGTCTTCTGGCTGCCGCTGTAACCACTAGGACAGCTGTTCCCCAAACAGTGGTGCTGCCACTGCTCAGTGAATAGCTACTACAAGTCCTGCCTCCTAGGGATGTGCGAACCGGTTTGAATTTGAACTGGTTCAAATTTGAACCAGGGTGGTTCGAAGGTTTGAATTCGAACCGAACCAGCCATCAGGTTCGAGCTGCAGGTTCAAATTCAAACCAAACCAGGGGGTGGTTCGGTTGGACCTGGTTTGAACTGGTTTGGACACCCAAAAATTGGTAGAATGGTAGCTGGCAACCAGGGGTACCTGCCACCCAAACCCCAAAGCAATCGGACACTCGTACGATTTTTTATGAATTTTTGAAAATTATTTTAATTTTTTTCTCATAGGGTATAATGGGACTCGAACCAGGCCATTATACCTTATTGTGGAGCACCCATGGGTGCCAACAACCACCCAAACCCTGAAGCAATTGGACAGTCCTACGATTTTTTATGAATATTTGAAATATTTTAATTATTTTTCTCATAGAGTATAATGGGACCCAAACCAGTCCATATCCCCTCTTGTGGAGCACCTAGGGGCACAAAAATGGGTTGGGTGGTATACAGACAGGGATGCCTACCACCCACAAAACCCCAAGGCAATTGGACACTCCTCTGATTATTGGTGAATTGTTAAAGTATTTTTGAATTCCTCATAGAGAATAATTAGGATTGCAGCAAATGTATAGCTTCACGTTGGGGGAAAAGGGGTGTCATAGAGTGGAGTGTGGTGGGTGGTAGTTCCTAGGGTGGGCAAGGAAGCTATCAGAATTATTTGAAAGGAATTGGGAAAAGGGATGATTTTAAAGTGATTTTTGAAGTTTACGTGTCTTTAAGGTTTTTCTCCATAAAGAAGCATGGAGGTGTCAGCAAATGTATAGCTTCACGTCGGGGGCAAAGGGGTTGCCTAGAGCAGAGTGTGGTGGGTGGTAGTGCCCAAGAGGGGCCAGGAAGCTATCAGAATTATTTGAAAGGAATTGGGCAAAGGGCTGATTTTTAAGTGATTTTCAAATCCATTTGAACCGGTTCAAATTCGAACCGAACCAGGGGGAGGTTCGAGCAAAACCAAAACCGAACCAGCCCCTCCTGGTTCGAACCTGGTTTGAATTCGAACCGAACCGGGCAAACCGGTTTTGTGCACATCCCTACTGCCTCCTCTGTACTGCTGGATATGAAAAGGAGAGAGGGGACTGGGAGAGGAGAGGAGAGGAGAGGAGAGGAGAGAGTGGTGGGAAGCCATTCTAGCTAGAGAAGTGGTTCTTCAAGTGGGGCCCACCAGATGTTGCTGAACTACAGCTCCCAGAATCCCCAGCCACAATTTAGTTGTAGTTCAGCAACATCTGGCAGACTCAGAGACCCTCTTACCCTTGGACTTCTGGGCCGAAGTCCAGGGCCTCCACACACCCTGAGGGCCCCCAGTCTGTCCCGGGTGCTATGCTCACGCTGTGCTGCTGGTCCACACTGCAGCAGGAAATGTTTCTGCTAATGCATATTTGCATCAATATACCCATTTTATATTTTTACATTCTTGTGTGTTCAGTTGCTGTTCGTGCCCTCAAGAATCCACATGTTAAAAATACTGTGAGTGTCCCTGTGTGTAGGGGGATGATGCTTAACTTACAAGAGGCGGGGGCTCAAAGGCCTTTAGGTCCAGGCTCCAAAATTACCTAGGTGCACCTTTGGGCGGACCCCACCTTAAGAACCACTACTCTAGCTAGAGTGTCTCCCCTCTCCTCTCCCACACTTTCTCTTCTGCTCCCTCTCTGTGTTCCCTCTAAGGCATGTGTACGTGTGCATACTCACAAGTTTTTATGTCTGCTCAATTAATTTTAGGTCTTGCAGAGGTTGAATCAAGAAGGTGCCACTCTGACTGCACATGCACACACACTGCCTTAATACTTCCACCCAGAACAAAATTCATTCTGCACTCAAAAAATGAATATGAACAAGATTAAAGGGAACAGCACTGCTCCCTCCCACTATTCAAATACCATAGTGCACTGAGGAGGAAGTGTGGAGTGGCTTGTCCAGCACTGCCACCAAGTCAGGCAATGGGCAGCAATAATATAAATGAGGAGGAGGAGGAGGAGGAGGAGGGAAGCAGGTGAGAAGGTGGTGGGGTGACATTTGGCGCCATGCCTCAAGAACTCTGAGGTGTTGAGCTGCACTTTCTACCAGTTATACTTGCAACTCGATTAAATAAGCTCATGAGTAAATATGTCAACTCTGATAAAGCTGGTTTGATCCTAGGCTGCTCACTCACTGCAAATATTTGTTTGTAAAACATTACATCACTGAATACATGAAGAAATCAAAACTGGCAAGTACAGTGATATTTCTAAATGCAGAAAAAGCACAACAGACTGGAATGGACACATGTATAAATTGTATTAAGGCATTTAATTTTGGGTCTATTTCTTGTAAAATGCATAAACCCTGCTAGCTGGGCAAAGAGGCACCTTTTACCGTGGTGATTCTCTTTATTTAGCAGGGGGCGAGTAACTGGCCCTATCCACCCCAGCACAGTACCTCCAGTGGCTGTTGCTGGTGTCTATCTGATGTTTCTTTTTAGATTGTGAGCCCTTTGGGGACAGGGATCCATCTTATTTATTTATTATTTCTCTGTGTAAATAATACACAGAGAAATACCCTGAGCTATTTTTGGAAGGGCGTTATAGAAATCAAAATAAAATAAAATGATAATGATAATAATAATAATAAACATAATCAGTATCAAAAGCATGCATCACTTATGGTTAAGTGATTAATGGTTTGATTTCTTAGTACCTTTATATTCAGAGAGACACTAGACAAGATAGTCTCCTGTCTGCTGGGGTAATTTTTAGGCAAAATATTGTCATAGGATGTAACAAATTATGACCACATTAGTCTATATATAGATTATGTAGTTCTATCTTTAACAGGTATTACAAATTCAACAGACAAAAGTTGTCATTTAACTGAAATATTTATTATTATTATTATTATTATTATTATTACATTTATATCCCGCACTTCCTCCAAGGAGCCCAGAGCAGTGTACTACATACTTAAGTTTATTTTTCACAACAACCCTGTGAAGTAGGTTAGGCTGAGAGAGAAGTGACTGGCCCAGAGTCACCCAGCTAGTTTCATGGCTGAATGGGGATTTGAACTCGGGTCTCCCCGGTCCTAGTCCAGCACTCTAACCACTACAACATGCTGGCTCTCATGTGGAAAATATGTGGAAAACTATCAGGTTATAGGGTAAATAAAACAAAAAGGAAGTTATTCCTTTCTTTATTAAGGAAAAAAACAAACCCTCTTCTTCTAAGCCACGGCTTCCCAACCTTTTAAAAACAAGTATATCTCTTCTGTTGCAAACCTTCAGCTCAGGTACTCCATAGAGATTGTGTGTGTATCTAACCAAAACGTTATTTTGGTTATTTTTGTAATAATCTACTTTTAAAAAATCATCTAACCAAAACAATTGGGTTATCTCCTGCAATAACCCTATCTGAAGTAGGAGAACCTTTAAATGAAAATACATGATATAAAACTTGAAATTTAGAAGCCCTAAACTGTAGCTTACTTAGTTTACTTAGCTTACTTAGTTCAATCCATCACTGCCCCCACTGGAAGTCAGGCTTGCTGCATGTCTTCTGAACCTGCCCTAAGTTACTCAGTTGTTGTACCACTCAGGAGAAGGACCACTTAATTTCAGTCAGACTTCCATTGAGTAATGTAGTCAGGATGTCAGCCAATGACTCTAATTTAAGCTACAGAACATGAAATTGTATTAAGGAGCTTAAAATTGCGTTAAAAAGCTGCATTTTATACCCAATGTTTATTCCTATTGGGTTCTACAGCCCCATTTATTATTTTTATTGTAAAGTAGTTATTGTGTTGCTGAATAAGAATATTGACATGTCTAGAACATTTAGACCTCAGTTCATATCAATTTCTTGGATATGAGAGGTTTTCTCCATTAACTTTATTTAGGATCACAACTCACCCCACTGCCTTTTCAGCAAAACCCTAAAATTAAAAACAAAATGAAATATGGAGCTACAATTGCTACAGATTACCACAGAGCAATGGACTCTTTTATAGGAGAATGTATGGAGTACAAGGTGACACAGGATGAAGGTGAAGAACAGTGGTATATAATATTTGTCATGGCTTGCCGTCAGTTATGACTCAAATGCATATAAAGGTCAAGGGCCTAACTAGACACAATGGGGCAGCCGCATGTGATTTATATACATTGCTGCCCCATATCATATTGATTGACTGATTGATTAAGTGCTGTCAAGTTGGTGTCAACTCTTAGTGACCAAATAGGTATATTCTCTCTAGAATGATCCATCTTCAACTTGGCCTTTAAGGTCTCTTAGTGGTGCATTCATTGCTGTCGTAATGGAGTCCATCCACCTTGCTGCTGGCCGTCCTCTTCTTCTCTTTCCTTCAACTTTTCCCAGCATTATGGACTTCTCAAGGGAGATGGGTCTTTGCATAATGTGTTCAAAGTATGATAGTTTGAGCCTGGTCATTTGTGTCTCAAATTAAAATTCTGATTTGCTCTATGATCCATTTGTTTGTTTTCCTGGCTGTCCATGGTATCCTCAAAAGTCTTCTCCAGCACCAAAGTTCAAAAGTGTCAATACTTGCTCCTCCAAAGTCCAACTTTAGCATCAATAGAGTGTTACGGGGGAAACCATTGTCCGAACAATTCTAATCTTTGTAGGTATAGACACATCACAGCATCTAAATGTCCTTTCCAAGGCCTTCATTGCAACCCCACCAAGTGTTAATCTGTGGTGTGTTTCTTGACTGCTGGATCTTTTACTGTTGATGGTCAATCCTAAAAGGCAGAAGCTATCCATCACTTCAATGTCTTCATTATCAGTTCTGAGGTTGGTTGCTGTACCTGTTGTCATTAGTTTAGTCTTCTTTACATTTAGTCATAGTCCATTTTTTTCACTGTGCTCCTTGACTTTCATTACTAGAGCTTGCAGATCATATCCAAAACAGGAACTGAGGGCAGGGTGGTGTGAGGATGGTTGAGGAAAGGGAGTGAAGCCCGATCTTACTGCGTGACACTCTGTTGCTTTATGCGATTTTCTCTCTGCTGGCCAAGTTGAGGGGAAATGGCTTAAAACAAAAAGGAGAAGCGGAAGGTGTAAGTAAAGTGTCCCATAGAGTCGGTGTCAACTCCTGGTGACCACAGAGCCCTATGGTTTTTCTTTGGTAGAATACAAGAGGGGTTTACCATTGCCTCCTCCCACGTAGTTTGAGATGATGCATCTTCCTATATTGCTGCTGCCCGATATAGGTGTTTCCCATAGTCTGGGAAACATACCAGCAGGGATTCGAACCAGCAACCTTTGGTCAAGTCATTTCCCCGCTTTGCCATTCGCTGGCTTCAGCAGAACGTGGGGGTGGGGAAAATGAGTTTTGCTTCCTCTATCCCATCCCTGTGTGCTCATTCTTTGAGTGAGGAGTAAACCCCACTGCCTCACCCCACACTGTATAGGTTAACGGGGGCAGACACATGCACAACTTCTTGGTTCCGTTCCGTTTGTTGCCCACGGAGATTGCTGGCCCTTGCATCCTTCATGTGGCCTAGGAACGGCTTCTTAACCATTCCATCCACACCCCACATTTTGGCATCAGATAGGAGTCTAGCACATATGGCAACCCGGCAGAGAAGCCGTTGTCTCTGCTGCCTCCTGCTGGGCACTTTGGAACACATCATTTATATTTAATTGTTTATCTATTCCAATTCCAAATGTATTTGTTTAAATATCCCGCTAGCCATCTGGATCCTAAGGACTAAGAACTTAGGGAAGGTGATCCCCCTCGAGTGCAAGGGAAGGGGCGGGTATATGTATGTGATCAACAGGAGTCTGTCGCTTAGAAGATTCAGAAATGCAAAGGAGATGCAGAAAGCAAGAGAGAGCAAAGAGTTGGCTGAAGGCACCTTTGAGGTGCAGCATGCTCTCTGGCGATGTGATGTGGGGTAGTATGGATTACTTACCTCTTTGCTAATACTGCTACTATGAATATTTATATACCGCTCTTCAACCAAAGTTCTCCAAGCAGTTTATATTTTTTTAAAAAATACATAAATAAGATGGTCCCCTCTCCCCAAAGGACTCACAGTCTCATGAATGAATGAATGAACAAATGAATGAATGAATAGGGCAGATACCAGCAACAGCCACTGGAGGGATGCTGTGCCGGGGTTGGATAGGGCCAGTTGCTCTCCCCCTGCTAAATATAAGAGAATCACCACTTAAAAAGGTGTCTCTTTGCTCAGTTAGCAGGGGTCTGGACTGGAGGCAGTGTGAAGGTGGTAGCGAGGTGGAACATTTGGACCT
This sequence comes from Hemicordylus capensis, assembly GCF_027244095.1. Classification (NCBI taxonomy): domain Eukaryota; kingdom Metazoa; phylum Chordata; class Lepidosauria; order Squamata; family Cordylidae; genus Hemicordylus; species Hemicordylus capensis. Next base: position 55,817,762 of record NC_069662.1, read on the forward strand.
GACCCTGCCATACTGACTATGTTCCTAGCTCATGCCTGTGGCAAAGTGAGCCAGCAATATGGAAGAGGTACCCGCTGGTATGTTTTGCAGAGAAACACTTATATGGGGCAGCAGCAATATAGGAAGAAGCTGAAAGGCATCATCTCATACTGCGTGGGAGGAGGCAATGGTAAACCCCTCCTGTATTCTACCAAAGAAAACCACAAGGCTCTGTGGGCACCAGGAGTCAAAATCGACTTGAAGGCACATTTTACCTTTCCCTTTGGAAGAATAGTGGGAGTAGAGGTGCTCCAAATTATTGTGGTAATGCGGACAGACAGCAGAACAGGCTGGTTTCTCCAGTCCCCACTGAGGCTGTCAGAAGTTATTAACAGACCTGGTCAACCTACCAACTCCAGGGGGTGGCAACAGGGGTTGACAAACTTGGGCACTGACCAAAGAACCACATTAATCAGAGGGCCGACCTGACTGGGTTGAATGACCCCTGAACCCCCATTACCACAGAGGCCTTTGGGAGAAAGACCATTGACTGGTGGAGGAGGAGGCATGGCTGCTGTCACCAACAGCGCCCCTTCCTCCAAATCCATTGATGAATAGGGGCAGGCTGTGATAGCATGTCAGGACTCACCTGAGCCCAATTCAGACATTATGCTATACAAGTGTACAGATATCTGTCCACATGTTTGTGTGAATGATTATACCTGTGTTCATTTTAAAAGTGAACCTGGTTACAAGCCCTTCAAATGCATAGTATAGAAGTGTACTTTTGTACCTGCGTTCAGCATAACATGTGAATGACTGCACCTGTGTACAGATCTGTACACGAATTGTACAAGTGTTGAACATAACATGTGAATGGGCCTCTGGACTCCAACCATGAAAGGATCGTCTCGGGAGGAAAGAAGCACACTTCAACTGAGATCCCCAGCCCCACTTAAAGCCCTCTAGATCCAATGGACCTTGATTCATAATAAAATAATCATAAACAAACACTAGAATACATTTTTTGGTGAATTATATATGCAGTCCCAAACAATAAATAGTAATCCCCTAAATCCTGTTGGAGGGAGAGTTTAACTATTCCAGAGTGCAGCAGATTGTACACAAGAGCAGAGCTAATTAAGATTATCTGGATACATGCAATTAAGGTTCAAAGTAAATATATTTATTTAGGAAATACATACTTGATAGAGAGCCTACATCCCTGCTGCTAGCTACATAAAGTAAAGGGGAAGAACGGAGTTGAGGAGGACAGAAGTATATCTATCTTTCAGGTGAGATAATTAAACTTGTGACTATCTAACAAAGGGGAATTAGAACAGAGACAGAGAGGATACCCTTATTTCCTATCTCTATTCCCTAATGTCCCTAGTGGTCAATAGGATTGCTGTGGCAGAGAGTTGATGCCTTCTGGAGCTTGTATCTTCCAACAAATCCAAAAACACAGTCCATGTAATGTAATAGAGAATGGTGACCAACAGTCTCCACTGTTTCAAGAGAAGTCCAGAACTTCTCCCTTGATAAAGCTATTATCAAAATGTCTGAAGACCCTCTCATGCAACTAGAAGGCCAAGAGTCAGTAGAAGTAAAATTCTACACAATTGTAGAAGCTGCCAATAATGCCTGAAGATCTTCTCATACAAGTAAAAGGCCAAAGGTCAGTAGGTGTAAACAGAGGTGCACCTACGTAATTTTGGAGCCTGGACCTAAAGGCCTTTGGAGGCCCCCCCGCCTGCTGCAAGTTAAGCATCATTTTTTAACACGTAGGTTCTTGAGGGCACAAACCACACCACCCAGAACACAAACTAAAGATTATTTGGGAGCCCCCAGGGGATGTGGACACCCTGAACCTCAGCCCCAAAGTCCAGGGGTAAGAGCGGTTATATAACACAATAGTAGAAGCTGCCAAATGCATTTCAACCCAATCGGGTCTTTTTCAGTGGCACAATTTTCAAGTTGTAGGATCCAAGTTTGACTGGATCTTATTAAATCAGCCAAAATGTAAAAATAATACTCATCCATTACATACTCAAGTATACTCAACCATTATTTAGGGACAGAAACTGTTAAAATCGTACATAAACCATCACACTCACAGCTCCCAGTGTGCAACTAACTAGATCTGTGATACTGAAACAAATATCATACATAGTAAAGTGGTAGTAGGAGATGAGTATCTCTCCTTCTCTGTATAGCAATACTGCCCAACACAACCAGGACTTATATACGGTTCCTCCATCTGCTGCTGAATACAATGCAGGCTGAATTTACCTGGAGACTCTGTAAAAGCTTTAAAATATATAAAATACCCATCAGTCATACCCAAGCCAACATCAATTATGCAGTTCTAAAATGACCAAGGATAAAAAGTACTAACAACACAGCCAGTAACACAAAAATTTCCAAAGAACCTTAGATCCCCCCACATCAATTAACCTCTTCATTTAAACCCAATGGTGCAGTGGTGTTGAGTGTAAATATCCAGAATAATTCTCTACATTCCTTGGAGGAACCTTGGACCTCTGGGGATCCAGTGTGTCTTGCATATAACCCATCCACTTGAAGCCTGACTCCTTCCCTCTCAGAGCTTTTGGCTCTTCCAGACAAGACACAGAATCCCAGACCAGCAGGTATCTCACTCCCAGGGGCGTAGCAAGGTTGGAGTGGGCCCAGAGACAAGATTTTAAAATGGGCCCCCCTCACTGAAGCTCAGCTCATGAAGTAAATAAATTATACACACACACACACACACACACACACACACCCCTACCTATGTGCCACAACAGAACATCATCCTAAATTATTTTTTAAAAGCTTTTGTAAATTGTGGATGATACAAGTCATGTAATGGTACTAGAGAAAGACATGCTGTTCTGGTAGCTCCCGGTCTTAACACTCAAATCAATTTCGGAGGATGAATACAACTGAAGGAAGCCTGGGCGGGTGCGTGGCTGGGGGAGTCAGTCATGTGACTTGCCTATGGGGGCCCCCAGACAACTGTCTCCCCTTGCCCTATTATAGTTATGCCCTGCTCAATCCTACCCTCCAAGAAGCTGCCATCATCAAAGATTTCACCCCCTGTTTGTCAGTGTGGAAGGTGGGAGGAGTCATTATCCACAGCATCATCACTGCCTGCTACCTGCAGGGGTATTGGGGCCCAGTGAACTATGGCGGGTCTATTGCAGGGTTTTGCCATAGGGTCCCCAGCAACCTGACACCAGTATTGAGCATGTCAGCCAGAAAGGGTGAATCTGCTGCCACCTGCCAATTTACCTTCCCACAATCTGGGAGGAGAAGGGTGGCTGCCCTGGCTCAGAAATACTGCTCAGCGGCAGCTGCTCCAGATCAAGGCCAGCATCCTCATTGGCTTTGTGTGGCACAGTGGGGGAATGCTTGACTAACAAGCAGAAGGTTGCCAGTTCAAATCCCCGCTGCTACTATATTGGGCACAGCAGCGATATAGGAAGATGCTGAAAGGCATCATCTCATACTGTGCGGGAGGAGGCAATGATAAACCCCTCCTGTATTCTACCAAAGAAAACCACAGAACTCTGTGGGCTCCAGGAGTCGAAATCGACTTGACGGCACACTTTACCTTTACCTAAGAGAGATGGCTCAATTAGACTAATAGAAGGTTAGAATTGGAAGGGACCTTGGAGGTCTTCTAGTTCAACCGGCTGCTCAGTTCAGGAATCTCCTATAGCATCCCTGACAGATGGCCTCCGTCCAGCCTCTGTTTGAAACCTCCAGTGAAGGAGAGCCAACACAAGGCACATTGTTCCACTGTCAAACAGCTCTTATAGCCAGGAAATCCATCCTGATGTCTAGCCTAAATCTGCTTCCTTGTCATTTCAACCCTTTGGTTCTAGTCCTGCACAGTAGCAGCCCATATAGGTGGAGCAGGAGTGATGGTGGTGGAAAATAAGCTGCATGTGCAGCTTGTTTCCACTCCGCGCCTGGCTACCTCCCCTCCCCGGATGTGACATTAACCCCTGGTGCACAGGCTGGTAATTTGTCCAGACTGAGGAACCATACCACCTATACAAGCCACTACTGGCCCTGCCCTGAGGAGCAACAAAACAAATATGCAAAAATGTGACAGTCCTTCAGATATGTAAAGATAGTTATACTTACTTACTTATTTAATTTGGACAGCTATATTCCACTTTCCCTCTAAGGAGCCCAGACATGCCTGGTTATGTTTATCATATCTCCTCGTAGTCTTTTCTTCTCCGAGCTAAACATACCCTGATCCTTTAACCGTTCCTCTTAATTGATTTAATTTTGCCCCAAAAGCAACAATATGGACAGTGATTTACCAGGGACCAATTCTAGCAAACAGAGACTGCCCCTAGGGAAGAGGAACAGTTGGAGCCTATGCAGTTTATTCTTTCATTTAAAACTCTTATTGATTGATTGACTGGCATTTATATTCTGCTTTTCAGACCATCTTCCCAAAGCAGTTTACATAATAGTACTGAAAAGGTAAGCATTAAAAAAAGAAAAAAGCAAAAAGCGAACTTTGCCCTTATTGGATGGATCAGAATGGAGGCACATACCTAATTAGAAGCTTTTATTGTCAAAAGAAGTAGAAAAGAAGTGATGGGATATAATCATGACAGTATTTTCTATAGCACCATTCATGGACATGGCACTTTACACAGAGTGAGACGACAGGTTCCTGTCACAAAGGCTCACAATCTAAGCAGACAAGCTTGTCCGGAGCCCTGGAGCATGCTGTAAGTAAAATAAATGCACCCATGAGTACAAAGGCAGGCCTCCCAAATTACAAAACCCATGCCAGGTGGCCAGTAGCCATTTCTTCATGGTGCTCCTGATGTTCCTTCCAGGTGGGTGGTGAATGATGCTTGCCAGTTGCCACTCCTGGACCTTTTGCCACAGCATGGTCCCTGCCCCAGGCAGCCAGCATCCCTAGTCAACTGTTGCAGGTCCCTACGGAAGCGAACACCCAGGAAGACGTGAAGCACCGGGTTTAGGTAACAGCGAGCAAAGGCCAAGCCACTGGTGATTAGGAGGGCAAGGTCCCGGCGGAGGATTACTGTGCATCTTGAAGCCTGATGCCCCATCAAATCAGCTGTGTCCAGTAAGGTGAGTAGTGCATAGGGCAATTGCAAAGCTAGGAAGAGCAAGACCAGGGCCAAGATCAGCCACAAGGCCTTGTGGGACTGAGCACAAGAAGAGGATAGAAGAGTGCGGGCAATTGCTGTGTAGCAGACCACCATGACTGTAAACGGCAGTGCAAAGCCAATAATCACTTGTAGCAGGCTCACAGTAGTTGTGACAACTGCTACCCTGCACAGCTGAAAACCTTGGTAGTCCTCAACGCGGGCATACAAAAACTGGGGGAGTGCTAGAGCAGAAGACAGCAGCCACACCAGCCCTGAGCCCAGCCTGCCCCAGCAGGTGGCAGCAGGGCGCAGGCGGTGGGCGATGGGGGCCCGCACAATCACAACATAGCGGTCCATGGTAAGGCCCATGAGGAACAGGAAGCCACTGTAGGAAGTAAGGGCATGGAAGCCCTGCAGGGCATGGCAAGTGGCAGTGCCCAGGCGCCAGCTGTCAATCACCCCAGCCACACCCACTGGCAATGTCAGGAGCAGCAGCAGGTCAGAGATAGCCAGGTGCAAGAGAAGGACATCACTGAGAGACTGGACTCTGTGATAACGGGCACGGATCAGCAACAGTATGCCGTTGCCAAGGACACCCAGCACACAGAACAGGACGGCCATTACTGGGAGGTAGATGTGTGCCACAGTGCGGATGGCTGCCTTTTCACACAGCTCAGGCAGAGTTGGCGGTGATGCCTCATATTCCTGGGAGTACCACTCCGGACTGACTTGCGCCTCATTTGTTGAAGGAGTCCATTCCTGCAAAGTGGAGGTAAAGGTAAAGTGTGCCGTCAAGTCAGTTTCGACTCCTGGCGCCCACAGAGCCCTGTGGTTGTCTTTGGTAGGATACAGGATGGGTTTACCATTGCCATCTCCCGCACAGAATGAGATGATGCCTTTCAGCATCTTCTTATATCACTGCTGCCCAATATAGGTGTTTCTAATGGTGGGTTTTACTATAGGCAGTATAGGCAGCCACCTATGGCGGCAAATCTTGGGGAGCGGCATCTTGGAGGGAAACTTTATATATGTGTGTGTGTGTATATATATAACTATATCTATCTATCTATCTATCTATCTATCTATATATATATATATATATATAACTATATCTATCTATCTATCTATATATATATATATATATATCTTCTTTTAAAAAACCTTTATAAATGCTGCTGTGTAGCTGGAGGACGGCGACGAAAAAGGTCCTCCCTCAAGCCTGGCTTATTCGCAAATGAGAAGAGCAGGCAATTTTGGGCCTCTGCACACACACAGATGTGCACAGAGGCCTGAAATCACCCACTCTGGGAGGCGTATCTAGGGAAAATAGCGCCTAGGGCAAGCACTGAAATTGCGCCCCCTGTCCAAACATCTGACACCCATCTTTCAGATAACTTTGCCATAATATCAGCTGAAAAATACAAATCAAGCTCATTAATCTTTTAATATTTCAAAAACTATTTAGCAGTGGACGTAGCCAGACCAAAAAATGCTGGAAAACTACAAATTTCAGTATACTGGGGCTCATGAAATACCCAAATACTATATGGAGGTGTACTTGGAAAACTAAACAGAAGTGCCTGTCTAATTATCTAGCATCACTATTACATAAGTTTTAAAAATAAATGGAGAATTTGACTTTTCCCAAATACTCTGAAAATAATTAAAGGATATGCAGAGTAAACTGTGTCACTGCTTGGAATTCTAGTCTTTCAGAAAGACAGTTAAAATGAGAGAAAGAGAGCAAGAAACTTCCAGTGGGCCTTAATACTAAGCATTTCACACTGATTCAAAGACAAACTCACCATTAATAGCCATATTAGCAAGACATCACATTTAACTCACTTATCACAAGAAGCAAAGTAAGAGCAAATGAATACAATCCTAGCTCATAAGCTTCAGCTCAGTATTCACAAGCCCTGATTCTTGGAAAACTAAACAGAGGTGTACAGTGACTTATATTAAATTTTTAAAAAGTTTTTTTACCTGTAGTCCCTTCGGGGGGCTTCCTAAAGGCCGTGGGAGGGTCTTCAAAGGTGTCCCCCCCGCTGACCTCTAGGGCCTCGCAGGGACCATTTCAGGATGTGCAGTGGCCATTTTTAAAAATAATCTTTTTTTAAAAGGATGGCCGCTAAAAACAAAATGGCCACTGCACATGCGCAAATGGCCTCTGCGAGGCCTGGCATGGTCTAGGGCCTCACAGAAGCCATCTTAGCATGCACAGTGGCCATTTTGTGTTTGGCGGACATTTTTAATTTTTTTTAAATTTTTTAAAATGGCACACCCTTCAAGTGGCGCCCGGGGCATGTGCCCTACCTGCCCTACCATAGATATGCCCCTGACTTTGTCTCATTTGTGAGTAAGCCGGGCTTTAAAGAGGACCTCTTTTGCTGTCATCCTCCAGTGCACAACATCACCTCCTGTGATGGTTTAGGAGGCAGGCGGAGCCTCTGCTGCTACACAGTGGCATTTATAAAGGCAGAAGACAGAAATAAGTTTCCCTCCCCACCAAACCCCCTTACTCTTGTCTCTGGGGCGGCAAATCTTTAGCTGCCTATGGGCGCCATAGTCTGGGAAACATACCAGCGGTGATTCGAACCGGCAACCTTCTGCTAGTCAAGCATTTCCCCTCTGGTAGGTATTGATTATTGTATTGCTCTGGAATGGATGTAGCACAAAAAGTGAATAGCCCATGTAGAGTCTAGCCCAGGCACTGGAGTATCCATGGGGTTTAAATGTTGGATGAAGACATTGGCTCCATCACCTGGTGCAAACTCCACAGCTGAATAGGCCTCTTTTTGGAGAAAACATTCCACCCACCCCTCTCAATAGAAGGGAACCTTGCCCACAAAAATAGGCTTGATTTAAGGTAGGGGTTACCAGAACTCAAAAACCTGGACATTTCCAAGGACCTAACCCTGGAACACATGATGAAAAAGGAAATGTCCCAGAGAACCTTGCTGAAGTTAAGCAGGTGTAGGTCTGGTCAGTGCCTGGATGGGTGAATGCCTGGGAACCTCATGTATGCTGCCTTGAGTTCCATGATGGAGGAAAAGTGGTAAATACAATAAACACCACCTATGGTAGTGTGCAGAATACCTTGCCCTCACCACTTAATAACCATCACGTGCACACATTCACATCTATGGTGGATTAGGGGAGAGGCTTGAAGATAAAATGACTTGAGCCCCGGCATATCTCTTTATGATGATGGTTTATATACCACTTTTCAACAAAGTTCAAAAAGTGGTTTACACAGAAAAAATAAGACAGTCTACATGACACACTAAATGCTTCAAGTCAGAGCCAGCGTGGTGTAGTGGTTAGAGTGCTGGACTAGGACTGGGGAGACCCGTGTTCAAATCCCCATTCAGCCATGATACTAGCTGGGGGACTCTGGGCCAGTCACTTCTCTCTCAGCCTAACCTACTTCACAGGGTTGTTGTGAAAGAGAAACTCAAGTATGTAGTAGACCGCTCTGGGCTCCTTGGAGGAAGAGCAGGATATAAATGTAATAATAATAATAATAATAATAGCGACTGACTCACTGTTTCTTCCCAGGCGAGTATTTCTTTATGCTAGAAGTACCTAAACACCCAAGTCTGTTCTCTGTGTTCCTGTTAATGTGTTCCCATCAGCACTTTTGGAGTACAGGTTTAATAAAGTGCCACACAATGAACATGTCTGCCCCTGTGATGCAGGAAGGGTAGAGACCGTAGGACATGTATTGTTATGCTGCAGTTTCTGCAGCCAACTTCACAGTAAGCTAATTGATCCATTCCTCACAGTTGCCAGGTTGTTCAGAAGATTTTTGTGTGTTATTTTTATTATAAGAAAAGCAAGCAGTGGTTACTTACTCAATGGCAAAATTTTGTACTTTGGCTAGCAGAGTACATCGTGAATTAATAAAGGACTCCTCCAATCTGTCTATAATTGGGTGAACTGAGCAACGATAAACTATTGAATTTAATTGGTCTCTGTACACATTCTGTTTCAATTGATTATATTTTATTCTATCATTTTTAGATGTAGGTTCTTTATTGTTATTCTTCTGTTACATATTATATATATATATGAAACATTTGATATACCGCCCACTCCGAAGACTCTGGGCAGTGTACAAAAACATGCAAAAGAAGACAGCATTAAAATTACATTCTAAATAAAACTAAAGTAACTAACAGAGGCGGAGGGAAATAGATAAACTACAGGGTAAAAGCCTGGCGAAAAAGAAAAGTCTTCAATAAAGATTTAAAAATCGACAAAGAAGGAGCTAAACGAACCTGCAGGGGAAGGGAATTCCAGAGAAGTGGGGCGGCAACTGAGAAGGCCCTTTCACGGGTTCTAGCGCCCCGAACCTCTCGGAAATTGGGGACTGACAAAAGGGCCATCTGATCAGATCTGACCGGACGGGATGTAACTGGATGGGAGAGGCGGATCTGTAGGTAGACAGGTGCCAAACCCCGCAAGGCTTTGAAGGTCAAAACCAGGACCTTAAATTCAACTCGGTAGCGAATAGGCAACCAGTGCAATGACTGCAGGAGAGGTGTTACCCTGTCATACTTTCTGGCACCCATGAGTAAATGAGCCGCTGCATTCTGGACCCGTTGTAGCTTTCCGATCATTCTCAAAGGTAACCCTAGATAGAGGGCATTACAATAATCTAGGCGGGAGATAACAAGGGCATGGGTCATTGTCCTTAATGCTTGCCGATCAAGGAAAGGGCGTAATTGACCAATCAGATGGAGCTGGGCAAAGGCACTTCTGGCTGCAGCCTCCACCTGCTGTTCAAGCAGAAGGTGCGAATCCAAAAGGACCCCCAAGTCACGTACAAGCTCCTTCGGGGGCAGCACCACCCCATCTAAAACAAGGTTCACATCCAGCTGTTGGCCGGTCGAGGGCTGAGTAAGAGTAGTTCAGTCTTGGTGGGATTCAGTCTGAGCTTATTTTGATTCATCCAGACCTTGACAGCTTCCAGCCATCGAGTAAGCACAGAAACAGCATCTCCAGAATGGTCTGGGATGGCAATATATATACACCCTACTGTTATATCACATTCGGCATTATATTGCCATTATGTTATATTACATCTGGTCAAAGACCATAATAAATTATTTACTTACTTACTAAATGCTTCATAAAAGCTCCAAGTAATGGAAAATATAGGTTTATTCTGTAAGAGGGGCTTTATTTAATTGTTTTGCAAAGCAATCAGAGTCTGATATGGACCACTACAACTTTCCCCATCATCCTTAGCTGTCAATGGTCTAGTGATCTGTGATGGCTGGAAGCTTCTCCCCAAATATCCTGGAGGATTAATCTAGTCCTGCCAGCAGTGCTCTTACCCCTGGATTTCCAAAGTCCAGGGCCTCCACAGCTCCTGGGGGGCTTCAAAATCCTTTTTAGTCTGTCCCAGTGGTGTGGTTGCCTGGCCAAGCATGATGATGCTTAATTTGCTGGGGGAGGGGGCTCCAAAGGCCTTTAGGTCCAGGCTCCAAAATTACCTAAGTGCACCTCTGGTCCTGTCCTCCACTCTTTTGAAGGGGAGGCTTTTTAAAGGCTGGCTGTGGAGTCTTCCCTGGCCATTCTTGATAGCAAGCTCAGTCCCACTTACCTGAACTTGTGGGTGCTGTTCGTCCATCGTCAGACTGCAGTCAGCAAATATCCTTTAAGTCTTGCTAGGTCTTCATCAGTTGGTGACTGCTCTGCTGAGCTTCATGTATTGTTGTGGTCGGTTTTGAAACTTAAGGACACGTCCCCCTGTGATACTGAGAGAAGCAATCTAAGAATAAGTGCCATATTAACCTCAACTGAATTGTACAGGTTTCAGATTTGTAGTGCAACATGACGCTTTGGCAAAATGTATCAACCTTGTGTGATGTACCACAAGGTTGATACACTTTGCCAAAGTGGAATCCGACAGAGTAGTTCAAAAGTAGATATTTTCCACCTATTCAGTGATTATTTGTCAGTAAAGTGAGGACTCTATATGCTGCGTTAGTGATTGTGGGTACAGCATAATGGACTGGTAGTTTTTCCAGATGACTTAATGCAGGTGTGATCTTGTGTAGATAGCACCATATCAAACTAATTAAATTGTCTTTCTTTGGAAACTGTGCATGATGGAGAAAATGATGCAATCACCAAAGACAACTGAGTTTAGATACATTTTATGGGTTTCAGATAATTCAAATATATAAAAATAGATTCCCCCTCTTATTCTCAATTCACAAAACATATTCCTACTAAAACACAAGAATGAAGTATGTCTAAATCTCACACTCCCTCCATCCTGTCTCTGGGTAATATTTGTACTACAGACTTAAATTGATTTAACTATCATTTCCACTTCCCTGGGAAGTGTATTTTGAAGGAGAACTAGGGATTTCTAATACAGCGTTTAACCAAACCCTGGGGTTTTTTTTGGAGAAAACCATGGGACTTAAAGTGGTATAAATTATATAGATTTGCAGTGCTGCTGATATGCCAGAGGCTAATGGTGAAAGAAAGGCACTCTCTCTTCTGAGTATGGCCAGTCATTGTCCATGGCTAAGCCCTGGCTAAATCCCAGAGCAAAACAACGAGCAGAAACAATGGGTCACCCAGGAATTAAGAGCCACTCTATATTCTGAGACATGAGACTTCATTTCAGACCTGTTGTATTTGCCTGGATCGCAGCTTTACGGCCTTTTCAGTAAACTGGCACAAACCCCCTTTAATCCCTCTATTAACAGGCAGATTAAAGAGCAGGGGGCGGAGCACTACTTTTCTCCCTATGCCAACTGAAAAATCAATTTGGGGTTTTAATGGTAATAGGCTTTTGGGCTTCAGCAGTTATAATCTCACCAGGCCTTCCCCATTCTCTGGCCCCCAAACAGCTCATCCCTGCTTGGCCTTCATAAAGGAAGCCTTTCCTCCCCCATCTCTTAAACAAGTGGAGAGGTGCCCCACATCTGCCTCCCAGCATTGAAGGGCGGGCATCAACTCCGTTTCCTCTCACTCCTTTTCTGTCCTTTCTTAGGATAACAACATCAGGAAGGAAGGGAGAGAAGGTGCAGTTGGCTGGTTAAGGGTGTCTCTTCTGTTAGTAACAGAGCAGCAACAGGGAACCCTCATGCTGTCGAGGGTGGGCAATCGTAACTGTATGTGTATACAGTTGGCTGTCCCAGCAGATTTGCTGCTTCTATTTCTGGCATGACTCAATGATACAAATCTGTGGCAGCTTTAAGGCAGGCTGAAATTCAACCAGTGAAACAGAAGTACTGCGTCTGTCATGTAGCACAGGGGTTCTGGCAGAAAAAAGGCAGCCGCTAAGCTATTGTTCTTTCATTAACAACTCTTGTTGGTTACACCTCCTCACAAGCACCTGGGACTCTCTGTTCTCACTTTCATCCTCAATCATAACTCCACTCCCAAACACACAGGAAGCATCAGAAGGAACACTCCCGCCTTGAAATGTGCTAGTCCACTGGAGGGGTAGAGTCACTAGTCTACTGAAGGGAGGTGCTAGAGTTCAAGCAGGCAACGGCTTGGGAGCACTGGCCCTTACTTCCCCAATGGCAGGGTGCTTGTTGCAGTTTCTGACCACTGAGTAGTAGGGAAACACACTCAGAACATGTTCCCTCATTTCATCCTGTGTACCTGGGCTGAGCCTTATTTTTCAAAATGGAATTTGGGGCGGAGCCTTGGTCAAATTCAGTCCTAGAACAGAGAGGGCCAGAAGCAAGGGCTGAGTAGAGCTCGACCTGTATGCAGGATATAGTTGTATTGGACCTCCAATCTCAGTTTCCACCACTCCCCCTAAAATAAACACAAAGATTCTTCTTTCTGTCCCCTGCTAACTGAGCAAAGAGGCACCTTTCAAAGTGGTGATCCTCTTAGGTGCTTTCCAGACTAACTGCTGGAACAGCAGCAAAATGCCTCCGTTTGGGCAAGTCGCATTCGGAACGTAAACAGCAGAGGGAGCAGTCTCGCAGCAACTAACAACCCGAAAAAACCAGCAACTTTTTCACGCTGGATGTACGGCGTCCGTCCTTACTCTATATCGCAGAGATTAAATTTGCAACAAGGCATTGGAAATGTGAACGGCACCCTGCTGTCCACATAGGGACTGCGGGACATAGGAAATGTGGAAGCACACTTCCAAGATTCGTCCTGACCCCCTTGTAGGGTCTGGTCTGGAAAGCGCCTTATAGTTAGCAGGGGGAGAGCAACTGGTCCTATCCAGCCCCAGGACAGCATCCCTCCAGTGGCTAGTGGTGGTGTCTACCTTATGTTTCTTTTTAGACTGTGAGCCCTTTGGGGACAGGGATCTATCATATTAATTTATTATTGTTTTCTCTATGTAAACCGCTTTGGGAACGTTTGTCGAAGAGCAGTACATAAATATTCATTCATTCGTTTGTTTTGTTTGTTTCTGAATAGGGATTAAAATATGAGTAACATAACTCTATCAAGAAGAACATGTTCAAATAAAGTATTATGTCTATAATTTATTTAAGAATTTAAAACCTAGTCTCTAAAGTTGAAATAAAAAACTTAGCCCAAGTGGCTAAGGGATAATTTCAGTCATTCTCGATGTGGATAAATCATGTTTCTCAATGTACAATCAATGTACATAATGAATCACAATAGTCAAGGAACACCCCCCCCATCAGCCCCAAATTCCCCACATGACATGCATAATTCCTATGTTTCCTGCTCTGCTCTATGAACAGGAATATACTGGGATCTCAGATCTCTTTAATTCTCCCTCCTTGCCCATGTTCCAGAGCACTGCATGACCTTGCTGCTGGTGACGGGCAGTAGGTTGGGGGCTGCTATCTAGGCCACTCACCCGTTGTCATTCCCCCCGCCCTGGGGGTGAAAATGACAACGGGATCCAGAAATTGACTCAATCCTGTGTGGCTTTCACTGCTTTAGCTGAGAACAAAATGGAAACCCCTATACACTTCCCCAAGGCTTAATCTGCTGGTTGATTGCAAATCAGCCTCACATCTGTCACAGCAGGCAGAGTCTGTCTGGTTTCCCAGATGCTGCCAATGCTCAGGTCAACACATCCCCTATTCTCTTGTCATCCCCTTCCCATCCACCCCCACTTTTACTGTCAAACTTCCCAGTGGTTTGTGCCCCCATAATGAGAGAGAGAGAGAGAGAGAGAGAGAGAGAGAGAGAGAGAGAGAGAGAGAATGCATAACCATTCTGATTTTCTGCATCAGGCACCCCTTTATCTTAGGCTAGCCTTTCTGTGCCCATTTCTCCTTTGCTGCCCGCCACAGATGATTAGCAAGGCAGAGCCCTGCTCAGTATTTCCTCCCCCGCAAAGAAATGTGGCTTACAGAAGACCCTCTCCCCGGCGCCTCCTCTGACGTTTTAGCAATAGCAATAGCAATAGCACTTACATTTATATACCGCTCTATAGCCGGAGCTCTCTAAGCGGTTTACAATGATTTAGCATATTGCCCCCCAACATTCTGGGTACTCAGAATGTTTTAGGCAGACTGTTTCTCTTTTCTGTTGACTTTCTTCCCTGCCTTATTCCAAGCACTGAAGGTGGGATCTAGCTATTGTATTTAAGTTGATACACTTATTTCATTTTAACTTGTGATCAGGGTAGGAATATACCATGGTCTCAAAACGAAATAACCTTGTGAGAGCCAGTGTAGTGTAGTGCAGTGGCTATAGTGTGGGGAGATTATTGGATTATTCTGGGTTCAATTCAAGGTGCTGTTTTTGACCTTTAAAGCTCTAAATGGTTTGGGCCCTGGATACCTGAGGGACTGCCTGCTTCCAAGGGTTGCTGCCCGCTTGATAAGGTCATCTGGGTGGGCTTTGCTCTGTGAGCTGACCCACGGAGTGAGGGAGGCTTGGCTGTTGTGCACGCGGGACAGGGCCTTCTCAGTTGTTGCCCCTAGTAGGGGCGGAGCCACCATTGGGCGAACAAGTTCAAAGAACCCAGGCTGCCACCAATCAGGGGGCCCAGACCCCACCCCCGCATCCGACGTCAGATGCGAGGGTGTTATTTCGGTCCCAAACAGGGCTGCGTGGCCCGCACTGTGTTGGCAGTGCAGCTGGAGTGACTTTCCCTGCCTTAAAGGCAGGGAGAGCTGCTCCTGGTCTTGCTGCTACCATGAGGCCCCATTTAGGAGAGAGATCGGCCCACACTGCATTGGCAGCTCGGCCGGAACGGCTCTCCCTGCCTTTAAGGGATGCTCCCATGCTGCCCAATGTTTGCCACGCTGCATGGCCCTGTTTGGGAGGGAGACAGACCACACACCCCGCATCTGACGCAGGGGGCGGGGCCCGGGGGCCGCTGCCAGCCTTGCTACGCTCCTGGCCCCTCGACTCTGGAATGCTCTCCTGGTGGCCATAAGCTCTTCAGTCTCCATCACAATTTTTAGAAAGCATGTGAAATCTTGGCTTTTTAACCAGGCTTTCATATGATTGTTTCTATTGCTGCTGCTTTGTATCTTTTATGGATATAGTGTGCTTGTTTTTTTATATCAGATCTGTATTTGTATATCCTTGCTAATATTGTAATTGTGTGATTTTTATCGTCTTGTTTTTTGTGTGAACCACCTTAATGGTTTAATGAAAGGCAGTATAGAAATTTAACAATAAAACAAACAAACAAATAAGTACCCAGGTTCAAATCCTTCCTCAGCAGTGATATAGTTGCAAATTCAGAAGCGCAGGCGCTCTGCATGACAGCCCCCATGCCATGCCCACCCCAACAGCTGGAGAAGCTGAGAAGTACCATGCCCGTCCCCCCTCCACCACACCCCTGTCCCTCAGTCATAAAGCTCACTGGGTGAACTTAGGCCAGGCATTGGCTGACATCCTGACTAACAAAGTGTGTGTGTAAGAAAGGTCTGCAGGCACACAGCAGCACACCTTATGCAACTTCCCCTGTTCTCCTGTGCTTGTGCTGTTGCACAACAGGACTAAGAGTCTAGGAAGGAGGAAGATAGAAGGTGGTATGAGGTGGGTGCAAGGAGATGGAAGGAGGCACAGGGATATGACCCTCCAGAGGTGCATCAGAATCAAATCTTCTCCACTACCCGATTGAGTTTGACAGCCCTCTTAGAGTGTTCCCACACTCTGGAAGTGCCGAGTAAGATCAGAAATATGTCATGGCGAGTCAGAGCCATGTATGCTACCTTGATCACCTTGAAGGATGGGCAAGATAAAAATATAATAATATATCAGTGCAAAATTGATAAGCAAGTTAGCAATACCCTGTGGTCCAGGTTCTATATCCCATCCCTGTTCAGTGAGCGGCATCCTCAGTTTTTCCATCTGTAAAATGGAAAGAACTACAGGATTTTTAAAAATGTATTTTAAAATGTATATTGTACCTTTCTTACCAAATTCCAGGCAGCTTACAGAAAATTATTAAAACCATTCAAAAATTATTAAAAACTTCAAAAAGTCCCCAAATATAAACATTAGATCAAAAGGGTGCTAATGGGCAAACAGAGAGACATCAACTAGGGGAAAGGGAAAATGCCAGCTGGGGGAAAAAATGGATCTTCACAAGCCAATGGAATACCAGCAGAAATGGAGTCAGGCAGATCTTCTGAGGGAGGGAGTTCCACAAGGTGGAAACTGCTACCTTATGTGTGATATGGCCCTCTCTCGTGTGGTCATCCACCATACCACCAAAGGAGGAGGCACATGCAAGAGGGCCTTTCTACAGGTTCTTACAGGGTGGGCAGATTCATGTGAGAGCAGGGAGTCCTTGAAGTACCCTGGCCTCAAACCAGGGTAATGCTTTACAGGTCAAAATCAGCACCTTGAAACATGCCTGGAAACTACAGACAACCAGTGCAGCTGGAGCAAGGTAGGTGCTATATACTCTGCGAATCTTGTGTTAGTTAAGAATCTTGCCACGGCATTCTTAAATTTCCAAAGAGTCTTCAAGGGCAGCCCCATACATACCATGTTGCAGTAATCTAGTCCAGAATCACAAGCAATGAGGGTGTGGTTAATAGTGGCCAGGTCTCAGCTGGTGCATCAGCCAAAGCTGGGCAAAAGATCACCAGGCCATGGCAGACACCTGGGTGATTTCCAGATTACAGGCTAAAACAGCGGTTAAATGCTTCGGCTTGACAGGACCGAATTGAAAACAATCCCCAGAATCTACAACAGAAAATACAACTACTTTTTTGCAGTAGACATACAATGTTATAGCACTAAATCACAGCGATAAAATCCGAAACATCCAAAATGTGAATGGCACCCTGCTGACAGTGTAGGGACTGCGGTGTCACAACACAGGAAGTAGGGAAGCACACTCATTCATTCAATTTCAATACCGCCCTTCCAAAAATGGCTCAGGGCGGTTTATATAGAGAAATAACAAACCAATAAGAAGGATCCCTGTCCCCAAAGGGCTCACAATCTAAAAAGAAACGTAAGATAGACACCAGCAACAGTCACTGGAGGTACTGTGCTGGGGGTGGATGGGGCCAGTTACTCTCCCCCTGATAAATAAAGAGAATCACCATGTTAAAAGGTGCCTCCTTGCCAAGCTAGCAAGGGTACTTAGCAGATATGTTGTGACAGTGTTGTAGGGTCTAATCTGGAAAGTGCCCTGGGCATCCAGATGCAATGGATCCGGATTAATGTAATGTAATTGATGTAACTAATATTGAGTCCAGGAGAACTCTTAAGCTGTGGAGCTTATCCTTCAAGGGGAGTGCAACCCTCTCTACAACAGGTTGATAGACTATCGCTGAATCAGTAGATTCCATGACCAGGAGAGTCTCTGTCTTGTCCAGATTTATTTTCAGCTTTTAAACTCACATCTAGCCCTTCACTGCCTCCAGATACCAATGCAGAACCTTGACCGCTTCTCCAGCTGGAGACTGCAAGGACAGATAAAGCTGGGTGTATATCGGTGACACCAGGCTGCCAGATGACCAGGCCCGGACTGGCCCACAGGGCAACAGGGCATATTCCCGGTGCACCCCATCCATGGGGCATCCCTGTGTCCCGCCGCACTCGGCAGCAGTGAATACTCCCACCTTAATTACCCATTCTGCTCAAAACCCAGCGCCCTCCCCAAAAACATTTCACTGCCCTCTCAGTGCCCCCTGTCTGGTCCTGCAGATGACTGACTTCTCACAGTGGTTTCATGTATATGTTAAACAGCATGGCGTACAAGATAGGACCCCGGAGGATGCTAAAGGCCAAGGCACAGTTGAGTCGCCTTCCCCATGCTCAACTCTGGAATGTGTGAAAAGAGTGCGCCTCTAGGCATTTGCAGAGTGCATTCCTTCATCACTGACTGCAAGAGTTTCCAGGCTTAGAAGTGTGATTTCTAATCCAGTCTGAACTGTGGCTTGATTTTAAAATTAAGTACTGGAGGTGGCATACCAACATTTTGCTTTGGAACCTCTTTTTGGTGCCAGGGTTAATTCTAGAATGTGCCAAATAAAGATTTTTTTAAAAGAGTGTCTCTTCCTCATCAACAAATAATTGCAAGCAGACACCAAATATATGAGATTAGAAGAAACTGGTTTTTATAAGTAAGGGCAAGATTTATTATTATTTTAATATTAAGAATATTTATACACCACTTTTCAACAAGAACTTTCTCAGTGCCATTTACATTAGAAACCATATATAGCTCACATATAAGGTAAGGTACGAAGCCACCTAATGGTGCAGTGGGGAACTAACTTGCCTAGGGAGCAAGAGGTTGCTGGTTTGAATCCCCACTGGTATGTTTCCCAGACTATGGGAAACACCTATGTTGGCAGCAGTGATATAGGAAGATGCTGAACGGCATCATCTCATACTGCGTGGGAGGAGGCAATGGTAAACCCCTCCTGTATTCCACCAAAGAAAGCCACATGGCTCTGTGGTCACCAGGAGTCGACACTGACTTGAGGGCACAACTTTAACTTAGTTAACAGCAGACGGGAAGATAACTCAGATGTACTCACCTTGTAGTAAAGGAAGGGAGTGGGGCAGGGCCGGACTGGGGGCACTGAGAGGTCGGTGGAATGTATGTGGGGGAGGGCCGTGGGTTTTGAGCAGAATGGGTGCTTAAGGGTGGGAGTATTCACTGCTGCTGAGTGTGGCGGTGCACAGGGGCACCCTGAGGGTGGGGTGCACTGGAGAATATGCCCTGTGGCCCAGTCCGAGCTTGGAGTGGGGATCCTGGAAAGGATGAAGTGTGCACAGAGATAGCTAGCTGGTGCTAATCCCGATGCCTGGGGTCAGGTGGGGGATCTATTTCCAGGGCCAGCATTCAGTCCTGGGGTAAATTAAGATAAAGGATGTCTCTGGGCATGTGTAAAATGCCTTTCCTGTATCTCCTATACATCTGATCAGTGCTTGGATGGGAGACGGCCTGGGAAGCCTATGCATGAGGTTTTGAGTTCCATGGAAGAAAGGCAGAGAAGATCAAATAAATCTACAGAAATAAAATAAAAATAAAATAAAATGATGCACCTGCGCTCAGCTCCTGAAACTTGCTGAACTAGGGCTTTCCTGCCTCTGAGCCTGTGCAGAGAGACCTTCCCTCGCAAGGAAGCGCACCCGTGACTGGACCCTGTTTGCGCTTAAGGGGAAGCCTTGGCAGCATTCCCCGCCGGGGAGGCCAGGAGGTACGCGAGGCGCAGGCGCGCCGCCGGGTCGGAGACGCGCATCTGGCTGCTCCGGCCACCAGGCGGAGGCAGGCGGGGTGCACGTGCGACAATGGCCAGGCGGCTCGGCGGCGAAGCGGACTGAGGAGCCGGCGAGCGTTGCGGCTCCAGCATGGGCGGCCGCCTGCTACACTTGCTCCTCGCCTTCTTCGCCGCTCTCCTGCAGCACGGCGACTGCAGCTGGTGGAAGTGTGAGTGGCCCGGGACGCGGCGCGGCGGCGGCGGCGGCACCAGCTGCATTGCGGCACCAGCAAGGATCGGGCCGGGCGGGAAGGAAAAAAAGGTCACGGGGGGAGAGGATGGGCAGCGCCGCGTCTGGGGCGGAGGAGGGCCGACTCCGAGCATGGAGCCTGCGGCAGCCGGTTGGGGGTCTCGCCTCCAGCAGCAGAGAGTGTGTGTGAGGGTTGCGGCGCGGAGGAATTGGAGGGCTCCGCTGCGACGGCCCACCGTGCTTGGGTCTCGCTGTGGACCCCGGCGGCACACTTGGTTCGCTCCATTATATGCTGCGGCAGAGACCCGAAATCCCCGCGAAAGTTTGTCCGGGCTTTTCACCTGTGCCTTGGGATCCGGGGCAGGAAGGATGCCTGGATCTCGTCCCGTCCCCTGCTGCTCCGGGTGGGGCTGGGGGTGAGGGAAGGAATCGGCAGGGAGCCTTTTCTCCTCTCCAGGACTTCTGAGGATGCTGGAAGCTGGCCGGGTGGGGCGGGTACAGTGATGGGCATCCTGGCCCATGCCTGAGGAAGGGGGGCAGCACTTGCCCCGGTTTTCACGCCTCAGTTGTGAGTCCTCAGACTCTGCTCTGTTGATGGAAGAAGACTTGCAGAGTCCGCGGGTGTCCTTGGTGCTTCGCACCGTCCCTTCCCTACTCACGGCATATTCTGGCGCACTGATGAGGCAGCAGAACAAGGCCTTGGCATGACAGCCCCTTTCCCCGCAAACAGGGCCTTCGACAGTGGGGAATAGCTGCCGTGGGCCGTTCCACTCCCCGGGTACTTCCGCTGACTTCCACACTGCTTATCTCCATCATTCCTCGCCTCTTGCAGAATGGTTAAGAGTCAGGGGAGCCAGGACTCTTCCCAACAGGGGCGCTACCCTAGCCAGTTAGGCGGAGGTTTATTTACATTGGGGAGAGGATGCTGCACTTCTCTGGGAGGGTAAAGGTATCCTGTATCTGTCCTTGATCTACCGCAACTTCTTATTGAATGTTCAGAAGAACATCCAAGAGTGCCTTCCTCCTCCTCCTCCTCCTCCTGCATGTTATCTGCGTCTTGTTTGCCGGTCGTTCATAGCTGGCCTGGTAGGGGTGAGAGGGGGTTCCCCCTCATCTTGGACTCTGGCAGATGCAGGCAGGAGCTGAGCCTGCAAGGGCGTGCCAGCCACTCTCTGCAGTGGAAGGAAAAAAAACCTGGAGAAAAGGAGGGAGGAGGCCGGTGGATAGCTCTGCTTCTAAACAGCCTTCCACTTTCACAGCAGTGACAGTTTGAGTGTGGAGCCTGCCTGGTGTATGTGTGCCTTATTAACTGTGAGAGTTGGTTAGGGATCTTAACCCACACTTTCTAGCTTGGCTCTGGTCAGGGACTTTCTAAGAATACTAGACATCTGAAATCCTAGGGAGAGGCTGTGCTGTACGCGCATGCTTCCTTGTGGATGTTGAGGAGAAAAGGCAGCCAGGATTTAATTTGGTGATGGTTCAGCCCTGAAACCTGTTTTGAATATGAGATGGTAATAGAGAGAAGAGTGTCTCTGGATATGTGTGGAGTGCCTGTCCTTTGCCACACTTTTACTACAGCGAGTCCATTTATATGAGGCATTGGATGTTTGAGACTTTCAAGCAAAGTTGTCGCTTCTAAATTTGAACCTCCTAAGCGCCCGTCTTTTAGAAATGAGGTCCTATCACAGTGCTCTGGTCTGGCTAGAATGTTGACTTCTCCCCACTCTCCCTTCCATCATTGCAGGGCCTTGTGACTATGAACTGGTTGGCCCCCTCTATGCTTGGAATCTCGGTGCATCCTCTCGGTCCAGCATCTTCCGTGCTGCCACTTTTGCCCGGCTTTATGGTGAGTTCAGTGTGTGCAGAGCCTGAGAAGAAGCGGGCCTCTCTAGCTCAATAGCATAAACATGTCAGAATAAACCAATGGCTCATTTAGCTGTGTCAGTTTTCTTGAAAAATTGGCCAGATGCTCTAAGGAAGTCCACAAGCAAAGTGTGATGGCAGTATCTGCCCCCTATAGTTAACTCTATTGAACTATCTATTACACATTTTGAAGAATTTGTGAATAAATGAAGTCATATTTCCAATGAC
Organism: Hemicordylus capensis; assembly: GCF_027244095.1. Lineage (NCBI taxonomy): Eukaryota > Metazoa > Chordata > Lepidosauria > Squamata > Cordylidae > Hemicordylus > Hemicordylus capensis. The sequence continues at coordinate 55,839,850 of NC_069662.1, forward strand.
CTACAGATACCAAATTCTGCATACATAATCTTGCCAGTGAAATTAGCTGAATGCACTACTTTTTACACAGAAATGTGCTCAGTGAAATAAAAAAAATTGCTAGTTTTTGAAGAAATTCTGAATATGATGCTTTCTGATTGCCTGCAAATATCTAACTTTGCATGAACAATCCTGCCACTTAAATTAGCTGGATGCACTACCTTTTACACCAGAATATGCTCAGGGACATATGTGTGTGTATTTTTAAAGAAGAAATTCTGAATGAATCATCATATTTTAACAGATTTTAACACTCAATAATCAGATCAGTAATTCCAAAAGAACATTATGCCCAAGCAGAAGGTCTTTCTCAGACTCAAATTTACTGTGATTCAAATTTACCATTTATTTAGTAGAATGAATAGTGTTTGAAACTGAAATTCTAGAAATTTCAAACTTTTATTTTATTTCCTTTTTGCAAGCATATTAATAAAAGATTCTATTACATATATTTCAGACTGGCTTTAAAATGGGCTATGGGATTGCCTTGGTCAGCCTGATGGATGACCTTCACCAGGGAATTGACAGAGGGAGTATAACTCTGCTGGTTCTTTTGGATCTCTCAGCAGCTTTTGAAATCATTGACCATAGTATCCTTCTGGATTGCCTGAGGGATTTAGGGATAGGAAGCACTGTTTTACAGTGGTTCCGCTCCTATGTCTCGGGTAGATTTCAGATGGTGGCGCTTGGTGACAGTTGCTCTTCAGAATGGGAGCTACTATATGGAGTTCCCCAGCGCTCCATTCTGTCACCAATGCTTTTTAACAGCTAAATGAAACCGCTGGGTAAGGTCACTGGGGGATTTGGTGCTGGCTGTTATGAATATGCTGATGACACCCAAATCTATTTCTTCTTGTCATCGATATCAGGAAATGGTGATAACCCCTTAAATGCCTGTCTACAGGCAGTAATGGGCTGGATGAAGGATAATAAACTGAAGCCGAATCCAAGCAAGAGGGAGGTGCTCATTGTTGGGGATTGTAAACTGTCAGACAGGATAGAACTTCCTGTTCTGCATGAGGTTACATTCCCCCAGAAAGAACAGGTTTGTAGCTTGGGAGTGCTCTTGGACCCAGCCCTCACCCTGGTGCCCAGGTTGAGACTGTGGCCAGGAGCATTTTTTACCAGCTGAGACTGATGCAGCAACTCCGCCCATTTCTTGACAAGAATGACCTGAAAACAGTGGTGCATCTGCTGGTAACCTCCAGTTGGACTACTGTAATGTACTCTATGTAGGACTGCCTTTGTATGTAGTTTGGATAGTTAGTTCAAAATGCAGCAGCCAGATTGGTCTCTGGGGTATCCCAGAGAGACCACATTATGCCTGTTCTTAAACAGTTGCACTGGATGCCGATATGTTTCTGTTCAAAGTACAAAGTGATGTTTATTACCTTTAAAGCCCTGAATGGCTTAGGTCCAGATTACCTGAGGGAGCATCTTTCTCTACAAGATCCCTGCCGCTCATTGAGAACAAGGGGGTCTTGTTCGAGGGGTCCGTCTTCAGGTGCCACCAGTTCATCTGGTGGCAACCTGGGATAGAGCCTTCTCTGTTGTCACTCCTAGGTTGCAGAATGGATATATCCCCATGGATATAAGAGGATTGTCTTCCTTGGAGGCTTTCAGGAGAGCTTTAAAGACCCATCTTTTTGGCCTGTGATCTAGTTTTAATTGTAGTTTTAATCGGCTTTTAATTGTTTTTTATTTTAATTCTAATATATTTTTAATCTTAGTGTAAAGCACCCCTGAGCCATTTTAGGAAGGGTGATATATAAATCAAATAAATTATATATGTATATATGTATATATGTATATATGTGTATATATATATATATATATATATATATATATATATATATATATATATTTAATTCCTTGAACTTTCCTAGGAATGTAATCTATGCAAAATGACTTTCTGGTCAACGATGAACCTCACCTACTGGTCAGAGATATACATGGTCTCTAAATGCTGGGGTTGTGCTTCTGAGTATTCTGACTGAATTCCATTTAACAATTTATCCTATATAGCTGTCACGTTGCACTCTTTGGAGGAAGAGCAGAATACATATGTGATAGGTATTTTTATCTGGTGCTTCCAAAAAATCATTTTTCCTAGTGATTATCTTCTGAAATGGAGTTTTGTATAATTACGCATAGTGTGAAGAAATCTTTTGTTTTGTTTATAACAATATGATACAAAGAATTGGTGCAGTCTAGGAGGCAGGGGTTGGTTAGATCATCACTCTGAACTCTACAGGGATGAGAGAACAGGACTCTGGAGTGGGTTGGGCAAGTAGCAGAGAATTATAGATTCATAGTATATGTTTCAGCACTGGAATGTATCCCACACGTCTGTCTTCACTCCCTTGTGCAGGTGCTGGGGGCTGGTCACCAGACCCACAAGACAAACATCCCTGGCTGCAGATTGACTTGACAAAGAAATGCCACATCAAAGCCATTGCTACTCAGGGGACCTTCAACACCTACAACTGGGTGACACGCTACATCGTGCTCTATGGTGACCATCCCAGCAACTGGAAACCTTATTTCCAACAGGGGAGCAATTGGGTGAGAGGGGAGTTGCTGTCTCTGCCTTCAAGCACAGGGGGTGGTAAAGTCTGGACCCTTGCATTCACATCCTTCGGGCTTCCAAAGGTTAAAAGCAGTGCTGTGTATATTCAGGAGTTTAGTATTGTAGTTAAAAGTAAATTATGAGCCTAAATCTTGAACTAATTAATCTGATCATCAGTTACATGGGATCATATGAATATATATTGTATTTCCAAAGTACAGTAATGAAAATATGCAAAAAAGATATGCAGGTGTTCTTTAAAAAAAAATATGAAAATTGTTGATTGAGCTATCAGTTTGCTGTTAAGTCACTTTCACATTTTAATTCAGCTTATTAAGGCTCCCAAGGTACCTTGCATGGCCAGGCCTCCAATAAGGCTAGGTGAGATTGCAGCAGATTGTAGGGATGTGCCGAATCACAACCTGGAAGTTGAATCACAGCACAACCCTTTTAAAACTGAGGGCTTATCCAGCCCCTTTAATGTGGTGGAGACCGCATGCGCAGAGGCCGTGTGAATGCTGGTGCCACGTAGGGGCAGCTGGGGGAGAGCTCTGCATGCGGATAGCTGGGGGGAGCGCCGGCAGTGCAGCAGTGGCGGCGAGCAGAGGAGGAGCAGGGATGGACCTGCTCTCCTCCTCATTAAAGGGATTTAAAAGGGACTGTACTGCAATTCAACTTCCGAGTCACATTTCGGCACGTCCCTAGCAGATTGGCAGAAACAGCAGATTGCTTGCCAGCCACCTCTGCCAATCTGCTATCCTCCCAGTCTTCACCTGGGTGCTTTCCAGATTACATGCTACAACTGTGTCACCACTGTCCACTAAGTGTGCTTCCATACTGCCAGTGTTTTGACATAGCAGTTCTTGCGCGGTTGTCCGATGCCGCCTTTTGGAGTCTGTCCTTGTGTTTTAGTAATACAACATTGCATGTGCATCGCAAAAAAAGAAAAAAGAAAAAAAGAGCTGTATTTTCCCGTTGTAGGAGGGTTGCGCACGCTATTTACGTTTTCAGAATGATCCTGCCAAGCAGAAGTATTTTACTACTGAACAGCCTGTAATCTGTAAAGCACTTTGGAGGCAGCATATGTGTGTCAGCCATGACCACTCTCCTCCGCTCCTCCCCATTCACTTGTCCTATCTTCCTTGCCTACTCAAAAGGCAGAGGGTGGTGTGGGGTAACAGGAAGTGACTTTGAGTCATTTCCTACTATTCTGTTCCACCATCTGTCTTTTGAAAAGACAGGCAGGGCAAGGAGCAGGAGCAGCACCAAGAAAGGGGAATGGGAAGGATGGCGAGGGAGATTTGATTATGGAGGTGGTTGGAGGAGGTGGGGAATTGGTGGCTGGCACTCAGGGTGCGCCACAGGAATAGGAAAGGACTGGAAGCTTGGGGAGACTGGCATGTGCGGGTGTGCAGCAGCAGCAGCAGCAGCAACAACAACAACAATGTATAAAATCAATCAAGAATGGGCATCCTAAAATCTAATGAGACAAAAGGTGAAACTACACATGACATTAAACACATTTTTAGGAGAAATGTTTAATGTGGAAATGAACTGGAAGTGATTCTTCTGTCTTTAAAAATTAGCCACAGAGGGCCCCAATCTGGCTCAGCCGGGAATGTGGTTCACAGCAAGAAAGGAGTTGACACTTTGCTGCAAATCAGTATTTCAGAGGCAAATTGCTTCTTTGGTTGCGGGGGGGGAGGGGGTGGGTGGTGGATTTTGAGGGTGATAGGGACTTAGCAGCAGTTTAAATACTAATGAGATGGATAACCTGTGATATAGCACTGAATTTTTACAGGAAATACTGACATGACATATGTTTGTTCAAGGAAAATGCCCCCACTTTGTGTTAATTTGAACTGTATTTGTGCAGTCTGTTCCAATGCTTGTTTAAGCTTGACATGTTCCTCATGTGCCACATGGTCCTTCCAGACTGTTTTGAATCATGTTTAAGGTGACTAGAGTAAGAATCAAACTGTTTTGTTTTTGTGGCTGAAGTAATGTAGTTTTTCCAGCCCTAGAATGTCTGGAATCAGGCACAGCACCTCATACTCTTAATGACCTCAGCTTTCATATTAAGGCCCAAACTAGATCTGACATTAAGTGTGTCATTATCTAATTAGGGGCATAAATTTACTTGCAAGTAATAGCCATGCAGGGATGTAATTTGAGTCAGGGCTATGGAGTGGAGGTAGAGATTTTTAACCCCTTACTTTACACGATTTAACCCGGAAAATGCTGTTTGCTACAATGGTACTTTCAGGGTTAAATAGCCCCTTTGTTGGATGGGGTGCAATTTTGACAGGGAAACGGCACACAAATAAATGCTCCCTACCTCTGCACTTTGGTCCCACTTCAAATCCTGGCTTTGCATAGTTTCTAGCTGTGAGTAAATTTAAGCCTCTAACTAGACAATGACACATTTAATGTCCCGTCTAGCTTGACCATAACAAAGCACATTTGTAGCTTTCATGGCTGCAGAGATGAGCTTAAAATGTAGAATGGTGAATTCTTAGGCTTAACTAATGGGACTGAGCAGGAGTTACAATAGTTGGGTCCTCTGTGCCTTACTTTGCTCTTTGTGCCTTCCTATGCCTATGAGAAAAAATTATATAAAATTTGCAAATATGTTTGAGTTTCACAATGTATTCAGCTCATAGAATTTAGTTCTTGTTGTTTCTTTCCTACATGAGTTAACACAAATGTGAAAATAGCATACCAAAAGCTGCAGGAGACTGATGATAGAGCTGAGAATATGAGGAGCAGCTTTGTCTTCAGTCTACTGGTTCCTGTAGTTTAGTATTGTCTTATTTTGGCTGGTCATAGGTCTTCAAGATTTCAGGCAGAGCCCTTTCCCATCTGAAGCTCCTTCTACTTGAAATGCCAGGGATTTATGAGACCTTTTACATGAAAACAACACATTCCCTACTTCAGATACAGGCAAACCTCATTACTCACAGGGGTTCCATTCCTCACCTACTACTATGAGTAATTAAACTGCGAGTAAAGAGGCATTGTGCCTATGGAAAATAGGGGGTTAGGTTTCTGGTTGAAAAAAGAGCAAAAAACGCTGAAGAATGGCAAAGAAAAATCTACTGCATTGTGCTCTGTGGGGTGTCCTTGTGCCCAGCAATGCCCCCCAAACTGCAAAATGCCCCCCAACTGTGGAAAATCACAGAAAAAATGCCTTAAAAAAAGAAATGAGCCACAAAATGGCTCCTGCTTACATCCTGCTTCCAAAATGGCGGCTGGAAGTGACCTCCACGGTCATTTCTGGCCTTCTAGAAACTGCGGATACATGGGTTTTAACACTTTAGTATCCATGGATAATGAAATTGGGTGTCAATTAGACACTCAAGGATACATGTAAATGCAGATGGTGAGTCAGCGAATAGCAAGGTTTCCCTGTATGGCACTCTTTTGTTTTTTGACCCTTGCCAGTTCCACATCCATCCTAGTTCTGAAATCTTTTATTCTTTTCTGTGTTGTAAAACTCTAGTGGCTCTTTGCAGTGGAACCATGAGTAGTTTCTTTTCATATCTTGTTGTTCTCCCTCTCTCCTTTTGTATAGACATTTTTTGGCAACGTGAACGAGAGTGGTGTGGTCCTCCATAAACTACATTACCCCATATTGGCTCGTTACCTCCGCATCATTCCTGTGGCTTGGAATCCACATGGCACCATTGGCTTACGGGTGGGCCTTTATGGCTGCTATTACCGTAAGTGATGCAGCTGGGCACTTGGGATAGCGACACTTTTTTAAAACATCTGCAGTATAGAAATGTAGAGTGTCACGTTGAAGGCATGGGGCAAAAGTTGCTATTTTTTGCCTCCAATGGAAAAGAGGAAATTTGGGGGAAACTGAAAATATTTGAGGTATATATATTTCTATTCATATCAAACATGATTATTTGCTTTGGGCTCTGAAGTACTACATAGAAAAGATCCACTATCTCTCATTGTCATGTTGGTACCAAAAAAAGTTATGGTATGGAGAAGCAATTTAGGGAATTAATTTCATTTCTTTAATTTTATTTTATTTATTTATTTGAATTTGTGTGCTGTTTTTCACAGAGTCTCAAAGCAGTGCACAGATTTTAATTCCAATTAAAAACAGTGAGTAGTATCCAAAGGAAGTTAGTCATAACTAAGTCCCATTGGTTTCAATAATGCTTAGACATGAATAACTTTCTTTGGATACAACCCTTTGTAAAAATAGCTTTTAAAAGCCCATGAAAGCAGTAAAATCATAGTTCAGGGGACCATCAGCATCACCCCAGTCCAAAAGCCTAGTTATGAGGGGGAAATACCTGATACATCTGGTTTTCAGTTTTTCCTTACTAGGCCATGGGGGGAAAGGGAGGAGGGGAATAGCTTGTTTCCAGCTTTCTTCTAGGTGCAGCAACTGTATTCAGGGGTGGGAAGAGATGGCCTGATGATGTATTGAGGAGGGTTATGTTGTTCTGGACTGAGCCGTGGTCTCTGCTGAGGTGAGGATCTAGAAATGCCACCAACCTTAGACAGCTTGAGGGCCAAGAATTGGAACCTCAGCACCTAGCAGGATCAAAGGAGCGGAGCATGGCAATACAAACAGAATGTGCTACAGGAGCTTCTTGGAGCAGATTGCCAGTTTTAAAGGCTGCTGCCCAGATGGAGTAACTAGCCCCTGCTCCTTCACTGGGAAGGATATGTTTCTTAATGGGGCCTTGCCTGATTTTGTAAGCACTGGCGACACTGAGGGTTCTCTGCTAATAATGGTAGGTCCTCAAAGAACTCCTCTGAGTCTGAGAATGAAGACAGGGCTGTGTCCTCAGGTTGTGGTGGAGATGCTGGCTCAAGTTCCTCTAATTCTCCTGGTGTGGGGGTCCTAGTGATATGGCATTACCGGGGTTTGGATCATAGGGTCGTTTCACCCTGTCTCATCTGGACTGTCCACCTCACCCTGCAGGTAGGAGGCATCCTGGATGCCTCATGACATCCATGACATTCTGGATCATGATGGGGCATTCTTGGGAACAAATGTTACTCAGGAAACTGTATTCCTACAGTGGGGTGAGGGGGAGAAAGACATTTGCTCACTGGCCCAGGCCCTTAATATCAATCAGGAGCCACCCTCTTGCAGGCTGAGCACTGGCCACAGATCCAAGAACAAGCAAGCTCTTAGTCTCATTTGGGATCACGTTGGCCACAGGGCTGGCTGGTATTGCACTTGTGAACCAGGAGGTTGCCTGGAGAGAATAGACTTGACTGATAATAGCCATGCCTCTTTTTGTCCCTTCTCCTCCCTACAGAGTCTGATGTTCTATATTTTGATGGTGATGATGCCATTTCCTACAAGTTCCGTACCAAAACTGTCCGAACCACCCAAGATATCATTGGGTTCAACTTCAAGACGATGGAGCGCGAGGGCATTTTAATGCATACGCAGGGATCCCAGGGCGATTACATCAGTGTGGAGCTGCGGCAGGCCCAGCTGGTTCTTAGCATGAGCCTTGGTGAGGTGGGGTGGGGGGGAGAGGAAGGAGGCACTGACGAACTGCTAGGCCAGTGACTGGCTACAGGGGGAATCAGGGCTGTGGTGTAACTGCCAACTCATTATAATCCAAAAGCGGGGGATGATATATTTACCCCACCTTTATACTTGCATTAGAGTCAATGCTTGCATACATTCAAATCATACTGTTATATGTTCTTTGTTTCCTGGAGCAGTGAGAAGGCTTGGGGCAGCAGTACAAGACTTTGTTTCCTTTGGATGAGAGAGAGAAAGAGTACAGTGGAGACTTGCATTGTCTCAGTATCTGTTTATTTACAAATACTCAGCCAGTGCATATGGGAATCAAGCAGACTTCCAGTGCAGGCAGCATTCCTCATTAATCCTGTATCTCATCTTACAAAGAGCAATTGCACCACAAGGATGCTTCTCTTCCAGTTAAATCCAGATTTTTCTCTCTGTGTGTCTATGTTCAGACTACAGAACTGCTTCTAGCTGTCTCTCTGTCTCTCCACCAAACTCAGATGGGTGTGACATTAAAGGCTGAGGAAAGATCTTCAGCCATTAAGGGATATTCTACCCATTTCTTAACCACCCATTGGGTTAAGCAGGCAAAGAAACAGTGATAGGTCAGTTCACAATAACCAATACAGCCCAACTCATAATGCATGCTTACTAAATGCATTAATGTTTCATGTTGTGATACTTTAAGGATGACAGAAAGTTTTCAGACTTCTGTTTGTCTAATGTCTGACCTAACCATCTCCTGGTTAGCTTCCTGGCAAAGGTGCTGAAGTCTTGCAAAGCTTGTTTTTAAGACATTAGAGCGGAGCTGCTTTGCAGGTCAGGCTAGGCAAAGCAGATATTGGGCTCAGGCTACACATGATGGCAGCAAACACACACCTTAAGAACATAAGAACAGCCCTGCTGGATCAGACCCAAGGCCCATCTAGTCCAGCATCCTGTTTCACACAGTGGCCCACCAGATGCTGCTGGAAGCCACAGGCAGGAGTTGAGGGCATGCCCTCCCTCCTGCTGTTACTCTGCTGCAACTGGTACTCAGAGGCATCCTGCCTTTGAGGCTGGAGGTGGCCTTTAGCCCTCTAACTAGTAGCCAATGATAGACCTCCGCTCCATGCAAACCTCTCCTCCACATGCACCTTCAAATGCAAGTCTGTCCTAGTCACATGTACAGCATGGTGTATGATTTAAAAATTCAAAGGGGCATGTGGTGGGTGGTGCTGAATCTTCCCACTGTACTTAACTCTCACATTCCATCCCACAAGAGCTGGATTTGTGGTAGCAAGCATGAATTGCCCCCTTTGCTAAGCAGGGACCACCCTCGTTTGCATTTGAGATACTACATGTGAGCACTGTGAGATATTCCCCTGAGGGGATGGGGCTGCTCTAGGAAGAGCGTCATGCAGAAGGTTCCAAGTTCCCTCCCTGGCATCTCTATATGATAGGGCTGAGAGAGATTCCTGCCTGCAGCCTTGGGGAAGCTGCTGCCAGTCTGGGTAGACAATACTGAGCTAGATAGACCAATGGTCGGACTCAATATATGGCAGCTTCCTATGCTCCTGTTCATATGATTCTCAGAGTGGAAGAGAGCCTGGCTGGGAGAAAAGCACCTGGAAGGGAAGGGCTGAGCAGGAAAAGCAGTGGCTGGAGGGAGAGCTCTGCACCGCTCTCCTGTGCATTCTTTTGGCCTGTTAAGTGGCACTCTCCCCCATTGCTTCTACATGTTAGCAGGGCAGACTGACTTTAAAGATTCAAGGCTACTGCCACTGTGTAGTTTGGATCTTAGTTATTCCACACAGGAGCTGATGCCCTACCACATAGCATTGCTTTATTTCTTGCAACTCAGATTTGTTTCTTTGCAAAACTGCTTTGCATTGATCTAGAAGATCACCTCCTAGACTGTTTTTATAAGATACAGTCTTAATCCTAACAGGAAAATGTCACAGATTTTTAAAGAATCAGATATGAACTATTTCCCCCCACCACCACCATTTGCACACAGCCACAAAGGGTGTAAAGAAAAGAATGATAGTGAAGATGAAATGCTTTCTACTTCATCTCATTGTTCAAGACTACTCACTGTAGGTATCTAGAAATGCCTGCCATGTGGAGCCCAAAGTATTTGAAGCATTCCTTCTGGTATAATAATTGCAGAATCCAAGAGCTCCTCAGCCTTTGGGGAATATATTTTGCTTTCCAGTGTCATAAAGACAATGCCATTGGCTACAAGCACAGCCTCTCCAGCCTATGGACAGCACAGTGAAGTCAGGTTTTAGAGGGGACAGAGAATTTTCATAAACGATCAGTCCCTGCTATTTTTTAAAATTTTTTACTTAATACCATCTTCAAAATCCTGCTGACACATGTCTCCTCTCCCCCAGGCAACAGCTCACTCAACACCAGTGGAGGGGAGACGATAATGAAACTGGGAAGCCTCCTGGATGATCAGCATTGGCACCAATTTCGCCTTGACCGCTACAGACAATTTGTTAATTTCAGCCTGGATGGGGAAGTGCTGCGGTTCCGACTCAATGGGGCATTTGAGCAGCTTGACCTGGACACAGAGGTGATATGCGGGGAGGGTGGGCAGTGATTTATATTCACAGTCCTCTGCTCAGGGATTTGAAAGTAAGCCCAGATCAAATGCTCCTCCCATGGAAGTGGCATTGGCAGGACCTTCTAATGATCCTCCACTCCCCGATCCAGATTTGGCCCTCCTTATGTGAGCATTCAGCAGCCCTGCACCCACCTAGACCCCTTCTGAGTTGCTTTCTCCTTGTTTTGGTTTCTGTACAGATCTTCTTTGGCGGAGTGATGAATCACGAGAAACAGCGTCTTGTCTATCGACCAAACTTCCGTGGCTGCATGGAAAACATTGCCTACAACCTGGTCTATATAACTGACTTGGCGAAACGTCGTAGTCGCTCCATCCGATTCGAGGTGAGGTTTAACATAGTGTTGGTTCCTGGAGATAACCTTGTGTACAAGGCCCTGGTACTGATGTAGGTGTGCCTCAGGGTCTTTCCCAGTTAGCACGGGCTATCTTCTGAGCTTGCATGGAAGCAGTCTTTAAAGGTCTGTATGTATTGGGGGCCTGCACTGGTTCTGTCTTATTGCTAAAATGTTCTGTGCTGCCCTCTGTCCCTTTGTAAGGGGCTTACAGTATGGAAAGAATCACAAGGGAAACTTAAAACAGCCACTGGAATAGATGCAATGCTGGGTTGAATAGAGACAGTTGTTCTCCCCTTGCTAAATATAAGAGAGCTACCATTTCGAAAGGTGCCTCCTCCTTATCCAGTTAGTATGGGTAACCTACTCTGCATCTGACATCAGACCCGGCGGCGTGGTCTAGCTCCTGAACGGGGCCGTGTGGCCCCGTCCGGGAGTTAGATCGAGGCTAGCGCTGCGTTCACAGCGCGGCCAGGAGCGGCTCTCCCTGCCTTTAACGGAGTGCTGGCCATTTAACGCCTGAACAGGGCCGCACAGTACTGTTTGGGAGCTAAACCACACACCCCTCATCTGATGTCAGAGGTGTGTGTGTGTGTGTGTGTGTGTGTGTGTGTGTGTGTGTGTGTGTGTGTGTGTGTTGGGGCCGTGAGGCACGGCCCCTGAGGGGCAGCAGCCCAGGTAATTTGAACCTGGTCACCTAATGGTGGCTACGCTCCTGGGTAGAAGCTTGCCCTGCCTTTATTTTTAAAGCAAGCAGAAATCTGTGATGTGCAGAGTTCTGTGCCTGATAACAAATTTTACCACTGCACACATTCATGGGACCAGCAAACGCGAATAGACTTGCCCTAAACAGGGGCAGGCAACCTTTGATTCTCCAGCTGTTGTTGCTCATGACTTCTAACAACCCCATCACAAGTTATTTTGGCCGGGGGTGATGGGAGTTGTAATTCAGCTCCCATGTTCCAGCTGAAGTGGCCCCTCCTTCCCCCAACTGCCACCACAGAGGGACCATCTTGCTTTGCAGGGAGGAGAGAAGAAATAAGTGAGGCTAAGGCCGATGTCAGTATGTAAACGTGTGGCTTGATGTATTGCTGTTTGTTTAAGTTTTTTGTAAACCACTTTGGGAGGTTAGCCTGAAAAGCGGCATATAAATGCAAAATAAATACATAAATAAATCATTCAGAAACAGCTGGAGAACCAATTCTCTTCTGCTCTAAAAGAATGTCAGTTTGGCTGCCGCAGCTTGTATTAACTTCTCCTTGCCCTCCAGATGCATCTCTGTTGACGTTCATTGCTTCCTTCATTGTCTCTTGCTTTGCTGCAGGGCCATGTGCGTGATTACTGTCGGGACAACCTCTTGTTCCCCTTCACTTTTGCTGGGGTCAGCAACTTCTTGCAAGTGCCAGGATATCCCCGGCGCAACTTGCTGGCAGTCAGCTTCCAATTCCGCACATGGGACGTAGTGGGGTTGCTTCTCTACACGCCCTTTGCTGATGACCTGGGCTGGCTTGAGATGGTGCTAAGTGATGGGCAAATCAACGTAACCATTGCTCAGCCAAAAGTCAAAATTAAAACCAAGAAACTGGAGTTTGCAGCAGGTATGAGGAGGGGAAGAGGTTTTGCTTTAAAAGGACTTGACTGTAGCTCAGACGTTCCATAATGGATGGAGGGGTGGTGGTTTTGGGAAAGTTTTTGGATAGTTCTGGTCCCACATGAGATGGGTTTCAGATGTGCTTCTTATCCACCTACAGGCCAGGCTATGGAATTTAGTGGCCTGTGAGGGCTGATGTGGAGGTGATTTTGAAGCTTACGATTGAGCAAACATTGGCTCTCATCTGTGTAGGACTGCCTTGGCTGCACTCATTTTCCACTCTAATGGATCTGGTGGTTATGAAAGGCCGATGCATGAAAGCTGTATTCTCTCCTGATTTCTTCTTGTTCTGCTGGCTCTTAGAAAGAGACTTCATTTAAACTGAGGTTAAAACTGTACCTCCTGGCTATCCCCAGATGCCCATTTAGTATTTTCACTTCCAGATAAGTGGCTATCCCCAGATGCCCGTTTAGTATTTTCACTTCTGATTCATACAGAGAGGGTGAAGTGGGCAGCACTCCTAGAGTTAAAGGGTGGGCATGTGAGTAGGCTGGCCTGCCCCCAACCCTGAGTTATCTTTATGCAATTCTTGCAAACAAGAAGCCATCTGACACCACTGCTAGTCACTTCTGTAGATTGGCAAAGGTGTTGTCTGAGGCTCTGCACTTGTCTTAAATTGTGGAGTTTCTTGTGCCTATTCTAGGATGGGTACTAACATCTATGCTGGGGTGCAAGGGTCTTTGACAGGCAGCTGGGTTTTGGGATGATAGATGATTGCTTAACTTTCCGGTCCCAAGGAAAACTCAGCAAATACACCTTAGGTTATAAAGCCAGGATTGGCTTGAGTGAGTTTGACTTCTCAGTTTTCACTGTGGAGAAATGATCCTGGATTGGACCTGAAATTCCCTTTTCATGCCTTTGTGGCTTGGGAAGGAAAGGAAGCCTCTGGACCAGTTCTGAAATATTCCTTTGTCATAGGCTGCAGGGCAGAAATGGAGGTATCTCCCCATCATGTCCTGTCCTACTGGACATGAAACTGGGGCATGGAATAAAGGAGGGCCTTTATATATTTGTTAAAAACAAAACCCTGCATGTAAGTATCATGCAGCAGTGCATGTTGCCTCTATTTCTGTTGAAGGAATTAGAACTAGTCTGCCTTTCAGTCACAGATTTGCTACTGTTGGTCGAAAAGACTAGCATCGCTAGAGTAAACAGAGACCCTGTAGGGAAAATGCCTCCTAGTGTGTAATTAAAACACAACAACACTACTTAATTGTCAGAATGATTAGTAAGCTTAGGGGAGCAGAAACTTCAGGGTGGCTTTTTAGTGGGTGGGTCTAGATCTATGGCTGCAGTCTGAGGGTGAAGTGCCTGAAGGGTGGTGAGTGAGCACTTATTCATTATCAGTCTTCTCATTTGTGCTGAATTTCTTTTGGCCTCCCCAGGGTACCGTCTGAATGATGGCTTCTGGCATTCCGTGTCCTTGATAGTGCGCGAAACTTCGGCCGTCATCACCATTGATGACCAGAATGATGCCAGCTTCCGTGTTGACCGAGACATTCAGCTGCGCACAGGGAACCAGTACTTCTTTGGAGGTGGGTGCTGGGCTGAAGTGAGGTTGATGGGTTGATAAAAGATTACAAGGGAAACGGAATCTCCTCTGTTGCTGTAGTCCAAGATAATCTCACGTGTGGGTTATGCTTTCCCATGTGACTTTAAAAGGCAGGACTATGTTAATTAGGTTAAGCTCTTTAAGACTGGGAGGAGCAAACCCCTCTCAGTTCTTTTAGTCCTGCATGGCTCTAAGGCAGCTCTTCCTCGGCTATCGCCTAAATTCTGTCCTCAGTTTGCCTATTTAAAACTTTCTCTGGCTTTTCCCCACTACTCCTTCTCTCTTTGCCTTCCTCTCCTTCCCTCCCTCTGCCTCCGCCTCTTTCATTACGTTCGCTGCATGGAAAGGGCTGGCAGGGTACTCCATGTAAGAGTACTGAAAGGGAAGCATCAACAGGGTCTGCCGAAGGCTGTCAGAGCAGCCAGGAACCCACCGCAGAGGCTTTGTTTGCCGGCTTGCTCAGTGGCAGCTCACATCTCTCCAGAACTCTCAACCACCACCAATCAGCTGTTTGGCGGCGTTCCAGAGCTGGAAGATGTACCATTTCTGAGGGTAGGGATGCGGTCCAGGCATCGACCTTGCTGCTGCTTCCCTCCAGCTTTCCGTGCTGACTGCCAGCAGCAGCTGCATTCCTGCTACCCCTTCATGCCCATCAAGGTCTCATGGGGTGCACGGAAGGACAAATGGGCCCATCTCCTCCAGCAGTGGTGTCCTCGATTGGGCAGAATGCCCCAAAGTGGACCAGAACAGCAAAAGCCACAGCAATATCGGAGGGAATGGGAGTGGGCCCACCAGCTTCCAAGTCAACAGCACCTCCCCACACTGTGGTGACCTAGAGATCAGCTACATTGGCACCTGCTGACCTGGTGAGCTCAGCCCAAGTTGGGCCTTCTGAATCATCTACACCCCCGCCCCACACCTCAGAGTAATCTAGCCTGTCCTGATCTGCTCCAGTGGGCCAAGCGTTATCGCAGATGCCAGGGGACATGCCACATACCTGGAGTGCATGGTTTGAGGACTTGTTAGCAAGCTCCTTTGAGAGATATGATCAACTGAGATCTTTAAAAAAGGAAGCGAACCTGACGGGTCTCCTCCACGGTTCCCTCTAACAGGGATTCCCAGATGTTGTTTACAACTCCCAGAATCCCCAAGCAGAAGCCATTATAGCTGGGGATTCTGGGAGTTGTAGTCAACATAATTTGGGAATCCCTGTTAGAGGGAACCCTGGTCTCGTCCTCCAGTGCGGCGGCTTCCGTTTTGGAGGCGCCAGCCCCTAAAAAAGTGAAGAAAAATAAAAAACACATTAAGAAATAAAAAATGGGAGGTCTAAGTCTAAAGGGAGAGGGGGAGAGAGAGAGAGAGAGAGAGAGAGCATTCATCTGAACCCTCTGAACCAGATTCCCCCAACCACAGAGCCCCAGCTCTCAGGGACAAAAGGGACCTGCCCACTAAACCTCCTTAGAGGACTCCACAAAGACCCTCAATCAACTCCATGCCCATCATTCCTCTAGATGAGGACCATACATCACCTGATAATCTAGATCTACCTGCTGACCCTCTGGGGGAGGGGATCCAGAGCAGCCTAGATCCGAAGGGGAGTGGTCCAATGGCCAAGAACCTGAACCTTCAGAGGTGCCTTTAAGACTTTTTCAAGCTGTAGATTTAACACCTCTCATGACCAAAACTGTGCACACCTTGGGTCTTAATCTTCCTGCCTCCTAGGATAATCAACCAACCAGTAAAAGTTCTCTGGTGTTCCCGGGCTCAAAACCTAGTAACGTGAGTCTTCCACTCCCGAAGCAGTTCGTGGAAGTGGCAAAAAGCGAATGGACAGTGTCCATGTCTTCAAAAAGGGCTAATGCTCTGGTTAATAAGCTTTATGCCTTTCAACAAGAGAGGGGAGAGATTTTCACCACACCCCCTACGGATGTGCCCATGGTACAAATGATTTCTGGTTCCATCCTGACAAGGGACAGAAAATCTGCCCTTAAAGATCCCGCAGACAAACGCATGGAGGGAGCTCTAAAATGCACACGAGTCAACAGCATTATCAACGAGGGCTTCTGCAGCCGCCTCTATGGTAGCTAGAGCATCCCTGATCTGGCTGGATGATTTAATTCAGGAACCTCCCCCAGATCCGACTAGGTTGTGCCAAACACTTTTAAAATTGCACAAGGCACAAGCCTTCATTGCGGACGCTACGCTTGACTCTCTACGTTTTGCATCTAGAGTGGCTATGGCCTTGGTGCTAGGCTGCCACAATTTATGGCTGAAGTATGGGCAGGTAGATGCTGCTTCAAAAACCAACCTTTCCGCCATTCCCTATGATAGGGAAAAATTGTTTGGGGATGTGGCATTGAAAGACATTTTGGTGGAGTCTAAGGATAAAAAGAAATCCATGCCCTACTCGTCCAAGAAGCAGGACCGCCTGCGGGGGAAGCGCCTCTTTCAGTCCTTTCAGTCCTTTAGATCTTCCTTTGGAGGCAGAGACAGGGGCTTCTGACCCCAACGCCCCTATTGGGGTAGATCTAGGACAACCAGACGGGGCTCTGGGAACAGGCCATCCTTCAGCTCCCAGGCCAAGCAATCCAAACAACAGGTATGATGGCGGGGGGAGGTGCTCCTCGGTGGTTGCTTCTCCTCACACTGGGATATTTGGGAGGACACCATATCAGACCTGTGGGTACTCTCCACTGTAAAAGAGGGCTACTCCGTAGAGTTGACCAGCCACCCCCGCACACCGATTCCTACCCACTCCAACCTCCTGCCTGCAGTGCAAACACCAAGGCCTGCAGGGGGCGATTCAACACCTTCTAGCAATAGGAGCCATAGGGAGGGTTCCATTGGAACAGTAGGGCACAGGTGTTTGGCAGTGTTTGGTAGGCGAGTCCTCCAGCAGGTTCTCCCTTCAGAGTAGGCGCTGGGCACCCTCCCTGGTTGGACTTAGGGCCGTGGTATGTCCCCATATGTGAGATGCCCTTGGACTACAGCAGCAGAGAATGGAGCATTGGTTACTCAGCGTGAAGGCTCCTTTTTGCTGCTGCGTCCAAGTGCGTTCCAACTTGCCCTTTTGCACCAGCACCTGCTTTACAGGGACTTTGAGTTAGTATACCCCTTTTTTCTCTTCTTGATCTGCTGAATACCCTGCGTGTCTTGGTTTTTTTCTTCATGCCGCAGTGAACTACTGGGGAGGACACCCTGTGGTTTTTTGTCAGCCTGCTTTCCAGTAGGCTTATGAGATCACCTGGCATTCTGTGTGTCTGTCCATGTGTCTGTCCACTAGGAATGTGCACAAAACCGGTTTGCCCGGTTTGGTTCAAATTCAAACTGGGTTCGAACCAGCAGGGGGAGGTTCGGTTTTGGTTTTGCTTGAACCCCCACTTGTTCAGTTTGAATTTGAACCGGATTGAACCGGTTCGGACCTCCAAAAATGGGTGGGGTGGTAGCTGGCACCCATGGGTACCTACCACCCAAAGCAATTGGACACTCGTACGATTTTTTAATGGATTTTTGAAATTTATTTTTATTTTTTTCTCATTGGGTATAATGGGACTTGAACCAGCCCATTATTCCTTACTGTGGAGCACCCATTGCTCTGGGCCACCCCAGCACCCCCCAAGTGCAGTTATGGGGCTGCTGACACCTCCATGCTTCTTTATGGAGAAAAACCTTGAAGACGCATAAACTTGAAAAATCACTTAAAAACCAGCCTTTTGCCCAATTCCTTTCAAATAATTCTGATAGCTTCCTTGCCCCCCCCTTGGGAACTACCACCCACCACACTGCTGTAGGCCACCCCTTTCCTCCTGATGTGAAGCTATACATTTGCTGCCATCCTCATTATTCCCTATGAGGAATTCAAAAATACTTTAAAAATTCACCAATAATCGGAGGAGTGCCTGATTGCCTTTTGGTTTTGTGGGTGGTAGGCACCCCTGGGTGCCTACCACCCACCCCACTTTTTTGCTCCTAAGTGCTCCACAATAGGGGATAATGGGCTGGTTCGGGTCCCATTATACTCTATGAGAAAAATAATTGAAAATATTTCAAATATATTCATAAAAAATCATAGGAGTGTCCAGTTGCTTCGGGGTTTGGGTGGTTGTTGGCACCCATGGGTGCTCCACAATAGGGAATAATGGGCTGGTTCGAGTCCTATTATACCCTATGAGAAAAAATAAAAATAGATTTTAAAAATTCATTAAAAATCGTACAAGTGTCCAATTGCTTTGGGGTTTGGGTGGTAGGTACCCATGGGTGCCAGCTACCACCCCACCCACTTTTGGAGGTTCTAACCAGTTCGAATCAAACCACCCCCAGTTTGATTCGAGTTCAAATCTGCAGCTCAAACCTGATGGCTGGTTCAGTTCAAAATTGAACCGACCTAGTTCAAATTCGAACCGGTTTGCACATCCCTACTCCCCACTATCAACTTCACAATACCTGGACCAATATGAACCAAATTGGGTACAGTTGTAGGAACATGCAGGGACACCTCAACAGCATAGTTTGTGATGATGTCATCCACCCCAATCCAAGATGGCAGACGCGTATACCTTTGAGACACAAGTGGGTTAACTTGTAAACCACCTAACCAATTTGAACTAAATTTGCTACAGCTATAGGGACAAATAGGGATGCCCAAGTGGCATGGTGTGTGGTGATGTCATCCACTGCAGTTCAAGATGGCGGATGTGTAAACATTTGAGGTGCAAGTGGGCTAACCTGTGAACTGCTTAACCGATTTGAACCAAATTTGCTGCAGCTGTAGGGACACATAGGGAAGCCCAAATGGTGTAGTTTGTGTGATGATGTCAACTACCTAAATCCAAGATGGCAGACGTGTGAACGTTTGAGGTGCAAGTGGATTGTCTAACTGGTGTGGATTGCAGCTTGTGGATTGTCTAACTGATTTGAATCAAATCAGAGCCTTTGGATGGGGCGGTTTATAAATGTAATAAACAAACAAACAAACAAAAAAATAAATAAAGTACAGTTGTAGTGAGTGACATACAGGGACACCTCAGTGGTGTAGTTTCTGATGATTTCATCCACCCTGATTCAAGATGGCGAAACCATAAACCTTTGAGGCACAAGTGAGCTAACTTATGAACCGCTTAACTGACTTGAACCAAATTTGCAACACCTGTAGAGACACATAGGGACACCTCAACGGCAAAGCTTATGACAGTGTTATTCACCCCAATTCAAGATAGTGGACACACAAACTTTGGAGGCACAAGTGCACTAACTTGTGGACAATCAAACCGATTTAACCAAATTTGCTACAGCGGGTGCATAAACCTTTGAGACACAAGTGCACTAACTTGAGGACTGTCTAACCAATTAGAACCAAATTTGGAACAGCTGTAGTGAGTGACACACAGAGACACCTCAATGATGGTGTTTGTAATGATGACATCCACCCCGATCCAAGATGGCAGACACATGGACATTTGAGGTGCAAGAGATCTAATTTTTGGCCCTCGATTTGAACCAAATTTATTCCAGTTGTAGAAACAGTGAAAGGAAAGTAGGTTCATTAGTTCTTACTAGAACATCTTGTTTTTTGTAGGTTAGAAGGTTCCAACCATTTTTGGCTTTTTTTTTTTGCTAGTTGAAGTGGTTTCTTCATTGAGGTACTTGTTGCCTCTTGACCCAAAAGAACTGAGAGGGGCTTGCTCTTCCCAGTCTTAAAAAGCTTAGCTTAATTAACATAGCCCTGCCTTTTAGAGTCATACGGGAAAGCATAACCGACATGTGAGACGCTCTTGGATTCAGCAGCAAGAAGGAGCCTTCACGGTGAGTAACCAATGCTCCATTTTCCTCTGAAAAAGATGGACTTGGGGGTGGCTAACAAAACAGCAGCAGGCTCTGTTAGGCTAGAAAAAGCAAATGTAGTAGATTTGAGGATGAATGTTGAAGGAGATGAGAGAGGCACATGCAAGGCTGAGAGATGGAAAGGCTTCCACACATAAAGAGCAGTAGAGCTGTGTGTATTAGGGATGTGCAGAGTGTCCCGGCCTCGGAACCTTCTGTCTCGAAATGGGCCATCGTGAGTGTTCCGACCTGAAACGGAATGCCCTTCCAATGAAGGGCTGTTCTGTTGGAACAACTGGATTGACTGGTTGTTTCAATGGTATGTTCCAGACATTTGCATTCCATTCCAAATGTCTGGAACATTCCATTGAAACAACCAGTCAAGCCGGTTGTTCCGACAGAACAGCCCTTCATTTGAAGGACATTCTGTTTCAGGTCGGAACACTCACAACGGCCCAAGGCAGAACCATCTGAGCTCAGAACATTCTGCACATCCCTAGTGTGTATCCTACCATTCTGCACAGCTGCTGAACATGGTATTAGGCCAGAATTTGGCCTCAGATAATTGTCATTTTCATATCTTTAAAAAACAAGCACACCAATTTCCAGCTGTTTTGTAATTGTGAAGTTAAGTTTGAAAATATGTGAGTAATGCCCAGTTAAATCTCAGAGTGGTGGAGGGCCAAACTGAACTGAGCAGGTCTTGCCTGGTCAGGACAAGAAGAAAGGTGGTGACATTGGGGGCGGGTGGAAAATGATCCACAGCTGCGGCTCATTCTCATTCTCTCTTGCTTCGCCCCACTGCAGTGTTCACCTGAGTTGCGTGGACTGGTATTTGCTGGGTTAGGAATTGCAGTCCCCAACCCAATCACTATCAGCCTGCGTGTGTTGGGTTAATGCAGTGGTGAGGCGAGAGAAAGCGAGGCAGCCAAGCAGAGCAAGAAGAGTGAGAATGAACCATAGCTGTGCCTCATTTTCTGCCCACTCCCCGCCCCCCAGTGACAGCCAGGTAGCTGTCACTGGCCCAATGTACTGTGGCAATATATAGAGAACCTACTATCTGTACCTATTTATACTTTTATTTATAGCTTCTATTTATAGCCTAAAATATAGCCTATTATCTATAGCTATATAAAGCTACTTATATCCATGCTAGTATAATTAATAACTAAGCCATTATTACTTACAGATTTTAGTGGTTAGAGTGCTGGACTAGGACCGGGGAGACCCGAGTTCAAATCCCCATTCAGCCATGACACTAGCTGGGTGACTCTGGGCCAGTCACTTCTCTCTCAGCCTAACTTACTTCACAGGGTTGTTGTGAAAGAGAAACTCAAGTATGTAGTATACCGCTCTGGGCTCCTTGGAGGAAGAGCGGGATATAAATGTAATAATAATAATGATGATGATGTTGTTACAATCCTAAGTCGTTTCTGGATCAGATTCTCTGGCTGTAGTAGAAAAGCTTCTCTGTTCACCAAAAATGCAGTTCAGTTCAGGTCTTTGCAGCAAAACCTAATTTTATGTCCCAATATGACTGGTGATTAGCTTAATTCTCTGTGTAGTGTGGTCAATATACAGAGTGACCTTGAACAAATTGCAGAAGAAATTAATCTACCATTTTATTCAGGGGGGGAAACCTTTATAACATATAAAACTTTGAGGAACATAAATTGAAGTGAATTGGACTTTCAGTGCAGTCATAATATGTAATTGCTTAAACTGTGAGCATTAGCACCTTTAGCTTTGTTAAGAGACAATTTCCATTAAACCAGGAACTGCAACACTCCTGCTATTTCCTTGAATTTTTAATATAATCTAGACTAGCAAAAAGAAAAAAAATAAGAGGCATGATATGGTTACACAGCAAATGGTTGTAAACCAATGAAAACTGCACTTCAAATGAAAATGTTTAAGCTGCTGTATCTCAGAGCATTGTTCTTATCTGACCATTTTGAAATGTTGCCATCTTGCTGCTCTCTGTCACAGGAGACTCTGAATATTTTGATAAAGTTGGAACAAATGGTCTTGATTTTACAATGATTAGATTGTTCAAGTCTTGTCTGCTACAGTGATTATGTTAAGAGAACTCAGCATTCAGCAGCATTGGAAATTATCACGCTGATAAATAATTAGAAAACCTACAAATGGTTATAGTCAAAAACCACGCTAAAAAGCTAGTATTTTCTGTCTTCCGATGACAGACTTTCTCAAGCAAAGAACATTGTATTTTGTCAGTTAACATTTAAGCAGCGAATGTTGTATATTGTCGGGGAGGGGGGTGTCTTTATCTGTGCATCCTGGTTTGGGTACTGTGTTGTCATCTTGTATAGGATTCCCCTTTAGGCCTCTGTGTCATCCTGACATGAAAAAGTAAACTGTAAGGTTCCTGACTTTGGCAGGAATCTTATATTCCCTAATGACAGAATGAGGGGTAGTTATCTCAGGTTGATGCATTAATTAGCAGATAATTAGTGTAAGATTCTGCCATAGGCAGCAGAGGCTTTGATGCCATTCAACAAATGGACGACACCTCTTTCCCCTTAGAACCATTTTCTTTTGTTTGTTTTTCATCAACTTTACCCACTGCACTTCTCCTCCTCTCTTTTGTTTACACATTGCCTGGGCTGTTGTGTTGTGTTTTCTAGGCTGCCCTAAGCCAGCTTCACGTACTGGCTGCCTTTCCAACCAAACGGCCTTCCACGGATGCATGCAGCAGCTCAGTGTGGACCGGCAGCCCATCGAGTTAGACATGGTTCGCCTGAATCGGCTTGGCAAATACTTTGAAGTGTACTTCAATGTGTGTGGTATCACTGATAGGTACGCTTGCTGGAACATGGATTCTGACTGGGCAGGGTTGTGGTTTGAGCAGGGAAGGAGATCCACCAGGATTCTCCCCATATTCCCTTGGGTAGAGCATCTAGATATAGCGTGGTAGGGGCAGATGGAATGGCTTAAGGACACAGAATGCCCTTGCAGTAGCTAAGGAGTTCAGTCAGTGCCTGGATGTGATGGGCCCCATTTGTACCACCCTGAACTCTGTGGAAGAAAGGTGAGATGTAAGTGTCAGGTGTGCAGGTATGTAATGCCCTTGTGAACATGGCGGGGAAATTCCTTTGCATGTTATTTGGTCTCCACAAACTGAATGTTTTGGAAAATATTTGATGCTAGTCTGGAAGGTAAATCTTCTGCTTCGTGCTACTGTTGTTCTTTAGGAAGGGTGTTGAAAATAAAAAAGCTATTCTGATGTATTGAAAAAGTCTGCACTCACATTTAGAATATTGGGTGCAGTTCTGATTATCCCCATGTAAGATCAGGATTTGAGAAGGTAGAGAAAAGGGCAACTAAAACTATTAGGAGAATGGAAGAAAAGTCTTAAGAGCCAGCGTGGTGTAGTGGTTAGAGTGCTGGACTAGGACCGGGGAGACCTGAGTTCAAATCCCCATTCAGCCATGATACTTGCTGGGTGACTCTGGGCCAGTCACCTCTCTCTCAGCCTAACCTACTTCACAGGGTTGTTGTGAGGAGAAACTTAGTATGTAGTACACCGCTCCAGGCTCCTTGGAGGAAGAGCGGGATATAAAAAATGTTTTTAAAAAAAAGTGTGGTCATGACTGAGGGTAGACGTGATAAGAAGTTTACTGAATTATGAACTGTATGAAGAAGGTGGTGAGGGGAAAATGTGTTCTCTCCTCTGATATTAAAGCTTTGGGTATTCATTGCAACTGAACTGTAGTAATGTTTGGGAAAACAGAAAGATTATTTTGTGCAAAGAATAACTGTTCTATAGAACCCAGAAGACCAGTGCCGTACCAATAACTTCCAAAAGGATTACATGCATTAATGGAGGCCACTCAGTGGCTTTTGGCTAACATGGCTAGGAATAGTCAATTACCCCTGCTAAATGGGCCAAGAGACACCTTCTAGAGTAATGGCTGTCTTATATTTAGAAGGGGAAACAATTGCCTCTTTTCCGTTCAGGACAGCATTCCTCGTAAGGGCTTCACTAGAATTGTCTTTGTTACTACAATTGTCTTTGTTTTTGGATTGTGGGCCCTTTTGGAACAAGAAACCTTTTTTCCATTGTTTTTGCTATTTTGCTGAAAGGCAGTGGATAAATATACTTAATAATAATAATATAGGAAAATCAGACATCACCAAGACCTGGCAATGGCTTAAGAATGGCAACTTGAAGAAAGAAACAGAGGGTTTAATACTGGCTGCACAAGAACAGGCACTAAGAACAAATGCAATAAGAGCAAAAGTAGAAAAATCCACAACAAACAGCAAGTGCCGCCTTTGTAAAGAAGCAGATGAAACCGTGGACCACCTAATCAGCTGTTGCAAAAAGATCGCACAGACTGACTACAAACAAAGGCATGACAAGGTGGCAGGGATGATACACTGGAACATCTGCAAAAAATACAAGCCTGTAGTCAAAAATTGGTGGGACCATAAAATTGAAAAAGTGGTAGAAAATGAATATGCAAAAATATTATGGGACTTCCGACTACAAACAGACTAACATCTGCCACACAATACACCAGATATAACTGTAGTCAAGAAGAAAGAAAGAAAAGTTAAAATAATCAACATAGCAATACCAGGGGATAGCAGAATAGAAGAAAAAGAAATAGAAAAAAATCACAAAATACAAAGATCTACAAATTGAAATTGGAAGGCTGTGGCAGAAAAAGACCAAAATAATCCCAGTGGTAATTGGCACCCTAGGTGCAATTCCAAAACAACTTGAAGAGCACCTCAACACCATAGGGGCCACAGAAATCGCCATCAGCTAATTACAAAAAGCAACTTTACTGGGAACAGCCTATATTCTGCGACGATATCTATAATAACAGCAACAACATTGATAACAAAATCCAGCCATCCCAGGTCCTTGGGAAGGATTCGATGTCTGGATAAAACAAACTAGTCAATAACACCTGTCTGACTGTGTAAACAAGAAATAATAATAAATAGACCTTCCATAGTCAGAGGCAATGTACCACTAAAGACCTGATGCCAGAGAGACTCCCAACAGAGTTTTGTAGTACCAGCATGCCCTTTTATGTGCTTTTCTGGGTCTTTTGCCTTGCCAGACAAAAATACTAGGCTAGATGGACCTATGGTCTGACTCAGTATATGGCAGCTTCCTATATTCCACTTGGGAAAATGCCAGTTGTGTGAGTACCACTTGCTGTCCACCAGTGCCACAGTCCCTGCCCATGTCTCTTCCTCATTTGAAGCTGCTAGTTCTAGATGGCTTGGAGCCATCCTGAGATGGAGAGGCCTTACCTGCAGTGTTAACTTGCTCCTCCTCCTGTGCCAGGTGTACCCCCAACCTCTGTGAACATGACAGTCGCTGCATACAGTCCTGGGATGACTTCACATGCATCTGTGACTTAACGGGTTACAAGGGGGAGACCTGCCACAAACGTGAGACGTGGGTTTGGGCCACGGGGATGGGGGAGGGAGGGTTGAGGCATTGATCTGTGTGCACAGACTCCTCGTTTCCTTCTTAATTTTGCAGCCATTTACAAGGAAAGCTGTGAGGCCTATCGACTTATTGGCAAACCATCTGGCAACTACACCATTGACCCTGATGGCAGTGGGCCTCTGAAGCCTTTCTACGTCTACTGTGACATGCGAGGTATGGGGACATTAATTATTCTTATTATTCTTATTATTTATTAATTACATTTAATTAATTAATTACAACTGCCCCATCCAGAGGCTCTGGGTGGTGTACAATAACTTTTAAAAAGACATAAAACCCACAATTAAAACAATGCTAAAACAATATAAAAACAATTCAAAAATGATTAAAACTATTTAAAACCAATTCAAATACTTTTAAAAACAACACTTTATACACTTTAATGGGGTCCAGGTCTTTTCTTTAACAAATGCTGTTGGTTGCGGTTCAGTCCTTGCTTGAGTTCAAGGTTGTTTGGAAGTTACACTCTTGGCTTTCACAGTTCTTTTGCTCAAAAGTTGGAGCTCCAATAACTGAGGCGGGAAAGGCTACTCGGTCTCCCCTCAAAGGCACTCTCGGCTGGCCAGTCTGTACGCTTAGAGACAAGAAGCAGTTCGACCGAATGCGTGAGAGCAATACTTTGGTTAGGGCTTTTGTGAGACATTGACCCCTTTTGCTTTTCAGCGGATCGGGCGTGGACCATAGTACGGCACAATCGATACTGGGCCACACGAGTGACAGGTTATAGTCCCGAAAAGCCCTTCCTGGGCTCTGTTGACTACTGGAATGCGTCGTGGGGTGAGGTGTCGGCACTGGCAAATGCCTCTGAATATTGTGAGCAGCGGATCGAGTTCCACTGTTACCTCTCCCGCCTGCTCAACACCCAGAGTGAGTATGTGGGTGAACTTGCCCAGCTCCTTCTTCCACCCTATGGATCATATTTTTCTTGTTAGCATACACATTCTGGACCAAGAAAAAAAAAATGCTGCGACATGAATACTTTCCCAGACTATACAATTATATATGCTCATTTGCATAGTTCATTCTGCTGCATTCTGTCGGGGTAAAGCCAAAGGGCTGAGTACTGGAGTGCCGCCTTCTCAACACCAAATGATGTGCTCAGCCACATTGTCACTTCTTGAGTTTTCACCAGGCACTTTCAAATTTATCTTTGCCGCCATAAGGACTAGAAACGTTGTAGTGTAACTACAGAAGTGCAGAATACACACACAGCCCTGCAATAGATTATTCTAATAGATTACTCTAAACCAGGCCTGCTCAACTTAGGCCCCCCAGCTGTTTTTGGACTACAGCTCCCATAATTCTCAGCCACAGCAGCCAATAGCCAGGGATTATGGGACTTGTAGGCCAACATCTGCAGGAGGGCCGAAGTTGAGCAGGCCTGCTCTAAACTGATGGGCTGTGAACTGACAGTGACTAATCAAAAAACAGATCTTAGAGTTGTGGTGGGTAGCTCAATAAAAACATCAGGTTAGCATGCAGAGGCAGTGGGAAAAGCAAATTCTGTGCTAGGGATTATGAGGAAAGGGGCTGAAAATAAAGCAGCTAGTATCATAATGCCTTTAACTAAATCTATAGTGCTTCTGCGTTTGCATTACAGTGCTGCTTGTTCCATTTAAAAAAAGGATATATCAGAGATGCAGAAAAAGGCAGCCTAAATGATCAGGGGGCTGAAGCATCTTCCTTATTCTCTGCGCAACTCCAGATCTTGGTTGCAGATGTCGGACGAATGTCAGGCAGCGGAGGAAACCTGACATTCTCCAACTGACATCGGTGGGTTCAGACATTATGGAAAGGGAAGGAAATGCTGGCTTGCACCAGGAGTGCACACTTGCTGGGAGCCTCTGGTTTCCTGCTGCTTACTTTCTGGTGGCCATGTGGACCCACCCTATGACTCCGAGTCACCCAATGAGATGTCTTTGCAGTAGATTTCGGACAGTCAGTAGGAAGTAGTTCTTCATACAGCACAAAATTAATTTATGGATTTCCCTGCCATAGGGAATTCATTCCTTGTGGTAAGGGCCAGCACCACAGATTGCTTTGGAAGGAGATTAGGCATTTCACAGCAGACCCATAGCCAGGGTGAGGGTTCGGGCAAGCCTGGCTCCTTCTAAATTTTTCTTACCCCCTAAATTTATTATGAACAAATAATTTATAAATGTTGCTTGCACTTAGGACTGATAGAGTCCAAATAAACTGGCCCACCTGCTTTTTTTTTTTTTTTGCCCCCTCCAACTTTTAGGCTGGCAATGGGCTTGATTCATTATCTCACACTTGCTATTTATCATAATAGCTATGCCTCCAGGTTCAGAGACAGTATGCCACTGAATGCCAGTTGCTGGGGAGTGGTAGCAGTAGATGAGGGCTCTTGCTTTCATGTCCTGCTTGTGGGCGACTGGAAGCATCTGGCTGGCTGCTATGGGAAACAGGACACTGGAGTAGATGGACCTTTAGTTTATTGCAGTATGTCTGTTCTTTTAGGTTCTCTGCCTGAGCATACACTCTGTGAGCTGTCCGCTACACCTCCTGTTTTCATTTTCTTTTGTTGCCCCATAGCTGGGATGCCATTGAGCTTTTGGATGGGCCGAAATGCGGAGCGCCATTACTACTGGGGGGGCTCCCCACCAGGGCTGGGGCGCTGCGCTTGTGGTATGGATAAGAACTGTGCTGATCCCCGTTTCTACTGTAACTGTGATGCTGATCATTTTATGTGGTGAGAAATGATCCCTCCCTCCCTCCCTCCAAAAAGGGCCTGGGTGGAGTTGGTGGTGGGATTGAAACTGTGTGGATAACCCTAATGAGTTATGGGGGCCAATTTTTCCCAATCTCTCCATTCTACCACAGGCGGACAGATAAGGGACTGCTGAATTTTGTAGACCATCTTCCAGTCACACAGGTTGTGGTGACTGACACAAACCGCACTGGGTCAGCAGCTGAGTTCCTGCTGGGCCCATTGCGTTGCTATGGAGATCGTGAGTAGTGGACTGGGTTGGAGAGGGTGTGCTTGAAATTCTCTCATGGATGTGCTAGACTGGGGCAGGAGTTGTTCCACCAGAAAATTCTCATCATGCCCTTCTTTTGACTTGTAGGCAACTCCTGGAATACAGTCTCTTTCATCAGGGGAGTAGCCTTGCTCTTCCCCACCTTCAAAGTAAACTACAGTCTTGATATCAGCTTCTTCTTCAAGACTTCTGCCCCATCAGGCACTTTTCTTGAGAACGTGGGCAACTGGAACTATCTATATGAGAGGCACCACATCCGCATAGAACTCAACAGTATGGAATTCAGGGTTTAAGGGGGTGGGAGCAATGTAATGGATCTTTTTAAAATTTATTGAATTGAATTTACAGTTTACTGAATCTCAAAGGGTCGTGAGAGCTAACACTGTTAAAAACATGTACAAGAGAGATAATGGATTTGTGTATCTTTAAAAAAAATTCATTGCCTTCAAGTTCCCATTACTTTTTAGCACTGGCTGAACTGCTGTGAAGTCATGACATGTTCGCAAACTTCCTAAATGCTTGGGGTGAAAGTGTCAGCAGTGAAATTCTAATAAACAAGTGAGGCTCTGTGAGAAAATTAAAAGTTTGGAGTCAGCCTAGACAAGATGATGGAGATCCGATTGGATTTCCTGTATCTTTAAAGTGTTGTAAATAGTAGCCTGGCACTTTCCAGATTAGACCCTGCAACGGGGTCAGGACGTATCTCTGAAGTGTGCTTCTGCACTTTCTGTGCTGTGACACCACAGTTCCTATGCTGACAGCAGAGTGCTGTTCATATTTTCAGTGCCTTGTTTCAAATTTAATCTCTGCGATATAGTGTTATGATGTATATCCAGCGTTAAAAAGTTTTGGGGGGTTAGTTTTTGAGAAACTCCTCCCCCTGCTGTTTACGTTTTGAATTCGATTTGCCTGAACGGAATCATTTTGCTGCTGTTGAGCGGCTAATCTGGAAAGTGCCCTGGGGTGGGAATGGAGGGAATGAATTTAATCAGGACTGTGACACTGAGGGAGAGGAGAAGTCTTTCCCTTGCCCCCACTGTTTTCCTAATGAAAACTGTCATTTCCTACCCACCCAAAACGTATGGGCAATTTCCCTAATGGAGCAAATAGGAGCTGGTGTGTGTATGTGATTTTCACTGGCAAAGCAGCAGGGAGGAAGGGATTAGCACACATCCCCAGACTGCCACAGTCCCAATCCACTGTCCCAACCCTTGCAGCAGCTTTCACAAAATGTAAAGAGAGTTTCAGTCATGGATCTCTACAGTCTTCTCTAGTTTGGCCCTCAGTTTGGTTGGCAAAGACTTATGCAGGACTGGACAGAAATGAAGGTTTTCGGAGTCTGGCAGAGTAGTGGCCACAGAGTCAAGAGGGCATCCATCTACATTAAGGTAATGGCAGGAGAACTAGACTTCACATGCTGGTTTGAACTAAGTAGCTTAATCTTTGGATGCAGGTCTTCCATATACTGTATTTCCTTTCTTATTTAAAGAAAACATGTATAAAGGCTGCTCAGGCTATGCCTTTTTGCCAGTGTCCAAGGGAAGGGAATTCAAATAAGTGAAAGATTGCCATGCAGAAGGAGAGACAGAATTGTTCTCTGTTGTACTTGACCTCCAAGGTGCCTTCCACACACCTAGGCGAAACACACCTAGCTCCTTGAACAATTCCTCATAGAGTTTCCAGACTCCTCACCAATTTTATTACCCTTCTCTGAACCAGTTTATCAGTGTGGTGCCCAGAACTGGACACAGTATTCCAAGGGAGGTCTGGCTAGTGGGGAATAGAGTGCAATGATTACTTCATGTGATCTGGGCACTATGCCTCTGCTAATGTATCCCAGGATTGCATTAGCTTTTTTAGCAGCTGCATCACACAGTTGGCTCATATTCATCTTGTGGTTCAGTAAAAGGCTTAGATCTTTTCCACGTGAACTGTTGAACTTGGCTCACACTATAGGTATTTGTGCAAGTGCAGAACGTATCTCAGAACCTTCCAGAGTGAAATCTGCATTTTGGCGGTAGCCACTAGACTTTGCGCCATTTTATGGGATAGGGCTCTGCGTGCCAATTATACACTGGAGAATGCAACAGCCCTCAATGATCTAAAGGAGTGCAGCATTATCCCTGTGACTCTGCTGTCAGAAACCTCCGCCGATATCACTATGATGAGCTCCAGTGCTGCGAAGCCAGACTGGCAAGATTTACCTACACCCAATCTAATGGGAAAGGCAGGGACGTCAAAGGCTAAATTGAACCCGTTGGTACTGAGAACGAAGTCTCTGAAACATCTGTCAGAGCCAGGGAAGAAGAAAAGGAAAAGGAAGGCTGACAAACCTCTGGCACTGGAGCCAAAGAAAATTGTATCAGTAGCGACTTACCCGCTTTTAGAGCTCCCACCCCTGATCTTCGTCAGCAGCAGAGAGTGATCCGGATTTACAGCCTGATCTTGATCCTTACAGGGAGAGCAAGTCAGATCACGCTTTCAGTTCCAAGGGAAGATTCAATCCCGACTCCCATTACAAACCTGACTCCCCCTCCTATGACAAGGACCACAAATGCCCTCCTGGAGGCTGGGAACCAGACAGGCGCCACAGATCTTCAGATTACAGGAGATCACCGGACTACAAGAGAGAGAGCTACAGGCATGCTTATTCCCCAGAATATTATGATAGACCCTGCATGGAATACATGTGGGTGGATCTGAGAGCAGAATTCTATTGCCCCAGGCATTTGAGACCACGGACCTGGGCCTCTGATGGGTGGGAAAGAATCCCTCACTATGACCACAGTGCCTGCCACCACTGCTCTTACTTCAGATCTCCTTCACCACTTATGAGTTGAACAGGTCAACACAAAGACAATTCTGCCCAAGTATTGCAAGACCTAAAAGGGTCACGAAGGACAAGGGGGCAAAATAAATTCCACCTGCGATTCCCACAATGGGCACATGAAAAGTCCCTCCAGCGAAGGAACCAACACCACCTCTGGACCAAGAGTCAGATTCAGAGGACAAACCTTCCACTCAGTGACACGGAGCTCCCACTGGGTTGTCCACACTCAGATGAATGGCTAGATGGGGAGAAACATATACAGAACAGTTGCAGAGGATGGCTACTTTCCTGGGACTTGAGACACAAATAGCCACAGAAGGAACAAAGGACCCCATGTTTGGTCTCATCCAGACTGAAACCACTACCCTGATCTTGATGCCTCTTTGCCAGCAATCATAGAGGTAATGAAAGGGGTGTGGGGGAAACCAGCTTCTATCCAACCCCCTTCCAGAAAACTGGAATACAGAATTCACCAGGAGGAAGCTGATTATTTAAGCATCCAAAACCTAACTCCATTGTAGTGGAATCATTTCAACAAGACTCTCGCCAAAAGCTAATTTCAGCACCAGCAGACAAGGATGGCAGAAAGTTGGATGCTTTGGGGAAAAGAATATATGTGACTTCCAGCTGCGCATAGCAAATTATCAGGGCTGTATGGCACAACACACACACTTCCTACTGGAACGCTTCGTCAACCAATTGCAGTCTGACAAAAGAGATGCAGCTATGACATTCTTCTCTGAGGGCCTCCAGATCATAAAACAGCAACTTCACTTGGCCCAGCATGGAGTGGACTGTGGACCTAAAACCATAGCAGCTGCTATCGCTTTGCACAGGCACGCTTGGTTAAATCCACAATACTGTCTCTGGAAGCAAAACTGAGGACAGAAGATCTACCTTTTGATGAGGAGAGGTTGTTTGGAAAAGAAACAGGTAATACCCTGGAACGGGTTCATAAGATGAAGTCCACAGCTAGATCTACGGGTCTGCAGTCTTATAGCCCGCAGCAAGCTAAATAACATATCTGGTCACAAGGGCAACCAAAGCCAAATTGCCAGCCCTTTCACCAACAGGACTACAAAAAGAACCATTACCAGCCATATAACACCTTTCACAAACAGCAGTCACAACCATCTAAGCTTCCTCAGAAGCCCAAGGCTTCTTACTCAAAAATAACATGACTCCACACACCAGCTAGACTCCTGGCTATTTCCCTTTGCAGACACATGGTAGGAAATAACAATGGTCAATTGGTCTTGACTATTATGAGGATGGGATATGCCATAGAATTCATTAGTCCACCGTCCTTGAGAATACGAAGAACTGCTCCAACACCGACCTTACTGCAGGAAATCCAACACTTCCTACAGAAACATGCTATCCAACTTGTACATCACAACACTGGGTTGGGTTTCTACTCCAGGTACATCACTGTTCCCAAGCGGGATGGTGGACTAAGACTTATTCTAGATTTATGGGACCTAAATGATTTTGTCCAATACTGTCGATTTCGAATGACTACCTTGGCCAGCATAATACAACTTCTTTTTGGCAATGCATGGTTCACTTCAATTGACCGTTGGGATGCCTACTCCATATTTCTTTTTGCCCCTCACAGAAAATACCTCTGTTTTTGTGTAGGCAAGATCTGCAGGTACAAAGCCTTACATTTTGGCTTGTCATTCAATCCACTTCTCAAAGTGTATGGCAGTCGTGGTGGCTCATTGGAGGAAACAATCCATCCGCCATTTCCCAAATCTTAATGGTTGGTTCCTACTGGTGAAAACAGAACAACTCCTCAATCTCCATATAAGGACTACATTGACACTGTTAGACCACTTAGGATTATGTGTCAATTGGGAGAAATCCAAACTTACCCTGATCACCACTGTAGAGTTGATAGGAACTATACTAGACCCCTCAACAATTGTAGAATCCCTACCACAATGAAGAATTGAAGCCATTTAAGCCATGACACATCACGTCCTATCTTCCAGAACTCACAAGGCACACTCCATACAGCAGTTATTGGGATTTATGGCATCCACAACCGCCATCCTTTCCCTTAGTGCACCTACGCATGAGACCACTACAGGAATGGTTCCTGTCTGTATCCCACCCAAGTACAGACCATCCACAGAAAAAATTGAGAATGCCACAACATACACAAAACTCCATCCAATGGTGGGTCAACTGCCCAAACCTAGAGGAAGGACAGCCATTCATTCAACCCCAACCAGACATTACCATGACAACGGACACCTCCAACTTGGGTTGGGGCACCCACTGCAATAAATTGACAGCTGCAGGTTTTTGGTCAAAACAAGAAAGATCATACCACATAAATGCTCTAGAACTCCTGGCAATTTGGAAAGCTCTTTGTGCCTTCCAAGCTCTTCTTTGTCAGATATTGGTACTCATAAGGAAAGAAAGATTGTGCCATCAAGTCAGTGTTGACTCCTGGTGACCACAGAGCCATGTGGTTTTCTTGGTAGAATGCAGGAGGGGTTTGCCAAGTATGAAATGCCTTTCAGCACCTTCCTACATCGCTGCTGCTCGATATAGGAGTTTCCCATATTCTGGGAAACACACCAGTGGGGATTCGAACCAACAGCCTCCTGCTCAATAGGCAGGCTGCTTCCCTGCTGCGCCATTAGGTGGCTATCAGTACTCATACTGATGACAATACAACCCTACCTAAACCACTAAGGGAGTACTTGGTCATGTACTTTGTCTCGCTTAGCTGCTGAATTATGAGAATGGTGCCTAGACCACCACATCTGGCCAATTGCGACTCACATAACTGGCTCACGGAACATCAAGGCCGATTCACTCAGCTGTCTAACCCAAGTCTCCCATGAATGGACATGAACCACCATGTGGTCAATCAAATATTCTGGAAATGGGGCCAACCTCAAATAGATATATTTGCCACAGCAGACAACATGCACAGTTTTGCCTTTTGCAGCAGAGAAGGAGATCACCCAGACTCATTGGGCAGTGCCTTTCTGATCCAGTGGAACAAGGGTTTCCTTTATAAGTTTCCCCCATTGCTTTTAATACCAAGAGTACTGTAGAAGATCCAAGCGGACAGGGCAACTACATAATGGTTGCCCATCGTGGCGATGACAGCTATGGTTCACCACCCTACTAGGGTGGTGCGTTTGGGATCACAACGAATGCACTTACCTCTATGACCGGATCTACTCACCAGAGACTAGGGTGCAGTGTTCCATCCGGATGTAAAGACTCTTCATCCAACAGCTTGGCATATATCTCTGAAGAAATAAAGGACTAGGAAGTCTTAGATGTGCTTGCAGCTTCTCGTAAGCCCTCTACATGTCACTCATATGGAACTAAGTGGAAAAGATTATCTTCATTTGCAGCTTCAAAAGGGATCCATCCCAAAGAAGCATCAGTTGAGTTCATACTTTACCTATTTCATTTTTAAAAGTTGGGGTTATCTAAAGGTTCATTTGGCAGCCATTGCAGTCTCTATGGGTAAAACCCCAATTTTTACCTTGCTGCCAGTTAAACAGTTTTTAAAAGGTTTATTTCATTTATATCCACCCACCCGTGGGACCTGAAGGTGGTGCTCTCATGAGGAAACCTTTTGAGCCCCTAGCAACATGCTCTCCCAAATATTTGTCAGTCAAGACTGCCTTCCTCCTGGCCATCACTTTGGCAGGTCAGGTAGCAGAGTTAAGAACTATTTGCGCTGACCCAACTTACCTATCCTTTCAAACTACGGTACTGCTCTGCCCAGATATGTCCTTCCTCCCCAAGGTTGTTTCCCAGTACCATGTCTCACAGCATATATGCCTGCCTGTCTTCTTTCCATTCCTGTCCTCCGAAACTGAACAAGAATGGCACATGCACTGTCATTCTACCTACACAGCATTCGCGAGTTTGACATCATCAGTGCTCTTTGTCTGCTTCATGGGGCCTAATAAAGGGAAACAGATCTCATCACAGCAACTATCATCCTGGATCACTACTGCAATCAAGTTGGGAAATTCACTTTTTGACAGAATGCCACCATTGCCTCTAGTCTCTGGGCATACTCTACTAGAGCAATGACAACTTTGACAGCATTCTTTCAGGGCATTCCCCTCGAGGCCATCTGTAGAGTGGCCACCTGGAAAGGAACTCTATCATTTGTCCACCACTATGCCCTGGATTCCAGGTCCCGGAGTGACTCCCAATTTTGCACAGTGGTTCTCCTGTTGGTTCTTCAGTGACAGACTCTGCTGCACCCACCGACCAGGTGAGTAGCTTGCTTATCACCTATAGTGAGAATGACAATGGGCCACTATGAAAAAAGTCAGGTTGCTTACTTGTAACTGTTCTTCTAGTGGGTCATTGTCCATTCACACGACCCTTCCTTTTCCCTGCTGCAGCAGCTACCTGAACAGGTACGTTACAGCGATCCGAGACTGAGGGAAGAGGCAGGAACCACAGTGAGTAAACTAACGGGGGGTAGGGGGCTACCACCAAAATGCGCTTTAACTCAGGAAGGTTCAGAGATACATTCTGCATGTGCGCAAATACCTATAGTGTGAATGAAAAATGGCTCACTAGAAGAACTACTGTTACAGTAAGCAACCTGACTTTCCTATTGTGAATGTCTTGCGCTATGGCAGAGACTCTAGGATTTAAGCTGAGAGCTGTCTTTAATGTCTTCACTTGGTGGGAAGTCCTTGGACTGATTCAGACCTGAACCTGTGAGGAAATGTTTAATCTGGGGAAATGGTGGGACCTATGAAAAAACCACGCCCTTCTCTTTTGTGCTGGTACCACTGTTCTATTGAGAGGTGTTAGGAAAAACATTAAATGCTTCATACAGCAGAGTATGCTCTGGTGGTAAAGAAGTTCAGCCCAAGAGATTATCTAGAGATATTAGGTTGAGTTCAAAAAATAAATAAAGATTTATTAAGCAACTAAAACATCACATACTGAGGAGAGTCATTGAACATACACAAACCAGCACTAGCCTTCAACAGCTGAACCTTTCTAACTGACCAAGACAGACCTATTAACGTCTCATCTTGCCTCAAGTGGCCAGAAAAGGTTAGTGTGGTGTTAAGAGCAATGCTTTAGAATTCTAACATGTTCACCTTATGTGACCAGTGCCCCTGTGGACTGGGGAGATAGCTTTCTTCAGAGGCACAACAAACTTGGCAAAGGTGTTTCTGGAGCAACAGAGACCTTCCCTCCAGATAGACTCATGGCTGGCAAATACGATGGTATGAGACAGTCCCATAACACCCTTATTGTCCCCTTGTCTTCTAGCAACCCAAGACATAGTTTTCCGCTACAACATTGGAAATGGTGATGAGAATTTGACCATGCACTCGGAGATACCTTTCAATGACAACGAGTGGCACGAAGTCAAGGCAGAGCTCAACGTCAAGCTGGCCCGATTGCGGGTTGACCGGATGCCCTGGGTAGTGCGTGCAGCCCCACCTCAGAGCTTCATTCACCTGAATCTCACAAAACCACTCTACGTGGGTGAGTGAGGATGGGTGGGATGCAGGGAGTGTGCGTATGAATGTAAGCGTGTGCGTGTATGTGTATGTGCGCGCATGCACAATGCAGGCTTGGAGCATTCTGTATGGGGTTCTTTAGTGGTTAATAATTTTGAAATAACCAGGTTCAGGATGGTTTATTAATTTAAGAAGCAGCATTACAAATTGTCAGTTCCATTTTGCAACAGGCAGTTACTTGCCAAGTACTTATTCCTCTTTTTGGGAAAAATCCAATGTGTAGCATTTCCTTGTAATTGGGTTGTTCATAAAGCTGTTTTTATGGCCCCCACCTACTCCCTCCCTCTCCTTTTCTCGGAAATTTGTTATGACACTGTTTGCGACATTATAGGCCCTGCCAGGATGTAATGCCAAAAGTTAATATGTCTACAAATCTTTTTTTTAACTGAGTAAAAATTGTTAATAAGCAATACTTAATGTTGTTTTTCTGTTTCCACTCATACCTAAGGTCATAAGTTTGATGGGAATTCTGAGAGTCATGCTTGTTACCTTTTCCCATTTTCCCTATGCAGTAATATAGCAACATTAGCAGGATTACACCAAAAAACATTAAACCATATTTCCCTTGTGAGTAGGACTTCCTTCACCCCAGCCCAGCTTCTTAGCTATTTGGGCTCAGCTGCTGGATAATTGTCCATTGCTCCACCGAG
This sequence comes from Hemicordylus capensis, assembly GCF_027244095.1. Taxonomy (NCBI): domain Eukaryota; kingdom Metazoa; phylum Chordata; class Lepidosauria; order Squamata; family Cordylidae; genus Hemicordylus; species Hemicordylus capensis. The sequence continues at coordinate 55,877,470 of NC_069662.1, forward strand.
GTGCAGCACCCTGTTCACAGTGCTGGAGGAGTAGAAAGGTACAAGCTCTTTGTGTTCTCCTTCCAGCTTTGGAGGAGAGAAGGAGCTAGGGATACTAGTTTCTTTTCCTAGCTTTCAGGAGAGCAGGTTTCAGATACCCTTCTTGGTGATACTGATGGCTGTTGGCATATGAAGCTGGTTTCTGCTGAATCCAGACCATTGGTTTTAGGGCTGCTCAACTTTGGCCCCCCTGCAGATGTTCACTTACAACTCCCATAATCCATGACTATTGGCCACTGTGGCTGGGGATTATGGGAGTTGTTCAAATACAGCTGGGGAGCCTAAATTGAGCAGGCCTGGTCTAGGTCAATATTGTCTACAGTGGCTGGCAGGGTTTCAGGCAGGGGCCTTTCCCAGTTCTACCTGGAGATGTCAGGGATTGAACCTAGGACCTTCTGCATGCAAAGTTTATTCTGTACCACTGAGCTGTGGCCCCATACTCTTATCTTGCCTTGGCATTTGCATTCTGTGGCTGATGACAATGTTCCAGAGGAATCAATGTGCAAATTGCTAGATTCCCTTACAAATATATTGTATGACTGTCAGAATCCCAAAAGTCCTGGCAGTACCTTGTAGAGCTGGAGGGAGGCCAGGGTCTGTTTACAGTTGAAAAATTAGAGGGAGAGAAAGAGCAAGATTAAAGCAGAAGCAGAAGCCAGTCGTACTAAGTAGCCAACAGATCAAGCATCATGGCTCCATGGGATATTTGGCAATATTTAACCACTAGATTAGACAAATTATTGGAGAATTGGTTTATCAATAGGCATTAGGCCACTGTTGGAAACAGAAAAGTTGGATTGGATTTACCCTTGCCCTAATCCAGAAGGGCCCCTGTTAGTTCTTCAGTGCAGCCATTTCTGTTCCCCTGTCGTAGGTGCTGCTGAATACTCCCTGTATCCTTTCCTGGGCTGTTTGCGAGGCCTGCGTATGAACGGAGTGACTCTCAACCTGGAGGGGAAGGCCAATGAGACAGAGGGAGTGCTGGTGAACTGCACTGGGCATTGCCGGAACCCCTTGGTGCCATGCCAGAACCACGGCACCTGTGTGGAGCACTACAACCACTATACCTGCAACTGCACTGTCTCTGCTTATGAAGGACCTTTCTGCAACCATGGTGAGAGCTGGATCCAAGAGGAGGCAGGTTGGGGTTATGCATCACCTGTTTGGCAAGGCGCGAGGCAAGTCAAGGAAGCAGTGTAAGTCTCCCTTGTGCTTGGACTGTCCCCTGATTGCTGCCTTGTTCCCCTGTCCCTTTTGCAGACATTGGTGCCTACTTTCAGCCAGGCACCTGGGTGCGCTACGACATCATGACAGTGCCCTTGTACGTGGTACGGGAGTTTGCCAACATAGTCCATCAACCACTTCAGCCACTCCCTGGCTACAATCTGACTGGCGAGGAAGTAGGGCTCAGCTTCCGCACCTCTTCATCCCCTGCTGTTCTGCTCTACGTCAGCACCTTTGTGCGTGATTACATGGCAATTTTGATCCGCGAGGATGGTGAGCATAACTGAGTTATTTCTCTTCTGCCCTTGAGCCCCAATTCTGCCTCTTGCTCTGAGAAAACTTCTTCTAGCCTCTGCCATGTCACAGCCTTGGTTATTTCCTCACCTATTATTATCAGCCTTCCTTTCCCTTCCCTAGAGTCTGTAAATAAGTAATAAGTTTATTGTTGTGACCACAGGTCATAACATAACTTAAAAGAAGCAATGCAACATTACCCTGAGTCCGTTGGCACAGTTAGACCATCTTCCTTGCACAGAGGCTCCAATTAATTCCACAGGATGCTTGGAATTTAGCTAAATGAATGATTAATTAATGAATTATTTGCCTAGTTGTCACTGCAGAAAATGTTGGGCAGATTCCTACTCTCTGAATATCGCATCTAGAATACCCAGACTTTTAATTAGATATTGTTTTAATTGTGTGTTTAATAGTTCCAATGTTTTAAATTTTAATTGTTATAATGTAATGTTTTAATCTTTTTATCTGTTGTTTTTATTGTTTTGTTGTAAAGCGCACAAAGTTTTGGGTGGTATACAAATGTGTTTTTAATAATAATAATAATAATAATAATAATAATAATAATAATAATAGAGACGCTAGATCGTAAGACCAGGAAAATAATGGCCATCAATCATGCTCTGCACCCCTGCAGTGATGTAGATAGGCTATACCTCCCTCGCAGCTCAGGTGGAAGAGGAATGCTGCAAGTCCATCAAACAGTAGAGGAGGAGAAAAGAGGCCTTGAAGAATATATCAAGGACAGTGAAGAAGATGCACTTCAAATGGTCAATAACGCGAAACTATTCAACACCAATGAAACAAATCAGGCCTACAAGAAAGAATAAGTCAAGAACCGAGCAGAAAAATGGAAAAAGAAGCCACTGCATGGTCAATATTTGCACAAAATAAGTGGAAAATCAGACATCACCAAGACCTGGCAATGGCTTAAGAATGGCAACTTGAAGAAAGAAACAGAGGGTTTAATACTGGCTGCACAAGAACAGGCACTAAGAACAAATGCAATAAGAGCAAAAGTAGAAAAATCCACAACAAACAGCAAGTGCCGCTTTCTTTGTAAAGAAGCAGATGAAACAGTGGACCACCTAATCAGCTGTTGTAAAAAGATTGCACAGACTGACTACAAACAAAGGCATGACAAGGTAGCAGGGATGATACACTGGAACATCTGCAAAAAATACAAGCTACCTGTAGCCAAAAATTGGTGGGACCACAAAATTGAAAAAGTGGTAGAAAATGAAGATGCAAAAATATTATGGGACTTCCGACTACAAACAGACAAACATCTGCCACACAATACACTAGATATAACTGTAGTCGAGAAGAAAGAAAAACAAGTTAGAATAATCGACATAGCAATACCAGGGGATAGCAGAATAGAAGAAAAAGAAATAGAAAAAATCACCAAATACAAAGATCTACAAATTGAAATTGAAAGGCTGTGGCAGAAGAAGACCCGAATAATCCCAGTGGTAATTGGCATCCTAGGTACAATTCCAAAACAACTTGAAGAGCACCTCAACACCATAGGGGCCACAGAATCACCATCAGCCAATTACAAAAAGCAACTTTACTGGGAACAGCCTATATTCTGCGACGATATCTATAACAGCAACAACGTTGACAATAAAATTCAGCCATCCCAGGTCCTTGGGAAGAACTCAATGTCTGGATAAAACAAACCAGTCAATAACACCGGTCTGACTTTGTAAATAATATAATATAATATAATATAATATAATATAATATAATATAATATAATATAATTTCATCTAGAGAACGAAGTCAAATAGATGTTACAAGACAGTATGCTTTTGGGCAAACTGACAGATTAACAAATCAGGTCTGGATGTCATACTTTTAGAACCCTTAAGAAGCTCAGCCGCAATGTTGTTGTCTATATAGCTCCATTCACGTACATGGTACTTTAATACAGATGAAGGGACAGATCATTGACCTGAGAGGCTTACAGTCTAGATGGTGACAAAAGGGAGACAGAGAAGGGAAGGAAAATAGAAACAGCGGAATCATCATGGGAAGAATCTGCAAATGTTTCCGTTACACATACTTAAGCTTAGTTACAGTAGGAGGCATGAGGGGCAGGGCATCCCTTACTGTTGTATAGCCACCCATCCCACCTGAGCCTATTGAAGAATAGTAATGCTGACTCAAATTAATTAATAAAAGTGTCATATGTGTGTGTTTATTATTTTTGTAAGTTGCTTTGAGCACTTATTTAGCTGAAAAGCAACTAAAAGATGTACAAATAAGTAATAATCATTATGAAATTGTTGATCTTCTAACAAAAATATGCAACTCATCAATAAAAGTAGTTTCACTACTCAAGGACTGAAAGGTAGGCAGTATAGTCCCAATTTTAAAAAACTGAATGGATAATAAAATGGAAAATCAGGTCCTGTGTAAGCAAGAATAAAGTGATGCACAATGAAGCAAAGCATTCCAACTTCGAATAAAGCTGATGGGAATCTGACTAACCAGGAGAGAGACTTCTCTTCTCACTCTATCTCAAGAAGGATAGAATAGAACTGGAAAAGTTACAGAAAAGGACAACGAAAATTGTCATGCTGCTGGAGGACATTTGCTATAAGGATAGGTGAAAAGTATGTGGGTCTTTTTAATTAGGAAAAACTATTCCAAGTAGTAGTAGTTCAATACTATATGGGCAAAAACAGTTTGACAATCGAACCAGTTACCTGGGCACTTTCCAGATTAGACCCTAAAATGGGGTCAGGACGTATCTCTGAAGTGTGCTTCCACACTTCCTGTGTTGTGACACTGTAGTCCCGACGTTGACCGCAGGGTGCCATTCATATGTCGGATGCCTTGCTTCGAATTTAATCACTGTGATTTAGTGCTATGGCATCATTTATCTGGCATAAAAAAGGAGTCGTTTCCCCAGGTTGTTAGTTTTCACGAGACTGCTCCCCCTGGAGGTTGTACATTTTGACTGCGATTTACAGTCTTTTAAGCGGCTAATCTGGAAAGCGCCCCGGTGGGAGGGCCTCTCTCACTGGAGATCTTAAAGCAGAGGCTGCATGGGCATCTGTTAGCGATGGCTGGCTCTAGATTTCCTACATCAAGCAGCATTGGCTTTATTCATACTTAGCATGGAACGAGCTCTTGTATTTTACCCTGCCAAGCAGGAGTAGGTGGTGGCCTTGTAGGCCCCCTCCAGCAATATGATTCTATAATCATTGGGGGTGTGACAAGTGGATCTCACATCCACCTTCTCTACCTGTTCGTAGGGATGTGCACGGAACCAGTTCAGAGGCCCTTTATGGGCGTCCGATCTGGTTTGAACGACCAGCAGTTCCACCAGTTCAAAGGTGTGGGGAAAATACCTTTAACAATGGGGGAGGGTGCCCTCCCCCCACCTCATTCCCCCCCCACCTCATTTCCCCCACCAGCACTCCATATTAAAAGTCCCCATGGGGGTGGCAGCATACCTCATGCCGCCCCGGTGTCCTCCTCAGCCGGAAGTAAAAGGAAGTACCCAACATGCGCATGCGCACGCATGTCTCACTTGTACCACTTTCTCCTGCCCTAAACTTCCAAAGCCCTTGGCCTTGGTTTCCTTTTTCTTTGAACTCACCAAACTCCTGTTGAGAATCAAGCCCCTGCAGTTCTATCTTCCAAGAGCTGCCGTCATCCTGTTGCAGCAAACTCCATTGCCATATGTCCCCTTGCTCCTCCAGCACAGAACTTCCTTTCTTGTTCCCAGGATTCCCAGCAATAGCTCTCTAGGTCGCACCCCCCCACCCCCGGTGGACTGATTTGGGCAATCTCTGTAGGTCACCAGCCTGTCAGTCAAGACAAGGGTTCACTTCCGGTTAACTCTTTAGAGAGAGGGGAGACTAGTCACTACATGGGGAGGCTTGTATTTCAGTAGGGAGCAGATTCCAGTCTCAGGGCAACAACAGAGAAGGCCCGTCCCTGTGTGGCCAACAGACAAGCTGATGGCAACTGAAGACGACTCTCTCTGGATGATCTCAATGGGCGATGAGGCTCATGGTGAAGAAGACATTCTCTTAAATACCAGGGCCTACACTGTTTAGGGCTTTATATGTTATAGCCAGCACTTTGTATTTTGCCTGGAAACTTATTGACAGCCAGTATAGCTCTTTCAACACAGGAGTAATGTGGTCTCTCTGAGATGACCCAGAGACCAACCTGGCTGCCGCATTCTGGACCAACTCGAGTTTCCGGACTATTTACAAAGGAAGCCCCACATAGAGCGCATTGCCGTAGTCAAGTCTGGAGGTTACCAGCGTATGTACCACCATTCTGATGTTGTTCATTTCGAGAAATTGTTGATGCTTCCCTTGCAGGCATCCTTCAGCTACGTTACCAACTGGGCACCCAGCCTTACATCTTGCCCCTGAGCACACGCTCAGTGGCTGATGGGCAACCTCACCGCATCAATGTCACCCGCGTGAATCGAACTTTGTATGCACAGGTAACTTTGGCGTTTTGTGTTGTGGGGTGGGGCATTATGAAAAGGGAAAGAAATGACTTTCAGCTGTTAGGGATGGCTTTTAGTTAGGTCTGGATCAAGGGTGGGAGTGAGTAAGTGCCCATGATGCCCTGCTGGGGCCTAATTTCACTCTTCATTTCTCCTGTCTCCCTAGCTGGATTATTACCCTATCATAGTGCAACGGTTTTCCCTTTTTGTGGACAGCAAACTGGACTCTCCAAAAGCACTCTATCTTGGCCGTTTTATGGGTGAGTGATACCAAGGGGGTCCTGCCCATTCTCAGCTCTTATTGTCTTGCCACTAGTCTCTTGGATTCACAATATTTTTTCCTTGACAGCCACTAGCCCATTTTGACTCCTCCCTGTTTTCAGAGCACTGTGCTTCTGTGAGTCCAAACTCATAAACTTCCAGCCCTTTGTTTCCATCCATTCAACTTCCATCTTGGTGGATTCAACCTTTTGCTTCCTGTGTCTGAAACAGCTTCTGTTGCTTCTGAAGTTTCCTTTCGCTGCTCTAACTTGGCCCCCTCACCCCAGTTCTCCCTGTCAGTGCATTCCTTGTCGATCTTTTGCATGCGTTGGGTACAGCACCAGGCACAGCATGAGCTCTCTGTGAACGTTTCAGAGTTTTTAGTAGCAGGAATTGGAGCCAAAAACTCTTTTGCAGGTTCTGCATAATTCTGTGGGTTGAGTAAATTATGCAAAATAAGTAATGTGTAATCAAGTGATTTGCATGTGTTTGCTTACTCTCCTTCTGCTTGCCCAGGATAAAAGACAAGAACTCACTCCCCTCCCCAGGAAATAGGTTTGGTTTTCCCTACCACATACTGCCCATCAACTTTTAAGCTTGTCTTCACAACCTACCTACCTAACGTACCTCAGGGTTGTTATGAGGATAAATATAACCAGGTACACCACTCTGGGCTCCTTGGAGGAAGAGTGGGATATAAATGTATCCTATATAATAAAACCCTAAGGTACCTGCGTCCGTGTCTCTTGCAGGTGTTCTGCGCATGCGTGGCGCGCACGGACGCAGCAACGGAAACTACGCACACAACTGCGTGCGCGCGTAGTTACCGTCTCTGCGTCGTACATCCGCGTAGCAACCCGTTAAACCTGAGGCAACAAGCACAAGGAGGTCCACGTCCCTTGCCCTTGAAGAAAGACTGTTCTCTACACAACTCTTCTAGCGCCCGTTAATGTAACGGGCTTAATGTCTAGTAAATAAACAAACAAACAAACAAACAAATCAATAAATAAATCCTTCATGGCTAGAGACTTCCTCTTAAAAAACAATGCTTTTTAAAAGTAGAGAAGTGCTTTATAGTTTTTAAGGAGTAGAGAAGTTTAATGTTTTTTTAAAAAGCAGTGAATGATCTCCCTGGGCTCTATTTCATCTTGGGACAGTCCCTTACTGTGGGGGCGGGGAGGCTGCAGGAGGAGGAGTTGCTAACTGTTAAACCCTTCATCCACAGAGACGGGTGTGATCGACCCCGACATCCAGAGGTACAACACGCCAGGTTTCACAGGTTGCCTCTCAGGGGTGAAATTTAACAGTATAGTGCCACTGAAAACCATCTTCCGGCCCAGTGGCAACAATCCCATCATCCCCTACAGCATCAAGGGGCGGCTGGTGGAGTCCAACTGTGCCTCTGTGCCTTCCAGTTATATTGAAGTGCCCCCGGAACTGGATCCCTGGTACATAGACCCAGGTAAGGCAGTTTTCTGAGGGGGAAGGGGACACTGTGGGACAGGCTGACTCCTAAAAGGAGATGCTGGGCCTCCAACTTGCCTGGCATACCTGCCCTCTAATCCTAGAATGCTGGGATGTTTTCTTGGAGGCCAGGGGACCTCTTAGAAGCTCTTCTCTTCTTCTTCCATAAGGTCCAGTTGATGAGTTTCAGCCAAGTCTTGGTTCAGATTAAGCCCCACACCTTCATCTTGGGAGTATGGGAGTATAGGGCCTGCATGGCCACAACCAGGACCCTGGATTGTAGTTCTGCCTCATAGCAATTGGGAACTGCTTGCAGTGCTGGGAAACCTCCTTGGCCAACTGTCCCAGTGGGTGCAGCAGGATGTGCCCAGCATCCTCCCTTTCCCTGTAAGCAAACCCCACCTGTGAGAGAGCTACCCACAGAGTTCTGAGATCAATTGCAGTGATAAGGAATGTGTGTACATCCATCTGCTTCCTCAGAAAGCTGTGCTGGCCAGCTTGGGCTCTCTGATGCCCACTTGTGGAACCAGCAGGTCTACAGCTGTGATGCTCCACCCCGTGATGGGATCATCCGGCACACAGGTCTACCTCATTCATCTCCGTGTGCCACAAGGCAGTGCACAGTTGCCAGCAGAGAAAATGGCTCTAGCTGAGTCAAACCCCTGCTAACTTGGCAAAGAGGCACCTTTTAACATGGTGATTCTCTTTATTTAGCAGGGGGAGAGTAACTGGCCCTATCCACCCCCAGCACAATACCTCCAGTGACGGTTGCTGGTATCTGTCTTGTGTTTCTTTTTAGATTGTGAGCCCTTTGGGGACAGGGATCCATCTTATTTTTGTTTATTATTTCTCTCTGGAAACCACCGTGAGCCATTTTTGGAAGGGCGGTCTAGAAATCAAATAAATAAATAAATAGACCAAGCCACATTCCACCCCAGAGTAGTTGGCAGTGTAACCAGGGGGAGGCCCTGAGCGCAAAGAAAAACCTTCAGACCCAAAGTACCTTGGTGCAAGATTTCTCCACTCAGCATTCTGTGTCTGTTGTTGCTGTTGACCCAGGGGACCCCACCCAAACCCCGACACTTCATATACCCTGCTAGGACAGACTGGAACTGAGACGCCGCATGTAAATTTGTAAGGTTGCTTTCATAAAGTTATCCAGCCTTTGCCCTGAAACCTGTGAGTGCTTTAATTCCTCCAAATGTTCCAGGGACGCTGTTCCAGAAAGTTGAACCTCTGCTGGTTAAAACCCTCCTCTTGACATTTTGTGCAGAGGCATAACTAGGGGAGAGGGGGCCCGTAGGGAGGGGTGGAGTTGGGGGCCCTCAGGTTTTTTGAACCCAGCTGCTCAATTATAGCTACACCCCTGATTCTGTGCATTTCCTGTGCCCTTCTAGTGCACTTCCTGTACATCCATGACGATGGATGGGTTGCAATCATTATTGGAGGTGAGTGAACAACTAGAGGAAGAGGCTGGGAGGATTCCCTCTTGGGTGGTGCCATGGAGAGGTTTGAGCTGCCTTGCCTGTTGATTTATGGAAAGCTCAAATGGGCCTGCCAGGCCACAGTTCTGGGGCTGGACTCTGTTTCTGAATTGCTCTTGTGCTCCCTTTTCCTTTATTGCTGCCTTTTCCTCCACAGTTGTTGTTTTCCTGCTGCTGCTCCTGGCGGCTGCCCTCATCTTGATGTACCTGCACCATCACTGCTACAAAGGCTCCTATCTCACCAATGAGCCCAAGGCCATCCAAGACTACAACAACAGTGAGGGGGGTGGCGGCGGCAGCGGTGGTGGTGGCAGCAGCAGTGGCGGCAGAGCTGCTTCCACTTCTGCTGCCAAGCCAGTGGCCTCGCGGAAGGATCAAAACTTGCCACAGATCCTGGAAGAGTCCAAGACAGAATAGCCAAGTGGAACTGGGAGGCTGAATCCTCCAGTCATCAGTCTGGTTTGAATTCCAACACAGCCTCCAGGCAAGAGCAATCCTAAACTGCCAACTGTGTTCCTTGCTGGGAGGCCAGCGTCTTCCTCCCCACAGCGTGGTGGTCAGCCTGGTACTTTGCCTCGTCTCTCGCCTGCACACCCTGTGAGGAATGTTGCTGCATCTTCCAGTTGGACTCAGTACCAGCTGACAGGTGTCCAGTCAAAATAACCCCCCCAACACCCCCCCCCTTTTGGAATAACCTGGTCTCCCACCAGTCCCATTCCTCATCCCTTGAGGGGATCAGGTTGGTGCCTAAGCAGCTGCCAAAATGATGCCTGGTTTTCCACAGGTGTGAACCCTCCTCCTCCTCCTCCTCCCTCCCACGACCCGGCCACTCCTTTCTGCACCACTCTGTTTTCTGTTTTGAACTGTGTGGTTTCTTCTTTCAACCAAGATGGGGGTGGCAGAGGCGACATGCAGCAGGCACTGTCAAGTAACTCCACCTCCAGTTTCTGTTGGGACTCTTTCGCAGCCAAACTCCAGAGCACCTTCTAATTTGAAGATAGACATAATGACTGTCAATATTGCACTTTTTTTTTTTTAAGGAACAAGGGAAAATGCAACGCAGAACCCAGGCCGGCCTTCTCACGTGTGACTTGCTAGCACATAGTCTTCCTGCTTAATTGCTTAGCGCAAAAAAAAAAAAAGCCATTAGTTGAGCCATGCAGTATCGCATACTTAGGAGCTGGCACATTATATTGTGCCCTGAGAGAAAACAATGTGCAATATAGGTATCTGCCTGCCAGTATATACGTGCAGCTGCAGCGCATGGAAGAATCACTCGCACTTTGCTATCACTTGCTGCTTTCGTAAATCAGGGTTTTGAGAATTTTAAATTCTACCTTTTTTCCTTTTCTTTTTTGGTTGTGGGTTATTGAATTAGACAAAACTAGTTTTTTTATTCTATCAGTTTGTATAAAAAAACACAAAAGCAGAAGAAATGTAAATTGTCTGATGTTCTGTTTTAAAGTGAAATGTTGTCTGTGGTCTGTAGTTTGCTACTTCCGGGTCGGAGGTTTTGCTCTTCATAACTTCCAACCCTCTTGTCCTCTCTCCACTTTGAAAGCTCAATGTTCACTTGTGCATTGTAAGAAGATGCTGTAGCAGGGGCCAAATGCATTTATTTTATCCAGAAGCCTGGGCGCACTCCTGGGCAGTTTATTTTTTCTAATGAGCTGTTTGGTTGAACAAAATATGAAGGTTACCTAAATAAAAACAAAAGGCAGGGTGATCAGTTGTGGTGGGGTTCTGCATTGGGGCAGGGGGGGAGGGGGGAGGGGCATGACACACTCCTGAGGCTCTGGGCCCAGAGGAATGAAGGGTAGTTTGATTTCTTCTAGCACATCATGCAAAGTGTGTGTAGTTACTTTGTTTTTTAAAAACACATACTTGTTTTGGTGGACAGGTAGGATGGATTTTGTTCATGCAGTCCAGATTACATGAGGTCAGAAAGGAAGTCCATCCCCTAGCAGCTCAAATTGGCCAGCCTCGCTGGAGGCTTTGGTAGTTGAATGTGCTTGCTTCAATCAGTCGGATGCCTTCAGGCCAGAATCAGCCAGCTGCAACCAACTTTACCTACGGGCCTATTTCCTTTTGCATTTGGAGATGGTGTTTTCTAAGCAAAGTTGGTATGCGGTTTGATTATGATTTTTTTTTTCAGGGGAGAGGTTGGAGTTTGCAGGGGAGGAGTTGAAGTAAATGACTCCTTCAGTTGTCTGAAAAAAAGCCCGATAGAACTTTCAAACCAGTAGGAGCATATTTTGCACAGGCCTTTTCAAAATTTGCTCCCAGCTGCACATGGCCTATTTAGTTGTAGTGTCTAAGGCACCTTTGGAAACCTGGTAGCAGAAACATTCCTACAACAGGGCTCTTGCCTGCTGGCTTGAAGGCTGTGCTGAAAAGTGGCTGCTAATAGGCAGCCATTGGCACAAAGGCAGTCATGCCGTAATCAATGAGGATGTGTGTAGGATGGATTGAAATATGCTCTGCATCCCAGTCCCTGCTCTAAAGTGACATTGCTTTATGCACAAAGAATCAATATTCTGGGCTGAGAAATGCAGCAGCAAAAATTGGCTGAAGCGACAAGAGCAAACTTCCTTGTACCATTAAGAAGTTGTTTCAGCACAAGTCCGTGCACTCTGTCTAGTCCAAAGCAGCCCCAGTAGTCTGGCCGTAAGAGCACTCTGCTTTGACGAGCCAACCACCCACATGCCTCTCCCTTTCCCACAGGTCTCTGCCAGGTCAGTCCAGCTTATCATCTGCCACTGATGGTGACCCCGAAATGAGCCAGACTTAATTCAACAGTCACTACAACTTTATTAAGACCAAAAACAAAAAAACAAAACAACTGGTACAAGCCACACTATAAAGTGCATATAAGTTGTGAGCAGCAAAAGCAGAGTCACGAAGAAACAGAGCGCGTGGACCAAATGAAGGTGAGGCCAGACAAGCAAGGGGCTTCAGCCCCCCTTCTGTAGATGCTAATAGAAAAGCAGTTCCAGCAAGCTTTGGAAAACCAAGTACAAGCTCTTGCTGCTTCACGCTCTACATTTGCCACTCCCTAAAAGCGCTGGCGCAGGGGCTTGCAGAGTCTGAACTGCAACACCCTTCTCTTTGCTGAGCCTCAAAAATATCAAGCAACACAGGCTTTTATTACAGAAGACTATAAGTGTATAATGGATGTCTAAACTTGCCAGAGCTGCAAGAACACTGCATCTATGGGGTCAAGCTTCCTTTTAAAAATGAGAACAGACAAGACACCCACTCATATAGCCTATCCAGAGAGAAAACAGACTGTTACTGCCTCAAGCTAGTGACCGTTCCAGCTCCTTTCTGAAAGACTGTGGCCTGATCCAAAAAAATGTTTGACACTTGGACTCATTGACTCAGTCGGGTCCCTGGTCAGCTTGTGCAACCTTCAGCCAGTGCTCAGGCCTGCTTGAAAGGACAGATGGAAAAAAACAGGAAGCACCCAACCAGACAAGCAAAAAAGGAGACAAAGTCTCACGGTGCTGTGAAGCATATATTGAAGCCTAAGGTGTTTCAGCCTCAGACTTTTAGGGGCAACAATCTGTAGTATTTCAAAGAGACCTTGAGCAAGTCGCCTTCAATATATGCTTCACAGCACCGTGAGACTTTGTCTCTTTTTTTGCTTGAACGGACACCTACTGACCTCGAAACTTCCTCTCCCCGCCGCATCCCTGGGTCAGATGGTAGTTAATGTATCTGAAAGGGCTGTCTGTGACTGCTCCTCCAAGCTCTTATCTGTGGTATTACGTCTCTGGCCCCAGGAGTGACTCCCCCATAGCTGAGAAATTAAACCTTGCTCTTCTCCACTCCAATCCCACCCACCTTTTGCACTGAGATTCTAAAACCAGAAGGAATGCTGTGCAACAGGGGCAGACGGATCAGAGAGTATTCCTTGGGGCTTACACAGATGGTGAGGATCGCTCTCCCCCTCTAGAAATGTCTGGGGGATGATTTTGGGCTGCATTCCTCTGCTCAGCGCTGCAGAGAGTGTGTGTTCCATTCCCACGTGATGAACCATTTCGAGCCCAGGCATACTCCTAAGAACTCAGCTGCCTCCATATACCTCGAGGAAGTGGGCTACTAGTTAGGAACACTCAAGCCACAATAAGCCAGCCTGTCTCGTAGCCTTCTGGTAGCAACTAACTGATATGGTGGCTGCTTTTCTCAAGTGGCTTGTGTTAGTGTCTAATTTTGTACAAGACATTATTAGTGACTTGTATAGTGACAGAGAGAGGAGGGCTGCCAATACAAAATCCTCATGGACAACAAGGCAGTGGACTAGGAAACTGGCACCCACATGCTACCCATTCCTCATCAATATCAATCAGTGCAACAGTGTTTCTGAATATGTGCAGAGTCCTTTACTACCGAGTAATCAGAGCCACGTCTGCCATCTAGGATCAGTAGAAAGAGCTCCCCAAAGTGCAAGGGGTTAATTAATGAACAGTCTAGTCCCAACACTTAGGAAAAATGCAAAGGATTTTACAATTAGGTAGCTATCTTGAAATGAAGCAACTAACTATGGCCAAACTTTGCTGCTTATATAGCAAACAGTAAGATACCACTCCACGATGCCCTAAGAATTCTCTGTAGCACAAATGCTTTGCATACTACTGACTTCAAACCCAATTCCATTCCCATAGAACAACATGACTAGGCTTTCCCCCGCTGCTTCCTCTCATTCTCCAAGACGGACACAGCAGCTGGTGCCCTAGAAAAGGCTCACCTACTTTGCCACAAAGATCTGCTCTATTCCCAGCCCCTGCAAACATCCTCAACAGTGCAATAAACTACTTTTTAACTACTGATTTGTGGCTAAACCACTGCTGTCTGAGCTGATGCAGAAGCTAGTTTCCAACTCGAAACAATCATCCAAACCATGGACTAGAAGTGGCGCCAGATTTCCACTCCCTTGGCCCCACAGGGAGCCCAGCTCCCTGACAATAGGAGAGGGAATTATTCTAAAGTGCATGCAAATTGTTTTGTGCATGGATAGCTAGGAAGAAAATCCTGGATGTTTGGGGTGGGTGGGTGGGGGAAAGAGAGGTTTAGCAGCTCTTAGTCCCAGTCCTTAAGATCGCCATCCATCTGAGACACACACCCCACCTTCCCCTCCATGTGCTCCACCAGGAAACCACTCCCAGCTTCAAAAGTGCTTTTGATTATTTTTTTTAAAAAATAAATGCTTAAAAGGGAATCGCCTGCTCAGCAAAGGTTTGAGCTCCTCCATGGCCTGGGTGCTAAAAAGTTGCTGGCAGTGGTGAGTGCAAGGACCTGGAGGAGGGTCAGATGAGACAGAGGGAGGATGGATAAACAACCTCCCTGCCTCAGAGGCAAGAGGAGAATTACCAGCAAGCCGCCCCGCTCCCGCCCAACTCTGAAGAGGGAAATAAATTCTACAGGTCGATTACCAAGAAGCAAGATCCACCTTCCCCAGCAAAGCAGAACAAATCTTGTTGGGAAAAGGAATCTCTCTCAAATGAAGATGGCACAGCAGCAGTACCATTCTCTCTACTTAAAAGGAAATGCGCTTCAGACTTGTCGGACTGGAAATCACTCCTGTTCCCTTTAAGCTCCAAGAACCTCCTGTACATCTGTTGTCTCAACCCCTGCAATATGTTGAGGGGTGGAGGAGAGATCTGAGCTACACAGGGAAAGGGAAGAGGAGGTCCATCATTGGTTACTGCAACCATCAAAAGGTAGTAAAGGTCATGGGAGCAGGACCAGCCAGGTTGGGCACAGGCCAGAGGGCTCATGCCCACTGAAGGGCCCACCCACTCCACTCTGGAAGGTCCTGGAACATCTGCTACTCTCCACCAGTGCCCAGTAAGCTTCATCACTGGGTGGAAGTCAGCAGCAAAGTGGCAGCAGTGGGCATTCCTCTCAACGGTGGTGCCATTTTAAATTTTCTGTGCCCTGCCTTCGGGGATATGGGACATAGAAAAATTAAGATGGTGCCACTGCTGAACTCTGGCTTTCCAGGCAATGGTGAACTCTGGCTTTCCAGGCAATGGTGGCAGTAAGCAGCAGTGGATGCTCCTCCTTCAGAGCTGCTGCTCACTGGGCATCAGAGGCACAAACCAGAAGGCACTGCTGGGCAGAAGGAGCGCACGCATACCTGCCCGGACACATTCCATGGGATGCAGGGCACCCTTGGAAACTTGCCTAAGAGCTTTGCCCCAAGGCCCCCAGAACTGGCCACTGACTATGCACAAGACTTGGGAGCAGAAGGGCTCCATTCCTACTCACCGGTAGTTCTGCAGCCTACTGCTTCTCAATGTCCTGCCCCTCCACCACCATCTCACTCTCCACCCACCGCAAATACTCTTTGCCTTTCTCCTGCCAGTGTTTCTGTGCTCTCTGCGAGTGCATTCTCCTGCTCCTTCCTCCAGGCATGGCTTCTCAGCCTACAGATTCCTTGCCCCCCAACCCCACCCAAAGACCTCTGCGTAGCACTCCTGGGTCTGCCCTTTTCTGAAGATGGAGTTTGTGTGGGGACTCTCCCTACTCCTGCCTAGAAAGAAGGTGGGGTCAGCCAGAGGAAAAGCAAACCTCCTCCATCTCAAACCAAGTCTCTACAAAGAACCAACAGAGACTCCAAAGTCCAGAGTTAGGCAGCAGATCCATTCCCGCCTTTTCAAGGCCTCTGAATTGCCCTCCAACAACAATTTAGCCGAGTCCTCCACAGCAGCACCAGCCACTAGAGTTTCACTACTGCCGAGAGAGATGGGCCTCTCCCTTTCCTTCTCCAAAGAGGAATCCAAGCGGAATGAAGCTCTCACAACACACACAGCAATGAGGAAAGCAGCATGGATAGGATGCGGTGATGCTGGCTGGGAGCAGCGTGCCAAGGACTGAGGTTAGAGGATATCTGCCTCTCTTTCTATGCCAACGTACTTGAGGGCATCTGCCTGGCTGTACCTGAGAGAGAGAGAGAGAGAGAGAGAGAGAGAGGAAACTGCTATGAACAGAAGGCACTTCTTGTCGTTTCTTTGGAGGCATACATACACGCAGCACAGGGGCAGCCAGCCAGTAAAGACGGAAGAGACTGTACCCCACCCCTGAAAAAACAAAAACCAACAGACATGCTATCAAAAGATCAGACTAACTAGCAGCCAGTGACGATTCCCAAGTAGGGAGCTCCCTGCAGCCCCTTCCTGTAACTTTCAGCCTGTAACTCCGTTTTTTGTCTAATTGGCTGGTTCAAGCTGTTCCAGTTTCTGATTCCTAGGGGGCAACTTCTGGCATTGCCCCCGGGGGAAATTGTTTTAAAACACACACACACACACACACACACACACACACACACACACACACACACACACACACACACACTTACTTCCTGGTGGCTTCAGGGATTGTAATTTCTATCCTGTTTTTTTACTTCCTTGTGGGGGCGAGGCCAGGAGGCGCCTCCTAGGAATCAGAAGCTGGAACAGCTTGAGTATCGGGCTGATACAGCCAATAAGAGAAAAACGGAAATTACAGGCATAAAGGAGGGGCTGGAGGTAGCGCCCTGCTTGGGTGGATTTGTTGGCTGACAGTAAGTCTGATTTTTAACTAGTTTGTGTGTGAGGAGGGAGGAAACCTCTGCTCTTTCTCCCTTACATTCCCTCTCTTCTGCTCCTTTCCACCTTTTGCTTCTGCTTCCCCCCTTTCTGCTTTTCTGCCTTTGGCCCCTGCTTTTTGCCCTTTTCTGCTTTTCCCCTGCTTTTATGCTTCTCCCCATTTTTCTGCTTTTCTGCCTTTTGCCCTTGCCTTTCTGCTTGCTACTCCCTGCCCCACTTTTCTGGGGTTTGCCCCTCTTCCCCTGCTGCTGTTGTTTCCTGCTTCCCCTGCTTTGCTTTTCTGCCTTTAGCCCCCCGCCTCCTTCCTCTGTGCCAGCAGGCTTGGGGAAAGGTCCAAGCCCACTGGCGCAGAAGGAAGCAGGCGGAAGGTGCAGCAACTGGGCTCTCCCTTGCCCCCCTCTTCTAGCCTCAGGACCCAACAGCTGCTACAGACACAGCATCCTGTGCCCAAGCAGAGATTCATCTTAAAACCTGGAGCAAAGGAGCTGGAGCTCATGCCCATTCCCAGCCTCACGCATGCTCACCTGTAATCAAAGAAGAGCTCCTCGCCTGCTTGGATTGCTCTCTTGGCAAAGATCCCAATGCGGTGATCACCATTCACCATCACCACTGAGTTGAAATGAGAGAAAGGCTGTATCAATTGGCCAGCTGCACCATTTGTGTGACACCCCCTCCATCTCCCTGACTCCCTTCAGGTCACAGCCACCATCACCACCCCCCACCCGAAGTGCAAGGCACTTGCCAAGCTACATCTGTCCACGGAAGAGAGTTTCAGAAATCCCCATAGCTGAGATTTTTCTATGCGTTTTTGCATAGAAGTATGAGACCAGGTGTTGGGGGGCGGGGGGTGCTAGACCAAATTCAAGGCTTTTCCTCTCAAGTCAGAAAGCCTAGAAAGTAGCCAGGCGGTATTTGAAAGCTAGGATTCTTGCCATTGTTAGATTTTGCATTAGGTGACTGTCACCTGCAGCAGTATCTGTGAAACTCTGAGAAACTGAAGGAGGGCTTTCACTCCTGAGACTTCACTGTCTTTCTCCCCCAACAACATGAGGACACAGCTCCTTTTCTTCTGTACCCTTGTGTTATTAGTACTCCAAGCTTTTTCTGTGTTCTGCCTTCCATGATCCCAGATCCTGATTTCTAAATTCTACTGAAGAACAAGATTTCCAAATAAAAATCTGCACTCTCATCTGGTGTGGGGGGGAGATGTGCTGGTACACGAACCCTTTGTTTGAAATGGGAGTGTTTACTTTCCCAGTTATTCAGATATATGCTTATGTCTGCCTTTAGTAGCTTCCCCGCCCCAAAGCACCACAGGAAAAGCTGCCTGGGAAGACTCCTGAAGAGCCTTCCTAAAGCAGCAGATGTCCACCACCACACCCTCAGCAATCTTAGAGGGTTGCTATCCCAGGATTCACTTTGCTCAACGGTTATGCCCGCATCAGTCAGGACTGGTTGAGACAATTGATCATATGTTGCTTCACTTTTTAATGGAGATATTCGGTTAACATTTTTGTCACCTATTTTGTCTAGATTCCCAGGTAGGCCACCCATTTTGTGTGTCTCTCCTTTTGTCCGACAGTGATATTAATGTTCCCACCAAGGTGGCAAAATTTTGCTACATTGCAAGCTGTGGAAGGAAACAATTGGTAAAACCATGAGTGTCGATTGTACTATAATATTGTAAATGGTGTTTTGTGAGAAAGTACTGGCAGAGTCATGATTGCTGGAGGTTACTACTTATCTATTGTGTTGTATTTTTATCTGGTCAATGACTGAAACAAAGATTCCATTCCATCCCACCACCACAGAACAGCAGTCAAGCTCAGGGGCCTCACCTTTAGCATAACAGTTAGGATTGACAGAATGGTTTGCAAAGCGGATTTTGTTGCCCTTGCGAGTGGCGTCAACAACGAAATCTGTCCAGGGAAGAGAACTAGAGTTTGATCCCAATGCAAGAACAGAGCGACTCCAATGAAACATGCCCCCCTCCCCCAATTAGTAAGAGAAGAGCTCTGGACCCCCTCCCTCCCCACTACTCCCAAGCTTGCTGCCCCCCGCCTTCCCCTTTCTGTTTCTTGAGATTGTAGCACAGAGTCAACCTGGAACAGTCTTGCCCCACTACAGCCAGTTACCATTATTGAGGTTGAAGAGGAAGCTGGACATGTACTTGTCGTAGACTTTCCCACGTCGGTCAGCCTCATCTTGAGAGATGAGCTGGGTAAAGGAAGAACAGACAAGAGCCAATGAATGACTGGAAGGAAGTTAAGTCCGATCTGGTCCAGCAAGCAAATGTGACTGTTTAAAATGTTCACATACTGCTTTTCAACAACAGCCAAATTCTCAAAGTGGTTTACATAGCAAAGCAATAAAAAGTATGTTCTAGGTCTCAAAGGGCCTTATAATAGTAAAACCAGACACCCCAACAACCACCATTAAAGAGATGCAGTACTTAATCAATCAATCAAAATGCTGGGCTGAATAGGGATAATGCTCTTCCCCTGCTAAACATGACAGCCACCACATGAAGAGGTGCTTCTTTGCCCAGACAGCAAAGTTGCTACAAGGCTAGATCCCATGCCTGCAGATCCCCCCAAACAACTGCTAGATCTAGCAAATCACGTCCCAAGAGCTGACCAACCCACCTCCCTACTGGAAACAGCAGGGAGGGAGCCGATATGACCATGGAGAACAAGACAGCATACAACTACTTTTTAAGCCCCACTTTGCAAGAAACTGATCTCCCAAGGCTGGGACAAAGCCAAAAGCTAATCATATAGAGGCTCTAGGAAGAACACAGTCACATCCAGCTGGTAAGATGTCCCCAACACCACAGCCTAAGACAGGTGGTCAGAAATGACACACCGGCTTGTGTCACACAGGCTTGCCTGGATTGATGCCATCATCTAAAACCACTGCAGACCAAAAATGGGCCATGAGGAATCTGATTGTAGCAGTCTCCAGCAGCTTCCCATGCCCTAAAGGCAAGGAAGAAGTGCCTCATGCCGTGGCTGGAGTTAGCCCAGGAACTCACACTTTGCAGAGGGATTTGATGTTTTCTGTCAAATCTATTTCCTGTCTGGAGAGAAAAAGGTAGATCTCCTTCATGAGGTCCTGTTTTGCCTTTCCAGCCCACAAGTTTGTGAGCTAAGAGGTCAAGAGAGATCTCCACGTGGAGCAGAATGGGGAACCAGTCCCCACTCTTAAGATAGGCAGGTGTGGGCAGCAGAATGCCACAGAGGCATTGGGAACTCCTGAGCCGATCTGTCCTGCTTCTCAGACTCACCTCCCCGCAGTATTCAGAAATAAATTCATTCTTCTGCACGGCCTCCTTGATGAAAGTCCCCCACCCGGCAACGTCTGATGGGGCTAGCAGCAGGTGCTAAGAAGGGAAGAAATGAAACCTGCTAAGCTTCTGGGAAAGAGGCGACTGATCACACTGCCCCTGGAAATCACAGCCTTGAGAGGGGGCCCGACAATCCATTCCAAGCCCCACCCACAAGAAGATATCCTCCACCCACAAAATTCCCCACAGATGTCTGCCCTTCAAAACTCTTAAAATGAGACACCACAGCACAAAGTATGTGTCTTGAGTCTCTGGAGTACTACTGCAGAGGATGCTAAGAAGTTCATTTGAAAAATAAAGCTTTATGGTTGTGGAGATAAGCAAGGCAATGCCTAAGAAAATCTCAGAAGCCAGGGGAGGGGTGGGGTGCATGTTGAATATGCCTTCCTTCAAAAAGGAGTTTTATCTTAGTCATAAACATATTTATATCCTGCCTTTCAAAAAGTAACCCTCCCCGACAAAAAAAATCAGTAAAATGTTACAGCTAATTAAAATATAATGTGAGGAGTAACAAAATAGAATAATAGTTGTTTAAAAATTAAAACTATAAACAGAATAAAGTCAGTCAGGAGTCACAGTCTCAATAGGATCCCACCAAATGTTTTATGAAAGAGCCAGGACTTAACAGTACAGCAGAACAATGAGGCCTGTCTTGGGAGGGCCCTGCCCTCCACAACTATGGTGCCACAACGGAAAAGAAGGCCTTTGAAGAGCTTTAAAGGTTAAAATCAGCCCCTTGGAACTGGGCTCAAAAACAAACTGGTAACTAGTAAAGGTGCTATAACATACTTTGTAATGTGCTCCATATACTTTGCCTCAAATTATAAGTCTGTCTGTTCTGGCAACTGTGTTCTGGGCCAACAGAAGTTTCCAAACACCTTTCAAAGGCAGGCCTAAGTAGAAGGCATTGTCGTAAGCCTGGATGTTTCTAAAGGCATGAAGGGTCAGGGTCCATCTTCTGCCAAAGCTGGCAAAACACACTCCCTACCACAGCTGCAACCTAACAGCCAACCACAGTGACAGACCCAATTCCTAAATCTGCAAACCTGATTCTAAAGCTGGAATGCAACCCCATGCAAAATTGAATGCCCAAATCTAGATCAGCAGAACCACCCCCAACCAACAGTATTTCCATCTTATCTGGATTAAAGATGCAGCTTGTTTGCCCTGCATTCAATTCATCACTGCTCTTAGTGGGGTTTCCAAAGCCTCCCTGGGATCAGATGAAAGTAAGTGACACTGCTGGGGATCATCAGCATAAGGAGGACATTTCAGTGTTGAAGGGCCTCCAGAATGCAGCTGCCAGAGTTCCAATGGGATCAAAGTGTACGGAAGCTATTGCGCCAATAACATACCATCTTCATTGGTTACTAATCTGTTTCAGAGTCTAAATCAAAGTGCTGTTTTTAAAAACCCTAAGCACTTTGGGTTCAGTGTTGGTGCCGTGAATTCCCTAGAGCCCCTTGCCCACCCCACAGCTAGCAGAAGCAAGTCTGCACAATACCATGACATACTTCTATCCAAGAGTGGCCCATTCCTCACCCCCACAGCAGGTTCAATAGTTCATCCCTTCTTTTTTCAGCACCAAGCAGTGTTTCCTGTAAGAGGGATTCCCAGATGTTGTCAACTACAACTCCCAGCATCCCCAGCTTCCGTGGCCTTTGGCTGGGGATTATGGGAGTCACAGTCAACAGCACCTGGGAATCCCTCTGGCAAAGAACACTGCCACCAATCCACAGCCTCCAAGTTCAACGAGCCTCCCACTCCTTACTCCTCCCCCTTCTGGCTTGGGGGATACCTTCTTGAGCCCTCGCTGGATACTGCAGTTCTTGCAGGAGACCACTTTGGCGTCCCAGTGCTCCAAGGCACCACAAGTCAGGCAGAGGTCTGGGTCACACTCGCGCACCGCCAGGTAGCATGGGCACTGCTTGGTGTTGCACTGGGTCTTGCACCGGCAGCCAGGGAAACGGTTCTGGCCTTGCAGGAGAAATCAAGACTGCTTTAGAGGACCTCGCGAGGGGAAGGGGGGGAAAGGAACACGCCCCATGCAGGAAGTGCCCACCCTTGTTAGAAAGCCATGTGCCCCCATGTGAAAACGTAGCTGAGCGACTTGTTCCTTACAGTCAGGATTGCACTGGCAGAACTTCTCGCAGAAATTCTGGGTCATGATGCAAGGGCAGGAGCTGTCACAAGGATGGTCCGGGTGGTCACAGGGCTGGTAGTTGTACACTTGAGTAGAGGAATTGTCTGCCAAAGAAAAGGCAGAGAGCTGAGCCCTAACGCAGTGTAGAGCTCCACAGGCTACAGTCTCCATAAACACCAGCAGAGGACAGCACGACCCATGTGAAAAGAGCCATGCTCTGCTCCAGCCAGTGCTGAAATGTAGCAGGGAAGCAGGGCTGGCTTGGACGACTCAAGCCAGCCTTCCAAGATACCAGATGTTGACAATCCGGCTTGGGGGTAGGGATGTGCATAAAACCGGTTTTTGCCGAACCACCCCCCCGGTTCGGTTCAGATCCGAACCGGTTCGGATCTCAAAAAATAGCTGGTTTGAAAGGGGACCTTGTGTTCTACCTGCCACCCAAATTTCAAGTCGATTGGACCTTCCTCTGATTTTTGGCGATTTTTTAAAGTTTTAGTGACTTTGGGGCAGTTCGGGGGCATAGCATGGGATCTGGGCAAAAGGAGTGGGGTGGGGTGGTAGTGCCTAATGGGTGCAGCCTAACACCCCAATTTCAGGGGGATTGGGCAAAGGGCTGATTTTTGGTAAATTTCTGAAAATTTCATGTCTTTGGGGCATATTGGGGCAGTTTGGGGGCAGAAAGTGGATCTGCCCCAAAATAGTGGGGTGGGGTGGTAGTGCCTAATGGGTGGAGGCTACCACCCCAATTTCAGGGGGATTGGGCAGAGGGCTGATTTTTTGAGAATTTTTGAAGTTTGGGTGTCTTTGGGGCAGATTGGGGGCAGAAAGTGGATCTGCCCCAAAGGAGTGGGGTGGGCTGGTAGATAGTGCCTAATGGGTGGAGGCTACCACCCATCCCCAATTTAAGAGTGATTGGGCAGAGGGGTGAATTATGGTGAATAGAAAAGGTGTGAATTCTCATTCTATCATAGCAAATGAGATATTTTTCAATTAAACAACTCTCATGACCCCACTTTCACTTTTTCACACTTTCCTTTACTATGAATAATATGAGGAAGTAATCAATTTAGCACACTTCACCTTATGAAGACAAACCTCATACAAATAAATTCACCATAATTCACCCCTCTGCCCAATCACTCTTAAATTGGGGATGGGTGGTAGCCTCCACCCATTAGGCACTATCTACCAGCCCACCCCACTCCTTTGGGGCAGATCCACTTTCTGCCCCCAATCTGCCCCAAAGACACCCAAACTTCAAAAATTCTCAAAAAATCAGCCCTCTGCCCAATCCCCCTGAAATTGGGGTGGTAGCCTCCACCCATTAGGCACTACCACCCCACCCCACTATTTTGGGGCAGATCCACTTTCTGCCCCCAAAATGCCCCAAAGTCACTAAAACTTCAAAAATTCTCAAAAAATCACCCCTTTGTCCAAACCCCCTGAAATTGGGGTGGTGGCCTCCACCCATTAGGCACTACCATCACACCCCACTATTCTGCCCCAGGCCCCACTTTCTGCCCCAATATGCCCCAATATGCCCCAAAGATATGAAATTTTCAGAAATTTACCAAAAATCAGCCCTTTGCCCAATCCCCCTGAAATTGGGGTGGTAGCCTGCACCCATTAGGCACTACCACCCCACCCCACTCCTTTTGCCCAGATCCCATGCTATGCCCCCGAACTGCCCCAAAGTCACTAAAACTTTAAAAATTCACCAAAAATCAGCCCTTTGCCCAATCCCCCTGAAATTGGGGTGGTAGACTCTACCCATTGGGCACTACCACCCCACCCCAAAATTTTGCCCCTGGGCCCCTTTTTACCCCCCTGAATCGATTCGGATTCGGATTCAGATTAAATCCGAATCCGAACCCGAACCAAATCAAGGGTGATTCGGGTGACCCAGATTCGGGCACAAAACAGAACAGGGGTGATTCGGTTCGGGTCCAAGCCAAATCACCCGAAATCCCAAATTGCACACCCCTACTAAGCACACACACAGAGAAGAAGCAGGAGGCGGAGTGCGGATTCTATGATAGCATATTAGAGTGGATTGATGGTGTCTCATTGAAAATCTCATTTGCTATCATAGAATCCACACTCAATACCTCAGAAACAAGAGAACCCTGTACCCATGGGGGTGCCCCTACCAGAAACCCATGGGGGTGGTTGGCACCCTATGTGCACTACACCACCACTTGCTCTGGGCCACCCCAGCACCCCCATGTGCACTTATAGGGCTGCTGAAAGCTCCATTATAACTTATTATGAGGAAAAACCTTAAAGACGCGTAAACTTCAAAAATCACTTAAAAATCACCTCTTTGCCCAATTCCTTTCAAATAATTCTGATAGCTTCCTTGCCCACCCTAGGAACTACCACCCACCACACTGCACTCTACGACACCCCTTTCCCCCCGACGTGAAGCTATACATTTGCTGCAATCCTAATTATTCTCTATGAGGAATTCAAAAACACTTAACAATTCACCAATAATCAGAGGAGTGTCCAATTGCCTTGAGATTTTTTGGGTGGTAGGCACCCATGCCTGTCTACCACCCACCCTGCTTTTGTGCTCCTAGGTCCTCCACAACAGGGGATATGGACTGGTTCGGGTCCCATTATACTCAATGAGAAAAATAATTAAAAATATTTCAAATATTCATAAAAAATCATAGGGGTGTCTGATTGCTTCAGGGTTTGCATGGTTGTTGGCACCCATGAGTGCTCCACAATAAGAAATAATGGCCTGGTTCGGGTCCCATTATATCCTATGAGAGAAAAATAAAAATATTTTTCAAAAATTCATAAAAAATCATACGAGTGTCCGATTGCTTTGGGGTTTGGGTGACAGGTACCCCTGGGTGCCAGCTACCATCTGACCAATTTTCAGCTTTCCGAACCGATCCGAACCGGTCCGAACCGGTTCGAAACGAACCACCCCCAGTTCGGTTCGGATTCGAACCGAACCAGGGGTGGTTCGGTTCGATCCGAACCTCCGAACCGGAACCGGTTCGGACTCGAACCGGTTCGGATCCGAACCGGTTCGCACATCCCTACTTGGGGGTGTTTTGATTTCCATCACTCAGCACGATGAGGGAGTGCTTACAGCACTGGCTGTGACCGAGCAGAGAGCTCTGGCAGCAGCTGGAGGGCTGCGCCTTGGAAGAAGCATCATGTCACTGACTGATGGAAATGCCACAGGGGGTGCTGGGCAGGATTCAAACAGAAGCGGCCAGTGGCATGGCTTCTGTTGACTGGCTGCAAGCATGAATTGTCCCCTTTGCTAAGCAGGGTCCACCCTGGTTTGCACTTGACCACATGTGAGTGCTGTAAGATATTCCTATTAGGGGATGGGGCTGCTCTGGAAAGAGCACTGCCTGTTTGCATGCAGAAGATTCCAAGTTCCCTCCCTGGCAGCATCTCCAAGATAGGGCTGAGAGAGATTCCTGCCTGCAACCTTGGAGAAGCCGCTGCCAGTCTGGGTAGACAATACTGAGCTAGATGGACCTTTGGTCTGACTCAGTATATGGCAGCTTCCTATGTTCCAATGACACTTGGTATTCCACTCTTGTTCCCTATAAAGGGATGGGCAGGAGAACCAGAACACAGGGGAATGGGGGAGATGGCACACAGTACCTTTTTTAAGCTGGATCTTCCTGCAGTGAGCAGCCCAGAGCCTTTGGCGAAGGGCAGAGGAGGAAGTGGGGGGGAGAAAAAAGAAAGCCCTTGTTTTAATTCTGGAGTGACAGCCTGCTAGATCCCCAAAGATGACTGCTCAGAAATGTCTCTCTTTAGCCCCTCTGGCAGCAATAAGGGAACTGGGAGATGGTTATACAGCATGATGTGGGGCAAGGGCCTATTCTAGTCCAACAAAATTCAGGAGGAGGGGAGCAAACAGCCACCACTCTCAGATCTCTAACTCCTTCCCCTAAGCCACATGCAAAAGCCACGGCTGTACAAACCGAGCAATCCCACCTCTCCCTCCCTTCTACTAAAGGACACCTGCAGCCCAAATAATAGATTCTCATGGAAGGAAGATTTCTACTAGGCAGATTCCCCTGGGCACACACCTGTGCTTTCTCTTCTTCTTCTGGGAAGGATTCAGGAGCTCATTAAACGGCAGTTTTGTAATCAAGGACTCCTTCACCGCAAACTGAAAAACCTGCCAAAAGAGAAATGGAGCTCATTCAAATTGCTCGTGGGTGGGGGGAGGTGGGAGAGGAGAGAATCACACACCCCACACCCCAGTAGGATCCCAGCCAGCGTTCTCTCTAACAGGGATTCCCCAGTGTGGAACTCCCTACAACTCCCAGAATCCCCAAGCAAAAGCCACTGCAGGTGTGGATTCTGGGAGTTGGAGTCAACCACATCGGGGAATCCCTGTTAGAAGGAATACAAGTTCCAGAGCTAGTCTTTAAAAGGCAAGCAAATCCTTGCAGTCCCCACCTGCTTGCATGTCTTGGTTCCCAGCAGTCGAGCAATTGAACAGAAGTTGTTGAAGTAAGTTCCATGGAAGACGCGGAAGAGGGACTCCTCAGCTCCTGTCCACTCCACAGGCTCCAGCGGCATGTCAGATATGAAGGGCTGTGAGGAGGCGGGGCTAAGCTTCTGCTTGGTGGGAGTCTGGCACCGTGAGTTGGCCTCTGGGGCAACAAGACAACAAATGCAGTGAATTGGACAAATGCCAACTCATCACACCGCAGCAGCAGTGGAGAAGGCCAGTTCCATGCTACGGATCATTAGGAAGGGGACTGAAAGTGAAAATGGATATTATGATGCCCTTATACAAATCTATGGTGTGGCCACATTTGGAGTACTATATACAGTTCTGGTCACCATATCTTAAGAAATATTTTGTCGAACTGGAAAAGGTACAGAAGAGGGCAACCAAGATGATCAGGGGCCTGGAGCAGCTTCCTTATGAGGCAAGGCTACAGCATCTGGGGCTTTTTAGTTTGGAAAAGAGGTGACTACGGGGAGACATGATAGAGGTGTATAGAATTATGCATGGAGTAGAGAGAGTGGACAGAGGGAAATTTCTCTCCCTTTCTCAGAACGCTAGAACCAGGGGTAATCCCATGAAACTGATGGCCAGGAAATTTAGGATCAATTTTTCAATCTATGGAATTCTCTGCCATTGGATGTGGTGATGGCCACTAGCTTTGATGGCTTTAAAAGGGGCTTAGACAAATTCATGGAGGACAGGTCTATCAATGGCTACTAGTCTGACAGCTATAGGCCACCCCCAGCCTCAGAGGCAAGATGACTCTAAATACCAGTTGCAGGAGAGCAACAGCAGGAGAGAAGGCATGCCTTCGGGTCTTGCCTGTGGGCTTCTCAGAGGCATCTGGTGGACCACTGTGTGAAATAGGATGGACTAGATAGGCCATGGGCCTGATCCAGCTGAGCCGTTCTTATGTTCTAATGCAAGGACCTGGGAAGTATGGCTATAAAAAGAGAGCCCCTAACATACCATTTTCTTTTGCTCCTGCAACTTTTATCCCTAGTTCTATATGAATGAGAGCTGACTGTAGAGAGAATGGCACTCTACCTGTGCTCAGACGCATATTTCATTTATTCCAGTGTTGATCCTGGGCATTGAAAGAAGAGTCTGAGAATAAGCCGTGGCTCAAGTTAAGATCTGAGCAAAGTTCAACTAACAGAAAAAACAGGAAGCACCCAAACAGAAGAGCGAAAAAGGAGACAAAAACTCATGGTGATGTGAAGCACTGTGAGATTTTGTCTCCTTTTTCACTTTTCAAAATCCAACTAAAAAGCAGACTATCAGTCTCCTTAGTTCAGCTAAGCCACTAGCTTATCTAAGATTATGGATAGGGGAAAGAAAGGAGAGTAGCAAACTGGTAAAAGTTGTGGGAAACATGCAATGCGGCAATGGAGTGCCATTACAGCCTTATGGCTTGACAGAACCAGAACTGAGAGTGGCCACCTCCCACAGGATCAGGGAAACTGGTACAGCCCTATGTTGCCAGAGCAAGTGGAAGGTACAGTTTTGAGAGGTTTTCCTCTGCTGTGAGAGAAACATTCCTAGGTGTCGACTGTGATATTCCATGACTCCTACAACTCCCACTCCTTCCCACAAGACAGCGAGGGAAACAGTCAAAGATGCCTCAAGTACCAGAGGAGCTGGAGGCCCAGTCGTTGCCCGTGTCTCTGTCACTGTCGCCTTCTTTTGCTTCATTGCTTGCCGAGGCAGAAGCACTGGAAGAGGAGGTGGTGGTGGTGGTGCTGAGTGTGGGGTGCTTGCGCCGGCGCCGACCGGAACACTTGGATCGTGGGTTGTGCAGCACAGCAAATTCTTTGGCTCCCTCCTATAATAAGGCAAATCAAAAGTATACACATAAACAGAGAGGGGGAAGCACCCAGCCGACAGAAACTCTTTTCTGGGAGCTCAACAGCAGGTGCCAGGAGAACCCCTCAGCTTAAGATGGCCATGGGATTAGACAAATTCATGGAGGACAAGGTCTATCAGTGGCTAATAGTCTGGTGGCTATAGGCCACCTCCAGCCTCGGAGGTGAGATGCCTCTAAATACCAGTTGCAAGGGAGCAAGAAGAGAGAGGGTATGCCTTCAAGTCTTGCCTGTGGGCTCCCCAAAGGCATCTGGTGGGCCACTGTGTGAAACAGGATGCTGACCTATATAGGCCCCGGGCCTGATCCAGCTGGGATGTTCTTATGTTCAGGCATCATAGCTTTTTGGTGCTGAAAGGACCCCATGGTGTCATGATTCTCCAAGGGTCACCGCTCACAGAGGCTTGGGCAAGAGGATGCCAGACGTAAGAATATAAGAAAACCCCTGCTGGATCAGGCCCAAGGCCTATTGGGTCCAGCATCCTGTTTCCCACGGTGGCCCAACAGATGCCTCTGAGAAGCCCTCAGGCAAGAGGTGAGGGCATGCCAACGCAGTACTCCAAGCGGCTCTATATTTTTCCTGCACATGCATATTCCCTCTGCTTTTTCTTTCAAAGTAGTATATATCACTCACCATTTGCAAGTGTTCAAAAACATATTTCTTTCATGGAGGGAGTGGGGGAAACAGAACGAAGGCTCATGATGCCTGCTATAGTCATTCTAGGAGCTAGAGCTAGGCGAGCTCCTCCACGTCCTTGCTGCCCACATAGCTTAGCATGCTTGGGCAAAAGTGAACAAGAGGATGCCAGGCAGAGCTCCCAGCAGATCCATGAAAGTGATGTTTTCCTCTTGGAGCTGTTCAGAGAAGTACAGAGGAGGGGAGGAAACGGAAGGGAGCCAAGGAGCTGCTCCTTCTGTACTGGACAGGATGTGTAGCTGCTTCTTGTTGATGGTCAGAAAAGGCAGACTCTTTAGGAGGCCTTGTAAGGCTAGCTTTGTTGCAGGTATCGTATGCTGTGATGACATAGGAAGCTGCCTCCTACCGAGTCAGACTCCTGGTCCATCTAGCTCAGAATTGTCTACACAGATCGGCAGCAGCTTCTCCAAGGTTGCAGGCAGGAGTCTCTCTCAGCCCTACCTTGGAGATGTCAGGGAAGGAACTTGGAATCTTCTGCGTGCAAGCAGGCAGGTGCTTTTCCCAGAGAGACCCCACCCCCTAAGGGAAATATCTTACAATGCTCACATTTAGTCTCTCATTAAAATGCAAACCAGGACAGACCCTGCTTAGCAAAGGGTACAATGCATGTTTGCTTTGCATCCTTTGCACAGACAAGAGGTATGTGCGTGCTTGAAATTTAGGACTGACAAGAGGAAGTACTTTTTCACACAGTGCATATTTAATCTATGGCATTCTTTGTCATGGGATGTGGTAATGGTCACCAGCTTGGATGGCTTAAAAGGGGGCTTAGACAAATTCATGGTGGACAGGTCTATCAATGGCTACTAGTCTGTTGGCTGTGGGCCACCTCCAGCCTCAGAGGCATGATGCCCCTCAATACCAGTTGTAGGGGAGCAACAGCAGGAAAGAGGGCATGCACATACTTCTTGCCTGTGGGCTCCCCAGAGGCATCTGGTGGGCCACTGTGTGAAACAGGATGCTGGACCAGATGGGCCTTCATGGGCCTGATCCAACAGGGCTGTTCTTATGTTCTTACCACAAGGCCAACTCTCAAGTGGGGCAGGGGGACCCAAACAATGAAAATGGAGAGTGAAGAAGGTACATGCAGGCTAGAAGATCGGTGAAGGCCTTCTAACAGCCCTCAATAGATACAATCATTTTATTTTATTTATTTATTTAGTTGGAAGGGACTCTCTAAGGGTCCCTAGAAGGGTCCTTGTCCCACTCTCTGCTTAGTGCAGGAATCTCCCACAGCATCCCTGATAAACAGCATCTAGCCTCTGTTTGAAAACATCTCCCAAAGGAGAGCCCATCACTGTGTGAGGCAGACTGGCCCACAACCTTAAAACCCAGAGAACCATAGCCCTGCACTTCTATAACTTCAATAAGAGAAGCCTTTAAACTGCTTTCCCCCTGACTGGATTGATTGGATTCTAACACAAAATAAAACCTGTGGATAAATCCTAGTGCAATGATATTACAGCGACATCTCCTTTTGAAATTCTTTTGTGGAATAATGGCAATACTCAGGTCAGTAGTAATGTGTTCTGGGAGACTAAATATCCTCCCACTGGTTTCTGAGTGATGCCATTTTTGGGTAGATTTGACAGATTGTGTGTAGAAACGTAAATAAAATATCCGCGTAGGCAGCAGAAGGGCATGTGATGGCAAATATGCTGGAGGATAAGTAGTTGAATCAGCATTAGATAGTATGTCTGATGTTATTAAGCCCCTTAATAGTGTTGCTCAAGTGAATAGGGGGAACAGAGTTGCAATAGTGTCTGGGTTCAGGTCTCTGTTAGGTGGCTTGTTAGTGTTGCTGAGTATCATATACAGATATTTTAATATAATCATAATAAAGCCATGTGATTAAAAAGACTGTGCAATTGAATAAGTTGTAGTAATACTGGATCAATAAAAATCGATTGGGGTGTGTGTGTTTAAAAAACCAAACAACTGACACCACCACTGATTAATTAGCCCTGCCCAGAACTGCACGAAACTTTCACGGCCCCCGCTCCAAAAAATGGCTAAAATGACCCTCATGAATGAGGGGAGGCAGCCAGTGAATTGGGGACAGATTTTATCTGAGCCGTAGATAGTACAATGTTTCTTAGTGGGGACAGGATCCTCCAGATGAGGCTAGTATTTGGTGTCCCATGACAGCAGAGCAGGCAAAGCATTTTTCCATACCGGTGTGGCAAGGGACAGAGCATTTTTGCCCTCTTTCCTGCTCTCCAAATTTCTGGTGAGATCTGTGCTTCTTACTGGAGCTGAAGGAAAGGTCTCTTGCTGGAGGGGAAAAGAGCAAGCATGTGGTGCATTTTAGGGAAGTGCACAAATAGTTTTGGTAGGGCAGGGAGCAGTACCTTTAAGCACGAGTAAAGACAGTCCTTAGTTACCTGCTCCTTTGCTACCCCACCACATTTCCTGGTGCACCGCTGTGCTACTCAGAAGTCTGTGCACGGCTGCGTCCATGTGCATCTCACCACCGCGCTTAGGCTGCTGGGTGCAGTGTCGCAGCCGTACACAGACTTCTGAGCAGTGCGATGCTGCACCAGGAAATGTGATGGGGCAGTGGAGGAGAAGGTAAGGACTTGCTTTAAAGTAAAGTGTGCCATTGAGTCAATTTCGGCTCCTGACGCCCACAGAGCCCTGTGGTTTTCTTTGGTAGAATACAGGAGGGGTTTACCATTGCCTCCTCCCGCGCAGCATGAGATGCCTTTCAGCATCTTCCTATATCGCTGCTGCCCAATATAGTACCAGCGGGGATTCGAAACGGCTACCTTCTGCTTGTTAGTCAAGCATTTCCCTGCTGCACCACTTAAGGTGGCGAGGGACTCACTTTACTTGTGACAAAAGGTACCTCTCTCTGCCCCACCAAAACGATTCAATAGGCTGCGCCAAAGCAATTCGGCACATCCCTACAGGACGCACCAAACTGATTCGTGCACATCCCTAGTGCATTTCCTTTCAGTGGGCCGCTTTCTTAGGAGACTTAAACAAAGCAAGTTATTAAACTAGCAGAACAGAGCACATCATGCCAACCTTCGAAAAGCTGCACTTGCTACTGGTCCATTTCTAGGTGCTGGTTCTTACCTTGAAAAAAACCTTAATTCTGCCCAGATAGTAAGATTATTCTCAGAAGTCCACTGCCAAGTTCCCTTGCCTTCTGTAGGGAAGTGGCAGCGGCTAGGAAAAGAACCTTTTCTATTGTGGCACACTCTTCCCAGGGATACTCACCTGGAGCCAACCTTGTTGTCTTTGGTACCAGATAAAGACCTTTTTATCCTGGTCTCTTAGTGTCACATTTATGTCTTTTTAATCCTGGAGCAGTGTGTGGTTTTTACTTGACTGTGCTGCTGCTGTCTTTCAGTGTTTAATGCAATTTAGGTTTTATTTTTAGAATTATTTTAAAATTAGAAGCTGCTCCGCAAGTCTTCAAACTAAGAGTGGGATATAAATAACTATACCAAAGAAAACTGGCTATACCATCGTGCGCTCATTTACCTGCACCTCCTGCAATATAGGTGCTATCTTCATAGAACAAATAAGTTTATATGCAAAAGAATAAATTGACACCAGCATACATTAAAAGTGATGTCTGAAAACCATTGGAAGAATATTTATCTCCCACAATACTCTCAGCCCACTTGAAAGTCACCACTCTCCAACAAAAGAACTTCAAAAGGGAGACTCCATTGGAACTGGTTGCACTAAGATTCATTAGCGAGTTTGTATTTCTTTAAAGGACCCAAGCCAAGCAAAGATTCCCTCTCCCATCACACATGACCCACCATGGTGTAGTGGTTAGAGTGCTGGACTAGGACCGGGGAGACCTGAGTTCAAATCCCCATTCAGCCATGAGACTTGCTGGGTGACTCTGTGCTAGTCACTTTTCTCTCAGCCTAACCTACTTCACAGGGTTGTTGTGAGGAGAAACCTAAGTATGTAGTACACTGCTCTGGGCTCCTTGGAGGAAGAGCGGGATATAAAATGTAAAAATCCAATAGACTATAATAAAAAAGCAGGCTGGGTGAAAGAGGTCAAAAAATGTAACCAACAAATGCAAGATCTAATAATAACACCAGAATTAATAAGTGAAAAAGCAAATAAAATTAAAAATTGGACTGCACCAGGTGATGATGAACTGCATGGCTTTTGGCTTAAACACCTAACAAGCCTTCATAAACAACTATCAAAACAGTTCAATCACATTTTGCAAGGAGGTGATATTGAACAATGGCTAACAACTGGGAAAACTCATCTCATCATGAAAGACCCAGAAAAAGGTGCAGTTCCAAGTAATTATAGACCGATAACCTGCCTGCCAACCATGTTCAAATTATTAACTGGAATAATAGCAGATGAAGTAATGCAACACTTATTAACTAACAAACAGCTTCCAGTTGAACAGAAAGGAAATTGTCCAAACACCAGAGGCACAAAAGACCAGGTGCTGACTGACAAAATGATTTTAGAAAACTGCAAGAGAAGAAAAACAAATCTAAGTGTTGAATTGATTAACTACAAGAAAGCCTTCGACTCATTGCCTCACACATGGATATTAAAATGTTTAGAAACAACTGGTTCAGCAAAAACATTCAGATATTTATTAAAAAAGCAATGAGCATGTGGAGTACATAGTTAACAATCAATGGCGAGACACTTGGACAGGTTAGCATTAGAAGAGGTATTTTCCAAGGAGACTCACTATCCCCTCTGTTGTTTGTAATCGCCATGACTCCACTTTCACAAATACTAAACAAAACAGGCCTCGGATACCAAACATCTAAAACATCAAGTAAAATCAATCATCTGCTGTACATGGACAATCTGAAGTTGTATAGAAAGTCCCAGTCAGAAATCGAATCACTGCTAAACACTGTCTGTATATTCAGTAGCGATATAGCAATGGAGTTTGGACTAGACAAGTGTGCTGCATTAATAATGAACAAAGGAAAAATTAAAAAAACAGAAGAAATAGAACTGCTCAATGGAAGCAAGATCAAGAACCTGGAAGAGAAAGAACATTACAAATACTTGGGCATTCTCCAGGCTGATAACATTGCACACACTGAAGTTAAAAGAAAAATTGGAAGTGAATACATCAGGAGAGTCAGAAAAATCCTCAAGTCCAAACTCAATGGCGGGAACACCATACAAGCCATAAACACCTGGGCTATACCTGTTATCAGATACACTGCAGGAATAATAGACTAGACCCAGGCAGAGCTAGAGACGCTGGATCGTAAGACCAGGAAAATCATGACCATCAATCATGCTTTGAACCCCCACAGTGATGTAGATAGGCTCTACCTCCCTCGCAGCTCAGGTGGAAGAGGAATGCTGCAAGTCTATCAAACAGTAGAGGAGGAGAAAAGAGGCCTTGAAGAATATATCAAGGACAGTGAAGAAGATGCACTTCAAATGGTCAATAACGAGAAACTACTCAACACCAATGAAAAAAAGCAGGCCTACAAGAAAGAACAAGTCAAGAACCGAGCAGAAAAATGGAAAAAGAAGCCACTGCATGGTCAATATTTGCACAAAAGAAGTGGAAAATCAGACATCACCAAGACCTGGCAATGGCTTAAGAATGGCAACTTGAAGAAAGAAACAGAGGGTTTAATACTGGCTGCACAAGAACAGGCACTAAGAACAAATGCAATAAGAGCAAAAGTAGAAAAATCCACAACAAACAGCAGGTGCCGCTTTCTTTGTAAAGAAGCAGATGAAACAGTGGAACACCTAATCAGCTGTTGTAAAAAGATCACACAGACTGACTACAAACAAAGGCATGACAAGGTAGCAGGGATGATACACTGGAACATCTGCAAAAAATACAATCTACCTGTAGTCAAAAATTGGTGGGACCATAAAATTGAAAAAGTGGTAGAAAATGAAGATGCAAAAATATTATGGGACTTCCGACTACAAACAGACAAACATCTGCCACACAATACACCAGATATAACTGTAGTCAAGAAGAAAGAAAAACAAGTCAAAATAATCAACATAGCAATATCAGGGGATAGCAGAATAGAAGAAAAAGAAATAGAAAAAATCACCAAATACAAAGATCTACAAATTGAAATTGAAAGGCTGTGGCAGAAGAAGACCAAAATAATCCCAGTGGTAATTGGCGCCCTAGGTACAATTCCAAAAGACCTTGAAGAGCACCTCAACACCATAGGGGCCACAGAAATCGCCATCAGCCAATTACAAAAAGCAACTTTACTGGCAACAGCCTATATTCTGCGACGATATCTATAATAACAGCAACAACACTGACAATAAAATTCAGCCATCCCAGGACCTTGGGAAGGACTCGATGTCTGGATAAAACAAAGCAGTCAATAACACCCGTCTGACTGTGTAAATACATAAATAAATAAATAAATGGTGATGGCGATGATGATGTTAAACTTGCATAGCGAAGCCAGGAAGATGTGTTATCACCCAGTCCTGCAGTTGTAAATGGTCACTGTGCCATTGAATATGTGTGACGCTTGCATATAAACATCACAGGTTGTATCTCTTGCATTTCACGGCCTTTTGGCTCCACTCTTGGTTAGAGGTGTGCACGGAACCGCCTACTGCGGTCCGGCACTGCGGTGGAGGGGTACCTTTAAGGGCGGCGGGAGGGTTTACTTACCCCTCCCGCCGCTTTTCCGCTTGCCGCTGTAATCCTAAGTGTAATTGGGGCGGCAGGATACCTCCCTGCCGCCCCTTCCTCGATGTTGCTGGGAAAACTCCCAGCAGTCCTTTGCGTGTGCGCGCATGGAAAGGACTGCTGGGAGTTTTCCCAGCAACATCGAGGAAGGGGCGGCAGGGAGGTATCCTGCCGCCCCAATTACACTTAGGATTACGGCGGCAAGCAAAAAAGCGGCGGGAGGGGTAAGTAAACCCTCCCGCCGCCCTTAAAGGTACCCCACCACCCGAACCAGACCGCCCAGGTCCGGACCGGTCCGGAGGCTATTTCAATGGCCTCCAGACCGGTCCGGGCCCATCCCTACTCTTGGTCCACAAAAGTTTATGTCACAATCAGTCAGTCTTTAAGGTGCCACAAGCCTCTCTGTTTTTCCTGTAACAACAGGGATACTACTCCAGAAGCTTCACT
Organism: Hemicordylus capensis; assembly: GCF_027244095.1. Taxonomy (NCBI): domain Eukaryota; kingdom Metazoa; phylum Chordata; class Lepidosauria; order Squamata; family Cordylidae; genus Hemicordylus; species Hemicordylus capensis. Next base: position 55,913,976 of record NC_069662.1, read on the forward strand.
TCTAAGTCTTCCAAGGGCAATGCCTTGCCCTCACTCCCGCTGCCCCTCCCCTGCACAGAATTTCCCATCTAACATACCAACCACAAGAAGCAGTCTGGCCCACAAGGCTCCATTTCAATTTTGGTCTCTCTGTTCTTCCGCTTGTAAACATTGGGGGTGGCATGGAAAGCTAAAAGACAAAAACCAATTTGATTGTTTGATATATCAAAATAGCATGGAGCTCTGTTCCTTGGTAGCAGGGTGCCCCCTCTTTTCTAATACACCCCGAGAACCCCAAAATTACTACTGGTATTAATTATTCATTTTTGAGAACCTGGTAACTCTACCCAGATGTGGACCAATCTCAGATTAATTAGAACACTGTAATATGCAAGGCTGGGATGGATTGGGGCACTAAATGGAAATTAATCTCTCAAGTTCTTTGGAGGGATTGTCTGCATATTGTAATGTGAATTACTCTAGCAATGCGCGGTTTCATTACCGAATCAATTACATTCTGTGGTCGACTCCCGCTAACTGAACAGAGGCACCTTTTAAAGCGATTATTCTTATACATTTAGCAGGGGGAGAACAACTGTCCCTATCCAACCTCAGCAGAGGTTTTTCCAGAGGCTGTTGCCTACCATATGTTTCTTTTAGACTGTGAGCTAGGGATGTGCACGGACCTGTTCGGAGGCCCTTTTATGGGCCTCCGAACAGGTTCGAACACTGGGTGGGGGTGCATTTACCCCTCCTCTCCCTGTCTTTCCCCCACTGGCACTGGAGTTAGGTAAAATCCCTCGGGACAGCAGCATACCTCCCTGCCACCCCGTCTGCTTCTTCACCCGGAAGTACTGTGCGCACGTGCGGTACTTCTGGCCACTTCCGGCCGTAGAAGCAGAAGGGGCAGCAGGGAGGTATGCTGCCATCCCGATTTTACCTAACTCCAGCGCCAGCAGGGGGAAAGTGGGGAGAACCCCCCCTTCGAGCACCCCCCACCTGGTTCAGTGCACATCCCTACTGTGAGCCATTTTGGGACAGGGAACCATTTTATCATTTATTCTTCTATGTGAACCATTGGAGAAACTTTTGTTGTGTTTTTGTAAACCACTTAGAGACGTAAGTTTCGGGTGGTATACAAATATGTCAAATAAATTCTCTCTCTCTCTCTCTCTCTGATATGTGGGGCTTGAGGTTGGTTGTGCTGTTGAGTCGGTGTCGACTCCTGGCAACCACAGAGCCATGTGGTTTTCTTGGTGGAATACAGGAGGGGTTTACCATTGCCTTCTCCCACACAGTATGAGATGATGCCTTTCAGAACCTTCCTATATCGCTGCTGCCTGATACAGGAGTTCCCCATATTTTGGGAGACACACCAGCAGGGATTCGAACCAACAGCCTCCTGCTCTCTAGGCAGGTTGCTTCCCTGCTGTGCCATGGTTTGGGGGGGCTTGAGGGGGAGGTCTTTATTCTGTTTTGTAAGCCACTTTAGGTGCTAGCTAAATTGCAGAGAATGTGGGACAGACAGAAACACCAGGGCAACTCTTTATGGGACACAACAGTTCAAAGGAGTGGGGGAAGAGAAGAGTTGGATCCTTCCAGGTAACGACCTGCTAAGGGCTTTGGGGAACATTCCCCAAGCACAGGAAACTCCTGGGCTACCTGTTTTTTACTGCAACCATCACTGGCCACTAACATTCACTTGCAAATTGGGACAGAAAAGGCAGGGGCAAAGGAGGCAGGAGGCGAGCTGCGAACTTACGATGGAGGAAGCAGTCATACTTGAAGCAGCGTCTGCAAAAAAGCGTGTGAAAGGAGTGCAGGGCCTGCTCACGCTGAACGGATTTGGCACATGGCCCATCAATGTTTGGCGTGCACTGAGGAGGGAGCACATTGGGGTCAGATTCTTCTGTCAGCTCTCTGTATCTGTGGTGTGGGGGAGAAGAGAAGAGTCATAAAGAGGGCTTTCAGATTTGCCCCAGCTGATGGAAAGACTGCTCAGAGCCAGCTGGGCAAACAGTTTGCATCTGGCTGGACTTAAAGAGCTACCACTTTGTAAAACTGGTAATTAAAAACAAACCAACACAAAAGAAACACCAAGCCACCATTTCACAGTTTGCATGCCAGAGTCATATGCCACCACTGGTACTGTACAGGCAAAAAGGACCTGTGCTCAGGGATACTGCTGAACACAACCAGGAGAAAGAAACTGGCACAATCCCAGTCATACCACAGATTGTAGAATCGGTGTTGAAAGAGCCCAAGAAGCAAACAGTTCACATCTCCTGCTGTAAGCCACAACAATTGACTGACCAGTCCTCAACAGACCAGCCCACATAGTCCAGACCTCAAAGGCATGACACAGAAAGACACCTAGAGCATGTCACTCAATGAGACAAAAGCCTTAAGTCAAGCCTCACACTGCAAGGGATGCCAAAACGCCCCCCTCCCTATCCAACTGTGTAATAATTAGGGTGTAATATGTGTATAAATTGCTTGTATTTGCATACACCAGGAAGTCATGGTTTCCTAAACTGTTAAAGTATAGGTATAATTCATTCCAGCAGCAGATCTTGGGAACTTATTCCTCAGACTAAAAAAATCAGTGATATATAACTTGTGTTGGATAACCCCTACCTCTCCTTCATATCCTCTGGAAAGCCATTCTCAGGGAACATTGATGAAATAGCAGTAAAGATCATGTCATTCGGAAAGAGCTTCTTGGAACATTTCTTGTTGCCTGTAACAGAGAGAGAAGTATGATAAATGTCTGAGTTAAGACACTTTGTTCCAGGCCTGTGTTGGAAGACCAATCCATGGAAGAGATCAAATCACTCCAGGCAAGACTGTGTTTTTATGGGTCATATTTTAAAACAGAGGAAACTCTCAATTATTTCTAAAGAGGGGAGGAAAAATAGCTGCCTTCCATGTAGGAATTAACAAGCAGCTTACGTGTAGACCACCAAATACAATTGTTGCATGTACATGCAGATCAATAGCAGCTTCCTAGACTGTAAAATATATGAGTATCATCTTTATACTTGATCCATACACAAGTGTACCTAGGTCCTACACAAAACAATCTTCTGCCTAGGAACTGTGTAACACTAGAAGTTGATCATTTAACCCAATTCTTTTTAGAACAGTAGCATCACTGCCAAAGACAAAAAGTGCTACGAGATTTACAGAAACAGACTTATTTATTTAATTTAGCAGATTTGTATACCACCCACTACCAAAGTCTCCAGGCAGTTTACAGCATAAAACAAACCAAGAATTTAACAATTAAAACATACAAAAGATCAAATTAAAATATCCATAAAACACACCAACTTGCCTGTGATGGCTTCACGCCCCAGATACTCTGCCTAAGTGGCCATAAGCTCTGGAATGGGATAGTTAAGAGCTTACCAGCTACAGCCTCCCACCTGTACAAAAAGGTCTGCTTCGACTATTTATTTATTTTATTTAACACATTTATATACTGCCAGAACAAGCATCTTGAGGCAGTTTACACAAGTTAGAACAATTAAAATACAGACATTTTAAGATATCTTAAACTACTTGAAATTAACTAAAAGCCAGGTTAAACAGATGTATCTTGAGAATCTTTTTTAAAGCTTCCAGGTATGTTCTGATTTTGGCAGGAAGTGCATTCTGAAGCCTCGGGATGGCTCCAGAGAAGGCCCAACCTTGGGTTGCCACCAGCTGAGCTGGTGGCAACCATAAACGGACCTCCCCACATAACCTAAATAAGCAGTAGAGGTCATGGAGAAGAAGACATTCTCCACTCTGTACCCTGAACCCAAACCGTTTAGGGCTTTCACCAGGACCTTGTAACAGCCAATTACCAGCACCTTGTATTTTGCCCAGAAACCAATTGACAGTCAATGTAATTCTTTTAAAACAGAAGTAATAAGTTCTCTATGGGTTACTTGACCAATTCATCTGCTGCATTTTGCACCAATTGCACTTTCTGGGTTACGTACAAAGGCAGCCCAATGTAGAGCGTAGTCAAATCTGTAGGTTACCAGCATATGCACCACAGTTTTAAGGTTACTTTCATCCAAAAATGGTTGCATCTGGCATATCAGTCAAAGCTGATAAAAAGCACTCCTGGGCACTGACTAAATCTAAGATACTGGGGAGAAGTTTGGGTCCAGAAGTACTCCCAAACTGCATGCATGTTCTTTCTGGGGGAGTGTGACCCCATCCAGGACAGGCAGATCTAACCCATCTCTTGAGTCACAACCCCGCCCCCCCCATGAGTACCTCTGTCTTGTTTGGATTAATTCCTACTTTGTTATACTTCATCCAGCCCATTAACACCTGCAAGCAGGCATTTAGGGAAATTATATCATTTCCTGATGAAATAGATTTGGGCATCACCATCATACCAATAAAACACTACACCAAGGAGTTTACAGAACTGGAGTTGCAGCCTCTCTCTGCATAGCAATTCAAGTCACCTGACACAATATATTAACATAAGAGGCAGAAAGAAGCAACAAGGATTGGGAGGCTATGGCAGCATCATAGCAGGCCAAGAAGTTATGTGTAAAATACTGACCTTCCATAGAGAGCCGCTTTCTTTTCCGGGTGACAGGCAGCTCCCCTTTCCCAGCTTCCTGTTTGCCTTCAGCCGCATCATGCCCTTCCTCTTCTTCCTCGGAGTACTGATTCAGTGCCTCTACCAGCTCCAGGAACACAGCATCACTGATCAGGACTGAACCTGAGAGCATCTCTGGAAGGGAGAACTGGGTGAGTACTGGATTGGCAGGATACCGCAAGCCAATAATGGCAACAGATCAGCTTTAGATCAGCAAAAAAATCGAGAGAGAGAGATGTTGTGCTGTGGAGGCCTGCCCTGTAGCTTGGCAAGAAACACACTTCTGTATCATGCCAAGCCACACTAGCAAAAATGGTACTCACACCCAGGCTGTGTGAGCAGGATAGCAACTGTAAAGGATGATAATCCCTTCCAAAATGAAATGCTAAGAATTCAGGGAGCCCTCCTCCACTTTATGTGAGTTGAACAGGGGCCCCTTACATCTCTGCAAAAGACAAGTGCCCTAGTTACCTTCCTCTCCATGAACTTTGCCATCATAGTTGTTAATGAGTTCCTCAATGAAGGTTTCATCTTCCTCTTTCACCTCATCCCCCATATAGGGGATGTTGCATAGAACAGTTTCATCCTCTACCTGAAAACAGGACAGACACAGTCTGAGGAAGGCAGACGTTTGTTCACTTGTCCTCTCATCCAATCAATCAATCTTTATTATGGTTTTTGACCAGCATAAGGTAGGTTACATTAGAGCAGCATTAAAACTGCATTAGAACACGCTATGCCCAGAACTGTGAGTATAGAGGCTAATTTACAGTGATATACAGCTACTGTTAAACTATGGTAAGCTGTCCTAAACTGCAGCTGTAGAATTTGTATTAAAAGGGGAAAATGAGTGAGACCATATAAAAGCTTTAAATAAACTATAAAATGCTAAAAACTACACTAAGAGACCATGCATTTTGTTTGGGCCTGCTTAGATCTTGTTGGCTTCCAGCTACGTGAGGTATATAGTGGGAGATGCAATGATGCATTGAAATAAGCTTTCAATGATGAGGACGTTTGGGACCCTGCCTAAATCAGTTTGGCACACTATGTCCATTATGCACTGCTTGATTCGTATTTTTGCCTGTTCGTAGCCCAAGGCAAGAGGGGAGGGGAGAGTTCCAGGGATGACATTTTTGTCAGAAGTGTCCATTTCCAATTGGACTGGTAGTTGTTCTGTAGTGTTACGGGGACTAAACACTGTGGGATGAGGGATAATCTTACTAGTAGTCAAGTATGGCCATCCAAACTCTGGCCTCCACTTTCACCAGACCTGCCTATAGGTGTAATTCACTCACCAAGAAAGCCAGCAAATGGCAGATTGCACAGCTATCTTAAGGAGATTCCTGGGGTGGAGCCACCTTTGCACGGTAAGGTTCAAAGAACCCAGGCCACCAATGAAAAGGGCCACCAGTGCCATAGCCGGAGGACCCACCTCAGCTCTCCTGATCGCATTTCCAGCCAGTGTTTGCTGGTTGGCTGCATTCATTTCCCTTTCTCTCCCTCACTGGAAGAGAAAGGGAAATAAACGCAGCCAGCCAGCAAACACTGGCTGGAAATGAGCTCGGGAAAGCTTGAATGACTCTCCAGAGCCTGGGCTATGCCCACTTTGTGTGTGACATCATGTGCAAAAGGGGTGTGACCCAGGCTCCAGCAAGCCCGTTTGAGCTCTCCCAATCGCATTTCCAGCCAGCATTTTCTGGCTGGCTGTGTTTATTTCCCTTTCTCTCCCTCCAGAGAGGGAGAGAAAGGGAAATAAATGCATCCAGCCAGCAAACACTGGCTGGAAATGCGATTGGGAGGATTGGGGCAGGCTCTCTGGCTTGGACCATGCCCTGTGAGTGAATTACACAGGGAGCAATGAAGCCATACCTCCCTTGTGCCTGACATCACGCGCATGGGCGTCACGTGTGGGGGTTGCCAGCAGGAGGGACTCGGGCCGCCCTTCCACTGGCTACACCACTGGAGATTCCAAAAGAATGTTTGTTGATCTCAAAAGCATAGCTTATCCCACCTTCACAGACCTGGTCTTTCTTCATCAGTGGAGGAGGGTATCCTGAGTGGATTAATCCTTCTTTGGCTGCAATAAGGCGAAAGCACTCTTCATAGCTTCTATTGGGCTGGACACCTCTGGCATGGGATAAAGTCCCTATGAGTTGTCCAGTTGTTTTCAATCCCCATCCTCAGACTGGAGCAACTCTGAGGGCTGGAAACTGCAAGGTGCCAAAACTGTGACAGCCATTTTACAACCTTGCTATCTTGCCAACACAAGGAATAAGCATAAAATGGAGGGTGTTCAACCATCATATGGCATGCCTTTCAAGAGCTTAGAGGCTCACATTCTGCCACTGACAGCAAATTCCTGCACCAGAGATGTAGGTTTTCCAGAAAATTTTGAACTGCCCTCATCTGCATAACATGCACATTATTTTTCTTTTTTTAAAAAACCCTACTATAAAAATGTTCCTTATGACTTTATTCACTAACCTAAGGCAGATTGTCTTCAGGAGCAGATGGATCTGGACCATTAGTTCCAGGTTAAGCCAAAACCAGTGTTATATATTGCTTAATGATTCTTGCACCCAGATTATATAAATTTACAGGAGAATACGCCTCAATTATTTAAAAAGCACTTGCTTTCACTTTTACTTAAATGAAGTTTACAGCTGTGCAAACCAATCCTATTCAGGTTTATTCAGAGTAAGTTCTACTGATTACAATAAAACTTACTCTCAGTTAAGCAGGCTCTGAATTGCATACTAGCAGTCAGCTCGGCTATGTGGAGTTCTGTGTAACTTTCCCCCGATGTGATACTTTTTATGGAAGTCAAAAAATAAGCAGTTTCAAAAGGCTGTAGCCTTGGAAGGATGACTGGAGGCTAGGGAAGAGATACATAATCCTCTCTCAGCTGACTTTATGGCCTGTTCAAAGTCCCACCGCCACAACTTGTGAGCAGGGATGTGGGCTTTTTGGAAGATTTTCTGATGCACTAATTAAAATGGGATCTAATTTAACATGTTTTTATACTGGTGTTTGGTAACCAAAACTAAAAAAGTATGCACATTAAATATAGTATCGTGATCCCACCGCCATAGCCAAAAGTATTTGAACTGAAATATATGATTTGAAAAAAAGTTTAATGTGCACTTAATATGGTTTAAATGTAATATTCCAAAAATTCAGGACTTCATCTGAAAATTGCTTTTACTGGAATACTTGTAACTATTTTAAGCAAAATAGGCTCTGGAAAGATTAAAAGCTTAGACTCCCCTTGTAGTTGGATTCATCTATTGCTCCCATTGAAGGGGTGTGTGTGTGTGTGTATCAAGATAATCTAATTTATGCAAGTGGTTTGGCAGCCGTGGTGCAAAATCTGGAACTACAGCAGTGCCAGCTTTCCACTCCATACTAAAATCATACTTCTTCCTTACAGTTCTCTTCACCCATTTCATTTTTGGTACTATTGTCATTGAGGAAAGCATTGCTTTGGAAGTACCTATCAACTGGACTGAGCGTATTACAAATCTTTCATAGTTGAATAAATATCTCTAGATGGCACAATTGCTGAAAAAATACCTTCTACTATTATTGTCACAGATGTTGGATCATTATACTGTTATAATCACTATACTGGTGGGCTTACATGTTACATGGTTTTCATGTAGTCTCCCTCCGCCCTACTCCATTTTTTCTTTATTTTTTTAAACAAACAGCAACTGCAGGAGCCTGCAGTCTTGAGCCGGGGACTGGTAGATGCTTAACCCTTTCCCAATGTGCTGGATTCCCACTTAAAACTGCACCTTCCACCTGCTTTTCCCTTTGCAGGGGAAAATATTCAGGTACTTCTCTTGTGGAGTAGAAAAGTTTCCATTGCTATATTTCAAATCTCTTTATTTCGGTCTATATTATTTCTATATTTTTCCTGTAGAAAATTTGCCATTTCTAAAAATGCATTGTTTCAGAACATTTTAAGATAATGAATGCATATAATTCCAGTTAAATTAGTATGTTTCAAGGTTGTAATTAATACTTTTTTCAGCATGTATGCATATATAATATCAATACATAGTTCTTTGGACAAGCTAAAATTAGCAGGGGTGAAGAAATGTTGACTCAGTTTATCAGCCAAACAAAATAGTTTACTCGTCAAGCTATGCTGGCTCATTACTCATCAGGACCTTTTTCACTCATCAGGCATCATTTTTCACTTGTCACAGACTAGTAGACTAATAGATTTCTGCAGCCCTGAAAATTAGTATGTTTACATTTTAAGTGGGGGAAGGCACTGAAAAGTGTTAACAACATAAGGGAAATGTTTGCTGATGGCACTGGATTGCCCTCTTCTGTACTGGAATGCTGTTTAATCTGAAATGCTGCTTCAATACTCAAACACTATATGGAGCCTGGTTATTGCAAGAAGCCAGCAAGTGGACCCATTTTCCACACACTTCACAGTGGTTTGGGTAGGGTCACACCAATGATGTTAAGCCTGCAGCACATAAGCATGTTCGAAACAGGACTAAATACATCTTCTTCACCATGAGCCCCATCACCCATTGAGATAATCCAGAGAGGTTTGTCTCAGATTGCCACCAGCTCGTCTGGTGGCCACACGGGGACGGGCCTTCTTTGTTGCTGCCCCAAGACTGCCCAGAAGACATAAGTGTGTAATGAAAATAAGAGTAGCCCTGCTGGATCAGACCTAAGCTCTATTTATATTTATTTATCTATCAAATTTGTGCACCGCCCCAAACTTTAATCTCTGAGCGATTTACTGTGACATAAAACAGGTTAACACAGAGAAAAATAAAAACCTTAAAACAATTTAAAATCAAAGTCAGATTAAAAAGCTTGAGTGAAGAGATAAGTCTTCAAGTGCTTTTAAAAAGTTGTCAGAGATGGGGAGGCTTGTATTTCAGTAGAAAGCACATTCCAGAGTCTTGGGGCAGCAACAGAGAAGGCCCGTCCCCGTGTGGCCACCAGACAAGCCGGTGGCAATCTGAGACAAACCTCTCTGGATTATCTCAATGGGTGATGGGGCTCATGGTGAAGAAGATGTATTTAGTCCTGTTTCGAACAGCAGCCAATCAGATGGTTCTGTGACATCCACAGCAGGGCATAAAGGCAATAGCTTTCTCTGCTGCACCCCAGGAACTGTTATTTGAAGATATAATGCTTTTAGACCTGGAGGATCCATTTAGGTATCATGACTAATACATGTCATATCTGACTTTCAAAAATTTATTTAATCCCGTTTTAAAATCTATTTACCATATTTGAAGGCAGCACATTTCACAACTTAATTATTCACTGTGCAATTAAAAAGCACTTCCACCTGTTTAAGATTCAGGAGTAGAGGCAACAGAAACTATAAGGGACACAAACCCAAACAAACCCTTAAAAAGGCTGCGTAGTGTGCAGCGCAGAGACCATTCAATCAGATACCAATGCTTGAGCAAGTGTTGCAGCTTTTCAGAAGGGAGCAACTTGTATACAAGCTGTTAACTGCAGCAGAGATTATGTACAGCAGCAGCTGGTCACCTACCATGAAGTTCTGCTGGAGTGGAGACCAGGAGTACATGATAGGCACCAGGGCCACGGTGTTCAGGGTCCGCATGAACAAGGTCTGTGTGGTGAAACTGGGGAAAATGCTCTCAACTGTGCACTGGAATGAGGAGAAAAACTGTGGTCTGTAAGAAAGGGATGCACAGGATGGCCCTCCCAAAACAGGACTTTGTGACTGGTATTACGCCCACTCCAATCCACTTCACAAAAGGGACAGAAATAAGGTGAATCAGTTGTCAGATAGGGATCAGTTGTCAGATAGTTGATAAGATAGGGATCCCCTCCAGATATAAGAACAGCTCTACTGGATCAGGCCCAGGGCCTATCTAGTCCAGCACCCTGTTTCACACAGTGGCCCATCCGAGAAGCCCACAGATGCCTCCAAGAAGCCCACAGACCCTAACACTAACCCCTGCAACAGATATTTAGCGGCATCTTGCCTTTGGGGCTGGAGGTGGCCTATAGCCACCAGACTAGCATCCATTGATAGACCTGTCCGTCATCACTTTGTCTAAGCCCCTTTTTAAGCCATCCAAGCTAGTGGCTATCACCACATCCTGTGGCAGAGAATTCCATAGGTTAATTATGCATTGTGTGAAAAAGTACTTCCTTTTGGTGGTCCTGAATTTCCCAGCCTTCCGTTTCATGGGATCACCTCAAGTTCTAGTGTTGCGAGACAGGGTGAAAAATCTCACTCTGTCCACTCCATGCATACACTTCTATCATGTCTCCCCATAGTCACCTCTTTTCCAAACTAAAGAGTTCCAGAAGCTGTAGCCTTGCCTCATAAGAAAGGTGCTCCAGGCCCCTGATCATCTTGGGTAAGAACGCTGAGAGCATTCCTACCCAGTTCCTCTGGGGGTGGGGGGCACGAGATATCTGAAGGATCATCTTCCCCCACACAAACCTGCTCATAAACTCCCAGTGTCCCCAATAAGGACACTGGGAGAGGCCATGCTTCATGCCCCTTTGCCACACGAAGGATGGTGGGTAGAGACACAGGACACGGCCTTTTCCTCAGTGGCGCCTGACTCTGGAATTCTTTGCTCCATGAGATTTGGCTAATTATTTATCAGGATACATTCAGATGCACATCACTAAAAGGCTGGAAATTCCACAGAGGCCAACCACCACTCAGTTATTTATTTATTTAAAATATTTACACCCCGCCCTTCCTGTGCAATACTGCTTGGGCTGGCTCACAACATTAATAAAACAGATAAAAATATAAAAGGTAGAATTAGTAAAATTAAGTAAAAAACTAAAAGCAGGACTCTGTTACAACCAAATTTAGAAGTTGAAAAGCTAAGAAGTTTTAACAAACCACCAGATATAAGCCACAGATAAAGCATTTAAAAGCCTGTCTAAAGATATGTGGCTTCATGGTTTTTTTAAACAATTCCAAGAGAGAGAGCATGGAGGGCGTTCCAAAGCCGAAGGGCCACAACCAAAAAGGCCTTGTCTCTAGTCCATATGGACCGAATCTCAATCAATGGCAGGGCCATGAGCAGGGCGTGAGATGCTGAACAGAGAGCCATGGAAGGTTTATATATGTGAATACAGTCCAAAAATCTTTGTTTAAAAGAAGTATATAAATAGTAGTAGTGGTAGTTCATATACCTGTTTGAGAAAAGGGTGCCCCCCGACCAGCCTCATCGACTGAATAGGTTGAACTCGAAGCTTCTTCCAGTCTTCATTCAGGATGTTTATCTTTTCTTGAACCTTCATGTAGTTAGATGCAAATAAAGCCTAGGGGGAAATGAGGGGGAAGGGGGGGACCTCAGTTTGCTAACTGTACCCTTAAGAGACAATAGAGTTAGGGATCTATCTCAAAGAGAGTGTTCCATAGCAACCCCTTGAACTTGGCAAGCAAGGATTTGCTCTTATGCCTGCTTCCCTGATACAGAAAATCAACAGGCAGGCAGGCAGAGTTCCAAACATGAAATTCGCACCATCTTGATGCCCAGCATGGTTCAGATGAGTTCAATCCCTTCCACACCACAGAAGTTTACAATGCCAACTAGTCCCACCCATACATTAAGAAGTGTGTTTTTCAAAAATAAATACATAAACAAAATTCACTTTTTTAACATTCTCCTTTCCCCCAGAGCTATTTGTATTGTGGGCTATTTAAAAAACATGATCATCTATATAACGCAGTTGCCAGAGAGCGAGACCCTGAGTCCTAGGGATGGGGGAAGGACATGTCTAGATGCTACCCACCCCTTAGTGAAGCTACTCTTCCTCCAGAAAGAAAGTCAACTCTAAGGTAGAATTTTCACTTACTTTGAACACATCTGCCCATCCCCCCCTGGGGGGAGCAAAGCCTGCTGAAAAGGCAGCCTTTTCACCCATGGTATATTTTTACCTTGGCTCCCATGTTTGCCTGAAACCTCTTGAGCTGCCTGAGACGCATATATTCTGATTTGACCTTCCTTTTCCAATAAAGGATGCATTTTGATGTTGGTAGGGCTGGAATCTCCATTTTCCTGTGGGAAGAGAGCAAGCATAAGCCATGTGAATAGTGCTAGGTGGAGAAATGTTAACCTTAACCAAGCTGTGTGAACTCTATGCAAGAAACAAAATCTCCTTGTCAAGAGAAGTTAACAAACTTATGACCAGTATTGTTCATGCAAGTTAGCATACTTATTCAGTTTCTGTTCTTTGTGGGAAGGAGAGAAAAAACGATGCCACAGGATCCTGATCACTAGATCTCTTTGGTTTTTTATATTTTACCAGGCATTGCTCTCACTTTGAAGCCCATCTTTGCACCATTATAGAAACATTTTCTTCCTTAAAAATAATATCATGAATTCTCAAGTTGCTGTATCACACCCAATACCCATTTCTGTGTTTGTGTGTGCAACCTAATCCTGATCACAAACGGGATGAGCTGGAGCCCTTAAGATTCAATTAATCAGGCATCATCACCTCTGCAATGGCTTCATCCAGTGGTCTCCATTAGCTATTGAATTGGGGCCATGGTGGCAGAAAAACCCTCCATTTCCCACTATGCTGACCTGTGCACAGTACTGCACGTCTTCTCAGTGTTGGAAGGGCCCTTTAAGACAGATGGAGTCCTCTCTTAAGAGCACTAGGAGGAAAGCACTGGGAAGAGCTACACTTTACATGACTTCCAAGATGGTGCAGGGGCTCAATTTCCCTTAAAGGGGCACAGCAAGAGTCTCTTCCATCCCTTAGGGATGGTGAAACCCTGTGAAAAACACTTTGCTTTTCTTCTCAGATATCTTCATAACAACAATGAAGGACTGCACTTGTGTCAGAAATCATGGATCTGCATCAGTTAACATTTTGAATAAGTGGCTCAAGTATTTTTGATCTGGAGGAGAAATACATTCCCCAAGAGGCCCCAATACCCTATCCCAGAAGAAGGGGGCCAAGAGGCACCAACTCCTGCCTATATGATGACTTGCATCAAATCCCCTGCTCAGCAGCAGAGTCTTTGCCCTCCCTTAGGATGTTTTCATCAAGAAAACACTAAGAAGCGCCCTTGAGCTTCTCTCACTCTTGTTTGTGCGACTGTGTTGCTGCAGCAAGTCATAAAGCAGGGGAGAACCATTTTTAAACTTGCCAATGTACGCGTTGCATCTGCATCACAGCCACGAGAAATGCAAGAACTGCCGAAGAACCTCCCACACAGACTATCCCAAAGCAAGGACCCCAGCCCAACTTCTGGGGGATTTTGCCCATGAGAGTCCCCACCATCGCGACTGACCTCCCCTCCTCGCCCATCGTCTCACAGCACGACACACGCAGACTTTTAGAAATGTACCCCCGCCTGCACCCCTTTCCACTTTTGAGTGAAGAGGGGACTACCCGACACCCTCGATGTTACGCTTCCCCCAAAGCCCCCACCCAAGAGGCGTGACCCCCCCTTACCCCAAAGCCCCCCTCAAAGCCCCCTTAGCCCCGCCCCCTCTTCGTCACTCACTCCTTAGACATCGCACTCAGGTGACCTACAGAAGCCATACGACCCCCCGCTGTACGCATGCGTCGAGCAACTCGTCATTCCCTCGCACTCCCCTCTTTCCTGACCACGCCCTGTTTTGCAAGACCACGCCCTCTTTGCTGCAGAGATCGCTCTACAAAACTACGCCCATAGCTATTCACCCTCCTGGAAGGAACGTGCCAAATAGAGAAGGGGGGGGGACGGAGTGCGTGGGATGTACCACTACGAAGTACACCGCAGAGAGCGGGACCTGCGCGCAAAGCAAACAGTGGGGGAAACGCAGGAAGGAGTTGTTTGTTATAATGGACTGCGGCATATATGTTAAATGGAACGTCCCTGCCACTATGCGGTACGACACCTCTGTAAACCGTCTCCTCCGTGATGAAGCTCTAAATGAGTGACGTAGGCCAGTCACTGTCTCTTAGCTCAACTCACGTTTTAAGATGATTGCAAAGTTAAAAGGACAGCCATGCTGTCCTGAGCTTATCGGAGCAAAGGCAAAGTAAACATGTAATAATATAATGGTATGGAGAGATACAGGCTGTGTGTGTCACTTACGAACAGGAAATATCGATTATGAGAAGGCACAATGTGAATATAGGTATTATGGCACGTCTCAGAACCGATCTTCCATGGCACAGCTTGGCTCTGGGACATGTGATAATCAAGAAGAGAGCCTCTGAGCATATTCAGAGTGTCTTCCTCAATCAATAGGATAGCTCTAGCAGCTCTACATCCAAGTTTGACCCTTGAAACCTTTGAAATTAAAAACAAAGCACACTTTTATACCGGATGGGAGTGGAGGAGTAGGTGGAAATGTTTTCTTCTTTACAAAAGGCCCAGTCTGCACCTCCTCACTAACCTATTCTGCTGTATAAGTGGTGAAAATAAGCAGCTTTCTTTTATTTTCATCTTGTATATCATTTTACAACCTCTTGTCAAGCAAATGCCAACAGGGGAAAGTCTCACATGGTCTCTTACACTTTAGAAATTCAAACCACCATTTGCATTGGCACTGGGACTTGGCCATGCTGGCTTTTAGCTGGAAGGAAGCCAAGCAAGCCCTCATGAAATGGAGTTCTATCATTCTCATGTGGATGTAGGGATATCATGTATGTCCTAGTGCCTTCTCACCCCCACCCCACATTGCTTGGTGTTTATATAATTGATTATATCTTATTGGCTTCAAAACTATGTTTTTCTTTTATTGGAGTATAGGGATTGCTGGCACATTTTCAGCATGATTTTGGTTTTGGTTTTTAGATGGCAGCATCTTGAATAGACAACTTAAAGAGGTACATATTTCAAACTGGAGTAGCCTGCAGGAGTCTTTGGGATACAAAGGATAAACATGATGGTCACAATCCAGCACAGAGCCGGGCATGCTAAAACCCACAAAGGGATGAATGGAACGGAGCCTTTATTACAGTCATCAACCAGATTTAAAACACACACACACAATAAGTCATAAGGTAAAGTTGTGCTGTCAAGTCGGTGTCGACTCCTGATGACCACAGAGCCATGTGGTTTTCTTTGGTAGAAGACAGGAGGGGTTTGCCATTGCCATTTCCAATATGAGATGATGCCTTTCAGCATCTTCCTATATTGCTGCTGCCTGATACAGGTGGGAAACATACCAGCGGGGATTCAAATCAGCAACCTCTTGTTCCCCAGGCAAGTTACTTCTCCACTCCACCATTAGGTGGCATACAGATAAATAGTAATCTCCAGCAATCATTATTTTGCCAGTACTTTCTTATAGAACACAGTTTAGAATATAGCAATATATTTTTATTTATTTATTTATTTATTTATTTACATTTTATATCCCGCTCTTCCTCCAAGGAGCCCAGAGCAGTGTACTACATACTTAAGTTTCTCCTCACAACAACCCTGTGAAGTAGGTTAGGCTGAGAGAGAAGTGACTGGCCCAGAGTCACCCAGCAAATATTATGGCTGAATGGGGATTTGAACTTGGGTCTCCCCGGTCCTAGTCCAGCACTGACAGTACAACTGATAGTACAACTGACATTCATTATTTTACCAATTGCTTCCTTACAAAGGTTGTGATGAAGCAAAGTTTGCCATCTTGGTGGAAACATTAATATCACCGTTGGACAAAAGAAGAGATACAGTGGTCCCTCGACTTACGAAGCACTCGACATCCGAAGATTTCGACATACGAACGACAAAAAATACCGGAAGTCGTTGCCGGTTTAGATGCGGCTTCCTCGACCTACGAATTTTTAGATGCGGTTTCCTCGACTTATGAGTGTTTCCGGACCTCCGTGGATGCGCTTTTCGACTTACGAAAATTCCGACCTACGAACATGCGTTCGGATCGGATTATCTTCGTAAGTCGAGGGACCACTGTACATAAAAGTCTGATGGCCTAGTAATAATAAAAGAAAGCAGTGGAGTGATCTGTACTTAAAAACAGTTTTTCTCTAAACAATTTGATTTTAAAAAGAAAAGAAATTAAAGGACTACCAAAATATAGTAAAAACTTTGTTTAGAAGCCTATCGGATTAATTGGAAATAGAAAATACCAAAGCGGAAAAATTACAAAGATGTTCAGATTAGTAAGTATAAGAAACTTATTTCCTATTAGACAGAGGAAAACTAGTAAGTTAAAACATTGTAATAATCTATAATGGAATGGGGGGGGGAGAGCCTTTTATCATCAATTAACCAGGCCAATTGGTAACGCTATTAAACTAAAATAAAAATAATAAGATGCAGGGACAGGAAAAAGCCATAACATAAAGTTATCAAAGACTTTGTCAATAAACCAGTCCAATTAGTAATCCAATGAAAACTAAAAAGAGAGAGGATAATGCAGTTAAGACTTATCTTGAATCTAAAAACATATGTATCCAAATCTTTTTAACTTCAGAGAAAAGATAATGCCAGGCAAGTAAAACCCATCTGTACTTGAATGAGTTTGTGAAACATTTAGCTGTATCAAAGATGGAATATGTAATCTTTCCCCTAAGTCCCATCATATGGTCATCTCCAAGATCTGATAGAGTAACACTCAGATCTCCAGACGTTTGTTTATTAGTGCAACTATCCTGCAATAAAGAGCCTTATGTTGTTCAGATTGCATTGTCTTAATTGGTCATCTGAGATCTAACCTCTGAATTGGTCTGAAACCCCTCCTGTTGAAAAGATAACTTTGCAGTCATACTGTCTATTATTTTTCTTCTTCTTCTTCTTTCTCTTCTCAGTTTGCCTTGCTGCAATCATTCAATACTTTTTGGTAGATAATATGCTAGATACCCGAATGATATAAAAACCAATGAGATTCAGGTTTAATTTGAAGCTCATAACTGATAGAGTTGCCACTTTTTCGTTATCATACCTTTTCCCTTGGATTTTGCTTAAAAAGGATTAGACAACTTTGATGATAAGATTGTACTTTATTTGTAGATAATAAGTTTGCTAAACAAGTATGCAAAACTGTTTTTATTTGTGGATATTGTAAGTTTGGAGATGCATCCTATTCTTTTGATCTTATATTATTTTCATTTTTCTCTCTCACTTTTGTATCTTTGTATCTTTAAAACCAATAACAAATTTTTTTTAAAAAAAGTCTTGATGGCCTACCTGGGAATTTAGACAAAATAGGTAGCAAAAGTGCTAGCCAAATATCTCTATAAGACCGACAATAAAGCAACATATGTTCAATTGTCTCAACCGCTCCTGACTGACACGGGCATAACTGTTGAGAAAAAGGAATACTGAGGTAGTGACCACTCTAAAAGAGCTGAGGGTAGTGCATTCAAGCTTGCCAAGGCAAATGCCCTTCTCGATTTAGCAAGATTTGGCTCATGTAAATATTTAGCTGATCTATGGGGAAGAGCACATTACCTAAGGAAGATAGGTGTCTGACTCAGGCTACTACTTCCTGAGTCGCAATATCCTAAATCCGCTGCCTAATGATCTCCTTGGCTTTTAAGATCCCTAAGGAGACCGACATTGGGATACCTAGCTCATAGTTTTCTAATTTCCTCTCAACTCCCTCTTTCCGTGCAGATGCAAAGTTGTCATTCAGGACTAGAGGTGCGAGGCCTACTCGGCCAAGATTTAGATTCAGATAATAAGAAATCTTTGCAACCCAAGTGTGCTTCAATTGGTACTAAACCCAGTTCCAGCCTCAACGCTGCATTGGGTGTTCCTCTTGGTGCCCCAAGGATGGTTCTTATAATCTGGTTGGTACCTACTCTAAGGGACGAAAATCCTTGTAATTACTCAGCTGGGCCCATATAGTAATTGGGCTAATATTTTCCCTCTGAAGACCTGAATTGCAGTGGAGACATAACCACCTCCCTTCCCGAAAAAATATCTAGTGAGCACTATTGCACTCTTTTGTGCCTCTTGTGTAACGTGGAGCAGATGTGCTCTCCAGTAACCATTAAATTGGGAACCATGCCTAAATACTTATATGACTTGACTTGTTCTATATCTTGGCCATGAATTTCCCACTTATGCTGCACAAATTTCTTCTGAAACACCATGATCTTAGTCTTCTGTGATGAAGCTCACCGTGTTAGACTGTGGCTGACCTGTGCAAGAAGTTTGAGTGCTGTGCTACCATGGTTCCCACATACCACTTCCTATTGTTGAAAATCCTGTTTTCTCTGGGCCTCAATCCTCTTAGCAGCTCTGTACAGAAAAGCAGAACTCTGCTCTGAGGCATGTGAATAATTAAACTGTCTCTGGGCAAGTGCAGAACTCCCACTGCCAGTCCATACAGAGCTGGAAGTAGAGGCTTGAACCGTATAAGCTCTCCTTTGCCAAACCACAGGATGTTGTGGTTTGCCAAACCACAGGACATACCTCTTGCTTGTTATCTCACTGTGAAGAATTTCTTTCTCTTTCTCACATAATTTAAAACAACTAGACCTGGCACCCACATTGGAAGAAATGAGATTATCTCTCATTGGCTGAAGCATTGCCAAGTGTCCAGGCATAACATAAGGGCTATGGGGGTCTCAGAAATAAAGGGCTCCAGCCATGCTTTGATACAGGAGATTAAAAAGGCTAAACTATTATCTAAGACTGTTACGAGAATGTCTTGTTCTGCCTGGTATTGTGTTCTGGTTTTGCTTTTCCACAGAGGTAAGCCTCCTCCTTCTCTTTGCAATATGATTACTTTGTCACCTTGGAAAAGTACATAGTGACTTCTCTAGCAAAGTTACTCCCCCATCTATTTGTGGGGATTAATAAAATATGCTATTGGCATTAGACTATGGCTACTGTGAATATAATGTTAGAGATGTACATATCAGGCGGTATAAAAATATGATAAATAAATAAAGAGGGGAAACATCTAGGCTTCATTGATTGTCTGGGGCCCTTTACAACAGGAAAAGAAATCAAGTAGCCAGCTTGCTGTTGTGCATTATGCCTTGAGCTTTTATAGCAACAATTCTGCATCATGAGATGCCTTAAGTGATAAATATTTGCACCTCTGATTTGAGGTATAAGGGAATACAAACTTCAGTTAATAAGCAGTATTCAGCTTTACAGGAAGGGGGAGCATGCTGAATTTTACTGCCTAATTTCTGACACATTAACAATAATAGGAATAAGAAGTGGATGGGTGGGGGGGATGCTTTTTCAGGAGTCTTTTTGTTTTGCAATTCCTTAAGAGCTGTTCTTCAGCTTTTCAAAACAACTTTTAAAACAATTACATTGAAATTGCACTACTGGAAACCTTCAAAATCACTGGTTTTAATTCTAGTATAAGCAAACAAGATTCTAATATAGCCCAAATTCAGGGGTGTAGCTATAATTGAGTGAATGAGTTCAAAGGCCCCCCAGCTCCTGAGGGACCCCTAGCTCCAGCCCCCCCATATTCTTCATTATCTCCCTCACTCCGAGCGGCTGCTGGAGAGAGGGGTGAACACGGTCCCCCTCTCCTCTAGCTATGCCCCTGCCCCAATTACTTCAGAATTGTCTTCCTCAGTGAGCTTCTCTCTTATTTGAATGTATGAGGTCAGATTCCCCATAGAAACAACATTTCACAGTTAGTGAAACCATTTCTGTTTATCTTGGGAGTGGGAGGCATTGACATCTGCTAGTTTTTAGCCTGGGTTATTTTAGCTGGTGTTATTAAATTTGCTATGGATTTCCTATCCTTGGAGTCAATTGCATTTTGTTACTAGCACAGCAAAGTAATTTTGGCTTAAGAGCACCTTCTGTGTGTGGACATCAGGTGAATATCACATGCTTCCAGGTTAATTTGAGGGACCATGTGTTATGGGCCCCAGGGTCACAGCCTGAGCATAGGGAAGGGCAAGGAAGCCCCCAGCTGTGACCAGAACTGGTTGCAAAGCAACCCAAACAAAGAGGAGCAGGGGAGCCTCCTTGCCTTTCCAGCAGCTGCACAAACACATACAAGAAAGGAGGAACTCATGCAGTTCTTGAGTGATGGGGACCAGCCTGGGGGGACCCCCAACTAGGTTTCCATTTTCCTCCTATCAGTTTCTTTCCTATCACATGAAGTGCAACAGCCAAAAAGGTCAAAAAGATGAGGCTGGGCTATGGAAGGGCAGAAAGACTGGAGTTTTACAGTTTTCGTGGTCCAAACCTTCTCTTCTCTTTCTCTTCTCTTCTCTAGGCAGCACACTACTGACCTATGATGACTTTGAAGATGAAAGTAAGCGAGAAACATGTAATTGTATTCTGGGAATGAGGAATGCCCTGTGCTGAACATGCACATCACCATTCTCTCCCTAAGTTTTGCCTCATTTCTCATGCAGGAAGCCTTTGCCTTTAAGAACTGCATGACAAGAAGAAGTTTAGCAAGTACAGTATTTTTGGTACAGATCAGTGCTGGCTCAAGATCTCTGTGCACCTGAGGAAAGGTGCCAAATGCCACCAGCACCCCATGCACACCCTCCCCCCACCTTTCCCATCTTAAAAAAGTGGGGGGAGGGGGGCAGGAGGGCCTCTTACCACCTCACTGGTGCCCCAGTAATCTGCTGCCTGAGGTTACCATCTCACCTTGTCTCATCTAAGGGCCACTCCTGGTAGGGAGATGAAGTGATCAAAAAAAGTTTCACCTGCTGAATTTCTGCCCACCACAAAGCTGTCAGTCATGCCCAGTGGCAGCTGGTGACTCCTGGGACTGGGTGGGCGCCAGGCAGATGGGCAGAGCCAAAGTGGGTGGCACAGGGGTGGGGCAAAAAAACAAAACAAAACAGCACTAACTGCTGTGGGCATGTAGAAAGTAAAAGGTAAAGTTGTGCCATCGGGTCGGTGTCGACTCCTGGCGACCACAGAGCCCTGTGGTTTTCTTTGATAGAATACAGGAGGGGATTACCATTGCCTCCTCCCATGCAGTATCGGATGATGCCTTCCAGCATCTTCCTATATCACTGCTGCCTGATATAGGAGTCTGGGAAACATAGCAGTGGGGATTCGAACCAGCAACCTCTTGCTCCCTAGGCACGTTACTTCCCCACTGTGCCATTAGGTGGCTATGTCATTCCAAGAAACATACCTGTAAAAGCCTCTGCACTCGAAGACACCCATTTTCAGACAGTTATAAAAACATGCCATGAGTACATGTTTTGGCATACATTGAAAATGTTTTGTTGGTTGTTTTTTAAAGGTTAAGAATTCTCTCTCTCACACACACACATACACAGGATGTGACTTCTCTCCCATGTGCAACACACACATGGTTCATGGGGGTGGGGGGGAGAGCAACATGGTAGCTTGACCAAGGGGAACAAATCACTCACAGACAAAACAAACAGCAAAGGGTTTACTTTCAAACAGCAAATGTTTTACTTCCCTTCTTGGTTGGAGGGAGACCCTCAGTCCAACAGAGCCAGCTTGCTCCCTGGGCTCTGCAGTTCCATACAAATTCCAAGCGGGGGAGGAGCACAAGACTTCAGGAGAACCAATAGGGCTGGGAGGAAAGTTAACCCTTTCTTGACTGTCTGCTCCTGCTGATCTCCAACGCCCGCCTGGAGAGCTTCAGGCTTCAGCGAGGCCTATGCATAGGCCCTCTCTGGAAGCCTGGCCCACCTGCCACTTCTTACTATTTCAGAAATGCCTAACAGAGAGTTTTAAAATATATATCAATCATTTCCCTTTCTCTTTTTACTTGTAACCCTGAATGCCTAGAAACCCATCTGTCTGGCTCTGTAGCTTTGGTGTATGTAAAAATGCTAAAAACAAACAAAGAACTCACCCAAACCCTCCACAAATCAAGTTGTTATTTCCACATAGTACTAGCATGAGGGGCTTATAATTATTTCTCACATTTGCAGCTTGCTTCTTCCAGGGGCGGGAGGAGCCATGCCTATTCCGCTGTCCCGCACAAGAAATTGGTGGGTGCAGGGGAGTGGGGATGTGGCTTGGCAGGGCCCCAGAGTGTGTAACTAGGTAGGGATGGGCCCGGACTAGTCCAGAGGCCATTGAAAAGGCCTCCGGACCGGTCCAGACCTGGGTAGTTCGGATTGGGGGTGGGGGGTCGCTTTAAGAGCGGCGGGAGGGTTTACTTACCCCTCCCACCGCTTTCCACTGTGGCACCGTAATTTGTAGAGTAATTGGGGCAGCAGGATACCTCCCTGCCGCCCCTTCCCCGCTGCGGCTCTGCAAAGCTCCCAGTAATGATTTGCGCATGCGCACGTCAGTGACGTGAAGTGTGCGCACAATGTGCGCATGCGCAAAGCATTACTGGGAGTTTTGCAGAGCCGCAGCGGGGAAGGGGCGGCAGGGAGGTATCCTGCCGCCCCAATTACTCTACAAATTACGGCGCCACAGCAGAAAGTGGCGGGAGGGGTAAGTAAACCCTCCCGCCGCTCTTAAAGCGACCCCCCACCCCAGTGCCGGACTGCAGTGTGGCGGTTCCGTGCACACCCCTATAACTAGGGAGGCGGGTGTAAAAAGCTTCTAAGCTACCCCTCCTGTTTTATAAATAAAACTGTCCAAATGATGATAGGAAATATCTGCAGACTGCAACTATGGGAAGATTAGATTCCCAATTTGTGAAATGATGGTTTTTAAATCATGGCAGACCATGATAATACAAGTGCAAATAAAGCATGCGTTTAGCAGGGGTGGCCCTTTCATGTGGTAGGGCAAAGTGATCACTTCAGGTACAGAGGGGCAGGGGGCTACCTACATGTTTTGTTTTGTGTCGATTAGTTCCTCAAAGGTGCTCAAACGCACACAATCTGACAATTACATACACTTAACTCACATAATCCTGGTGGCGCAGTGGTAAAACTGCCGCCCTGTAACCAGAAGGTAACCAGAAGGTTACAAGTTCGATCCTGACCAAGGGCTCAAGGTTGACTCAGCCTTCCATCCTTCCGAGGTCGGTAAAATGAGTACCCAGAATGTTGGGGGCAATATGCTAAAATCATTGTAAACCGCTTAGAGAGCTCCGGCTATAGAGCGGTATATAAATGTAAGTGCTATTGCTATTGCTATTGCTATAATCTGAGGCTCAGTAAACAAAATAAATGGTCTCTCAGCAAGCTCTGCTCTCAGCACACTGTCCAAGAGTGAACAAAATGGTGATTGCTGCTCTCTTCCTTCAGAAGACTAGAACAAGGACTGCCTCCGGCCACACTGATTGCTAGTCAGAGGCAGAGGGAGCTCTGTCAGTCAGGATGACGTCTTCCTGATAGGGCTATTTGAATTCAGCCTGTCTTTTGACAACAAAGGCAAGCCATGGGATTAGCTCTAGGGATGTGCACGGACCGGTCCGGAGGCCATTCTACAGGCCTCCGGACCGGTCCGGACACGGGGCAGTTCGGTTCGGCAGGATTGGGGTGGGGGGTTCCATTAAGGGGGGGGGCTTTACTTACCCCTCCCGCGTTTTCCCAACTCCGGCGCCATATTTACTTGAGAAATGGGGTGGCAGGATACCTCCCTGCCGCCCGCTGCAATCCCCGCTTGGCTCCTTTCTCCATTAAAAATTGGGTGGCAGGATACCTCCCTGCCGCCCCCTTCAATCCCCGCTTTGCCGCTCCCTTCAATCCCCCTGTCTCCCCCTTCAAGCCCTCTTCAAGCCCGTTTTGTCCTTAGAAAATGGGCGGCAGGATACCTCCTGCTGCCCCTTTCCCTGCTTCCAAGCAGGGATCCTGCTGCCCGGAGGTATCCTGCCTAAGGACAAAACGGGCTTGAAGGGGGCTTGAAGGGGGCGGCAGGGGGATTGAAGGGGGCGGCCAAGCGGGGATTGAAAGGGGTGGCAGGGAGGTATCCTGCCGCCCGATTTCTCAAGTAAATACGGCGCCGGAGTTGGGGAAATGCGGGAGGGGTAAGTAAAGCCCCCCCCGCCCTTAATGGAACCCCCCACCCCAGTGCCGGACCGCAGCTCCGCGGTTCCGTGCACACCCCTAATTGGCTCCTTCCTTATGAACACTGTTATGTGAAACTGTTTCGTGAGCTCTTATAGGTGTTTAAGGAATTTTACTACCAGCGCCCACTATATGTCAACACTGCAGGCTTGCAAGCTACAGGCTGGGAAGTGCAGGGCTGCAGTGACTGAGTCAGTCAGACCTGAAATGCTGGCAGAGGACAGAATGGCTGACAATTATTATTGTTTTTGGACCATTTTTATTAGTTTCTTTGGACATTTTGGCCTTTTTGTTTTTGGACCATTTTTATTAGTTTCTTTGGACATTTTGGCCTTTTTGGGGGGTACGCATTGCCCACCCTGCCCTAAGAGAAGAGCCTCCACTGGTCATGCCATGAAAAAACTGGCAACTCTATTTCCCCACCCCTCCCCAGATTTTAATAGATTTCTTCTCCTGTAATTGGGACATAAAGTTATTTAGGGTCAAACTAGACCTGATATAGAACATTTTTGAAGCAATTGACAGAGGAGAAATTTGGATTGGTGCTGCATTGAAGGGGGAGAAGATTTACCCTTTGCCCCAACTTGTCACACAGACCCGTACGCACCCTCAAAGCTGCTATAAGCCAAGCAGGGGGAAATTTACAGGCACAAAGATCGTGCTTGTAGGATTTTCCCTCCTTCCACATCTACCTGTATATGCAGGTATGATCCTTTGGAAGGAACCAATGCATTTCAGTGGCCATTCTGTGTCATTTATTTTAGTATGTCCTTTTGTTAGCCATGACAGCCAGGAACAAAAACTTCACTTTTGAGAGGCAGGATATTTGATTGCCAGATATTGCAAGGGGCAGATGCTGGGGCTTAAGGGTGCCTGGAAACCACACCTTCTGATCTGAAAGTTCTTCCCCCTAATCCCAGGCATGTGATGAAGGAATAACTATCTGCGCATCCTCACAGGCATCTGATATTATTGAATGCTCCAGGGCTTGAATCTTATCATTTAAATCAAGTGACGGGGCTGATTATACCTCCCCCTTCCCCACAAGTGTGTCTCCCAGCAGGGATTAAATCTGAGACATGCCTTGGTTTTTTGGAGGGTGGGGAGGAAGGGGAATCTAACTGGTCACTGTTGGAGACAAGGGTGCTGTGCTATCAGATACACCTTTCCTCCGATCCACAATGGCAGGTCAAGCCTGCCAATTCCTGCCCTCTCCTTCTTGTGTCACTCCTGAAAGAGAAATCTGGAGGGCAGAGAGTGTGTATATAAGGGAGACAAACCTAGCAAGTCCTGGTGGTCCCTCTCCCTCTTTAAATCAAACTTTCCTCAAGAGACAGTCAGAGGTAGAGACAGAAGAACCCAATGTCTACCCCTTCAATTACTCATTCCTTTGCTGTTCTAGACTAACATCTGCTTTCCTTTTCCAGTTTCCTACTGGTATCCGGATGAAGATGGTGAGCAATAATCTCCTCTCTTTCCCCCCAATTAGTCTTGCATAACAAGAACTCTCATTTTGGAACCTCCATTTCCTAGTCCTATAGTAGCCACTGGCTTCTGTTTTTATGAAACCTGCATATGTTGTTTGTTCAGCCCTCATCATACCTGCATCTGTGTCCCATGCCTTCTCTTTTGGACGTTTTCATAAATGAAATGAAGTGTGTCTCTTAAGAGTGTTTTCACACAAGAAGCTTCCATTTACAACTGAATGTAAAATATTCACTGAGAGGAGAGCTGGTCTTGTGGTAGCGAGCATGACTTGTCCCCAAAGCTAAGCAGAGTCTGCCCTGGTTGCATCTGAATGGGAGACTTGATGTGTGAGCACTGCAAGATCTTCCCCTCAGGGGATGAAGCCGCTCTGGGAAGAGCAGAATGTTCCAAGTTCCCTCCCTGGTTTCTCCAAGATAGGGCTGAGAGAGATTCCTGCCTGCAACCTTGGAGAAGCCGCTGCCAGTCTGTGAAGACAATACTGAGCTAGCTAGACCAATGGTCTGCCTCAGTATATGGCAGTTTCCTATGTTCCTATGTTCCTATGACTAGAATATGCATTTGATTTCTCTTCCACTTCAACAACACTCCCATGTGTCTCATATACTATGAGAGATGCTCAAACATGCATTCTGGTGTCATGTGTGAAAACACCTACAGTGCCCAATGTGCCACCCACCTCTAAACATTAGCATATTACAAGAAGCAGAAGAAAACTGAGTGTTCATTCTGATCAGTGTGGCTCTCTCCTTTGATTTCCACCTCCAAGGGATCCCATTTATGTTCTTAGCATCATTTTTGAATGCATCTATCGTCTGCTTTGCTTAACAGTTCTCCGGAATGGATTTTGAGTACATTATACAATTATAAATGACTAGTATTGTTAAGCCCGTTGAAATAACGGGCGCTAGTTAGTTAACGGACCAATCCCAGGTCCTCCTTGCACGGCTCCACGGGCGGTCATTTCCCACCCAACAGTGCCGTGGACCGCCCACCCTCCCTCCCAACTGCCGAGCCCTCCTTACCCCGGCTATGTCCGTCGGGCGAAAAACTCCTAAAACTCAGAGAGAGAGAGGAGCTCGCAAGCAGAGCTGCTCTCTCTTGCAAAGCCTCTGCCCGTACTGTCAGTTTGGACTCAAAGGACGCCTATTGCGTCCTTTACGGCCATAGTGTCAGTTCGGGCAGAGCCGTTGCAAAGAGAGGAGCTCTGCTTGCGAGCTCCTCTCTCTCTCTGAGTTGTAGGAATTTTTCGCCCGACGGGCATGGCCGGGGTAAGGAGGACTCGGGAGGGAGGGAGGGAGGGAGGGAGGGAGGGCGGGCGGCCATCGGCAGTATTTGGGTGGAAATGGCCGCCCGTGGGGGCTTGAAAAGAGGACTGGGGATTGGGCCGAAATGGCCGCCAGTGGGTCTGGGACGGTGGTGGCGGGCGGGCGGGCAGCGATTGGCCCGTAATGGGCGCCCGTGGGACCGCGGCAAGAGGTCAGGTGTTTGCTGGCTAATGGCCGCCTGTGGCTTTGGGACACTGGTGTCTGCCGTCCTGTCTCCCTTGGGCTGTTCTGGGCCTGCGCTTTGCGCAGGCCCAGAACAGCCCAGGGAGGCAGGGACGCAGATCCCCAACGTTCCAAGGCCATGGCCACTCACTTAGCCTTTTATTATATAGGACTAGTATTTTTAAGCCCGTTATGATAACGGGCGCTAGCTTTCTATCCCATCTTTTCTGTCTCTCTCTCTTTCTGTCTCTTTTTCCCCCCCTTGTCCCCTCTCTCTCTCTCTCTCTCTTTTTGTTGTTGTTGTTGTCTCTGTTTTTGTTCTTCCTTATTTTTCTTTTACTTTTTTGGGGTGTGTGTGTGTGGATGAATAACGGCCAAAATGGCCCATGAGAAGGTGGCCGCCCCCGCCTATCGCCCTCCTGTGCACCCAGCTGCCGGAGCCCACCTTACCCGCTCCAGCCCGAAGGAGAAGAGAGGAACTCGGGAACAGAGCTACTCTCTGTGTTAAGCTGCTGCCCATACTGTCGCAATGGACGCAATAGGCGTCCTTTGCGTCCATAGCGGCAGTTTGAGCAGTGACTTAGCACAGAGAGGAGCTCTGCTCGTGAGCTCCTCTCTTTTCCCTCGGGCTGGAGCGGGTAAGGTGGGCTCCGGCAGCTGGGTGGGCGGGAGGGCGATAGGCGGGGGCGGCGACCTTCTCATGGGCCATTTTGGCCCTTAATCTTTTGGGGGGGAGCGGGGGAAGGTGATTTTGGGCAGCTGGGAGGGCGGGTGAGCAGGCGGCGGCGGCTGTGAGCGGGCGGGGGCCTCGTTGGCGGCTTCGCCGCCACCTCGCCCAGCTTCATTTTGGGCAGCTGGGAGGGCGGGTGAGCAGGCGGGGACTGGTGTCTGAGGTCCTGTGTCCCTTGGGCTCTTCTGGGCCTGCGCTTCGCGCAGGCCCAGAACAGCCCAGGGAGGCAGGGACGCAGATCCCCAACGTTCCAAAGCCACGGCCACTCACTTAGCCTTTTATTATATAGGATGCTGAAAAAAGGAACAGAGAACATTCGTAATACTAGCGCTCAGGGTCACTCAGTGACGAGCAGTAGATTCTGGACGGCAAAAATAGTGTTTCACGCAACACATAATTAACTTCTTAAATTTATGGTTACAGGATGTGTGATGATGGCTAATGGGTTAGCCTTAGATGGCTTTATAAAGGGATTTGACTCAAACCCATAGCTAGGGGGCTACAGTGGGCTTGTCTTCCCTAAATTTTTCTGCCCCTCCCCCTATTCGCCCCCAAACAGTTTTTATATAACTGAATATTGCTTGCACTTAGGACTGGCTGGGGTCAGATAAGCTGGCCCCACTACTTTCTTTGATACCCCCCCTCCTAAACTTTTAGGCTGGCTACAGGCCTGAGACTAATTCCTACAGGAGAGGTCTCTCAGTGGCCATTGGAAATGATAGGTAAATTGAGCTTACAGGTTCAGCAGCTCTGAATTCCAGCTGCTTGGAGGCAAAAAAGCATCTGGCAGGCTATTGTCGGAAACAGGATGCTGGACTAGATGGCCCTTAATTTGATCCAGCAGGGCGCTTCTTAGGTTCACTTGAAGAGACACTCTGCTTGACTCCAAATACAGAAGGTTTCCCAGACAGCAGGAGGAAGCATTGTAAGTTAGGAGGATGAAAGTATAGAAGCACATATTAGTGTGTATAGTAAGCATAAACCAGAGTAAATCTGGCCATTGATTGCTTTTTATTATGATTTATTATGGTTTGTTAGGGTTTTTCAAACCTTGGCTTGTTCATATGGCAGGCTTCTCCCGATCCATCCCACCTGTTTCTGCTTCCTATTGTTGGAAGGTTGCAGACCTTCTGCTTCCTATTGTTGCATTCACCTGTGCCCAAGCAGGCAAAGAGTGAATGTAGTTTCTGGGTTTTTTAAAAAAATAAAAGGGTTTTTAAAAATTCCTTTCAGTGCTATTGCACACCCATGCTATTGCAAAATGATGAAAACAAGGGAGAAATCCTTTTGAATCAGTGTGGGTGTGCAAAGACACCTTTGAAACCAGACACCGACAAGGGAAAGAAAAAATTCAGAATGTGGTAATGGCTGGGCAGAGAGCTCTGACATTTGGTGTGCGCATTTGCGCACATGTATGCATACGCATACGCATACACAGAGACAGAGGCGTAACTAGGGAAAACGGCGCCCGGGGCAAGCACTGAAATGGTGCCCCCCCCCAACATACTACATTATACTTAGGTTTTTCCTCACAAGCGCCCGCCGCCGCCGCCAAGCCAGGCCACTGACTGGCCGCCAGGCGCCAGCAAAGCAATGGAGGGGGCGGACGGGCGGCGCGGAAGGGACCGCTCGTGGGGGAGGGGGCGCCAACGCGCTCCCTTGACTGCTGCAGTGCTGCTGCACTGAGCAGGAAACATTTGTATTAACAAAAAATTAAAAAAAATTAAAAAAAATTTTTTTTGTCATGGCAGCGCCCCCCACGTGACCAGAAAAGATGGTGCCCGGGGCACGTGCCCCCCCTGCCCCCCCTATAGTTACGCCTCTGCACAGAGAGAGATAGTGGGGATGGCAGGATTCTGTGTATTTAATTTCAAGTAAATCGGTCCAGCCATTGATTTTTTATTTTTAAAAAATTAAGCCAAAGTCACACCAAAATTGTGGCAAAAAAATAATGTCACATCTGAGAATCAGATGAACATACATACATTTTACAGTTTTACAAATACAAACAAAGATGAATTTTTAAAAGATCATTAAAAATCAATAGCTGGAGTGATTTACTTGAAATTAAATACATGATGTCCTGCCATCCTCCACTACCTGTGCGCTTCTTCCAGAGGTCAGAGTGCTCTGCCCAGTCATTACAATGCTCTTAATTTTCTCTCTCTTTTTCCCATAGACTTTTTGGTTTTAAAAAGTCTTCTTGTGCATCCACACTGGTTCAAAAGGGTTTCTTTCTTGTTTTTTTCATTTTGCAATAGCGTAGGTGCACAAGAGCATTGGGAGAGAGACAAAATATAATTCTATAGTCTTCACCGGAAATTGACTGCAGGGTGCCAGAAGCAATTCAAAGTGGAATTGAGGGGTGGGGTGGCCTACTGAGCTAAGTCACTCCCACATGGGTAGCCACACCTCCATCTCCTGCTTTATCTCGGGGGTCTCTCCATGACACACAGCAAAAATGCCAGGGTATCCAGCACTGCTGTTTTCAACACTCTCCCAAAGTGCAACTTCTTAAACATGTTTATGTTGTGTATTAAGAACCAATCGTCATGAAAAAAGCTGTTGGCTGTATGAACAGATTATGCTTTCCAGATTTCTTGCTAAAACTGTGGTAAAATGCTTCGGCTTTGTATTTTACAATGGGAAAATACAGCTATTTATTTGCAATGGACATACAACATTATTGCTCTAAATTGCAGCGATAAATCCGAAACAAGGCATCCGAAATGTGAACGGCACCCTGCTGACAGTGTAGGGACTGCGGTGTCACAATACAGGAAGTATGGAAGCACACTTAGCAGATACGTTGTGACACTGCTGTAGGGGTTAATCTGGAAAGCGCCCTTGCTGTTACTGTACTGAAATCATTGTAAATCCCTCCCTTGTATGAATTCCCCTCTACCTTATGCATAATGAAGCAGGAGTAAATCACCGTTTGGAAAACCTCCAGCAGTCTCTCCCTCTCAGAACATATCCAGTTCAGCCCTTTGTTTACAGGCAAGATATGCTTCTCTTGCTTTCCATGCTTTGTTAAATGGAGGCAACATAGGATTGTATCACATGTCATGAGTAATTCAATTTCTGTTTCCTTTGTGTGTGCCCAATTCAGATATAATGACAGCATTGGCTAGAATCTACATTCAGTTTTTGGAAAACTACTGTCTTCTGTTTTCTATCTTGCATTAATGTAATTGGCATAAACAGTGAAAGAGAGACTGAAAGGCAATTTCAAATGTCATGTGTAAGAACACCCATATGTAACATTATGAGCCGGCTGCTGATCATCAGAAGCAGGAACTTTGTCCCAGAACTGAGAGCCACCAAAAGCAAACCTTGTTGGCACACTATCTGTTCGTACATATTCTGCAGTACAGATGTCTGCTGCTCCCCTCCCACCCTCCATCCCTCTTTATATGCAACTTTTTATGGGGTTGACCTTTCTTCATAATACGAATAATCAGAGATAATTATAGTATCTAACTAGGTTGATCTTATAACTAGGTTAATTTATCTATCTATAAATTTATCTGTCTATACACACACACACACACACACACACACACCCCACAAAATAAACATATATATGAATATTTTAATAATAAAAGTTGATTGATAGGCCTTAAAAAATAACATTTGATAAGTGTTATTTATGTGTGAGACAACAATAAATATGCTAAAAATATTGGTAGTATGAAAGCCTGCAACAATTAATAGGCCACAATTACTCTCATAGTTGTCCTTAGTACCCAAGAAAGTCATCAAACATATATTGTCAATATATGTTTCAGGACTTTCTTGGATATTAAGGACAACTATGAGAGTAATTGTGGCCTATTAATTGTTGCAGGCTTTCATATTACCAATATTTTTAGCATATTTATTGTTGTCTCACACATAAATAACACTTCATCTATTTTTTTAAAGACCTTGTTAATTTTTAAGTATTTATATGGATTAAGTTCCATCTGCTATTAAAATATCATAATACAATTATTAACCTGGGATAATATTGTAGTTATCCCTGATCTTTCATATTACTTTAGTTACTTTCCAGATCAGGTTTATTCTCTTTTTTTTTAAAGGTTTTGACCCTTCTTTCTTCTATTAGAGCTTTTTGAAGAGGAGAACCAAACCGGTGACTGTGGAGATACCTACTATGATCGGATAGCCTTGTACTGCTGGCCCAAGTTTCATGCTGCCATTACATCTATAGCTGAGAGCAATCAGTGTCTCTGGGAAACGATTGGCAGGTATAAACAGCTGAAGGCAGACTTGATTCCTGGTACCTCAAGTGGATCTTATTTAAATGAATATATATTTCTCTTCAGGTATATAGAGGATGATTGGTTTTCTATCAAATACATAGAAAGCAAAATTCAAAACTTTAAATAACCAATCAGAGAGAGAACACAGCTAAAGAGTACACTCAATTAGCTACACAAGATGATAATGTTGGATGAGAGGGGAGTTTATGTATAAATGAGCATTCTGGTCCAAATTCAGTGCCATAAATTAAGGTGCGCAACACACAAAAATCAGGGTCATAAATTGTAGTGGAAAATATTAATTCATCAGTAGATGGAGATAATAAATGCAAGTTTCAAAGGCTTTAAACAAAGTTTGACTTTTTTCAATAAGAGACAAAATCAGAAACCATCACTCCCAAAAGCAGATCCTGCTAGCTTGTTCTCTCATTCTGACCTGCCAACTTGACCCCCATTCCCCATCTCACTACCAGTTTGGGGATTGAACTTGATAGCTGTCCCCAGTTCAGGTCTGAAAAACGGTTATTTCAAGACCTTTTTAACATCTTGCCCCTTTGAAATAAATTACAACACAGGAGATCTGCAATTGGGGTCTCTTTTATGGGTTTCCCCCCCCTTTCAACTTCTAGGTTGTACCTTCGTTGTTTCAAGATCATATGTTATGCTGAGATGAGAGGGTTTCGTTCTTGTAGCAATATCTGGTCTGTTTCCACTTTAAACTGACAGCAATATAACTACTGGTAGAATTTCTGACCCCCTGCCGCAATGCCAAACAGCTCTATCTGAGCATAGTTTTGTGGAATGGTATCAGTGTGACGATCCCTGGAAACCATCTAGCCCACCACATTCCTCTTCTCCACACTTTCTGTTCCATTCCATTTCCTCTGCCTTTTAAACTCAGGGAACGCAGGGGGAGGAGTGGTGGTGGCAACTCTTTGTACCTTGGTGCATCCCAGGTAACATTTGGTGCATCGCATCACCACACACCTGCAGGTGGGAGGGGAGTAGCATTTGGCGTCTTGCCGCAGGCATGGGCAGGTCTTGAGCAAGCCTCCCATGGGAATTATACATCACTCTGGCCTTTTGTCCACCTTAGCCTTTCACATAGTTAGCTGAACACAATTTGCCAGTTTGGCACTCTTTAATATAAAAATGATAAGATAATATCTCACAGATGTTCTCCTCCAGTGTTCTCTTCCTAACTACAGTACAACTTCATGTTGCAAGCCAGTGTGCCCCCTCCTTAACTCCCCTCTCAATCTCTTGTTTCCTCATCTTTTAGAAATGATCGAGGTGTATAAAATTATGCATGGAGTAGAGAGAGTGGACATAGAGAAATTTTTCTTCCTCTCTCACAACACTAGAACCCGGGGTCATCCCATGAAACTGAAGACTGGGAAATTTAGGACTGGCACAAGGAAGTACTTTTTCACCCAGCATGTAATTAATCTATGGATTTCTCTGCCACAGGATGTGGTGATGGCCACTAGCTTGAATGGCTTTAAAGGGGACTTAGCCAAATTCATGGATGACAGATCTATCAATAGCTACTAGTCTGATGACTATTGGTCATCTCCAGCATCAGAAGCAAGATGCCTCTAAATACCAATTGCGAGGGAGCAACAGTAAGAGAGAGGGCATTCCTTCACCTCTTGCCTGTGAGCCTCTCAGAGGCATCTGGTGGGCCACTACAGTATCCTGGACTGGATGGGCCTTGGACCTAATCCAGTAGGGATGTTCTTATGAGCCAGAATAGAATTGCTCAAGCCAGTGTCTCTAATAAACAGTTTGTGGGGTTTGTCCCAACATCTGGCCTTTAACACCACTCTGACTCCTTTATTCTGCTCATTCCTGGTGGCCAGCAAACACACTAGGCTGCACCAGCACTGTCCAGTTCTTCACAACCCTCATAATTGTTTCATTTTCTTGCTCTACAGCATATACGGTGAGCTTGCCCTCTGCACTGGGCTGGTGGCCGAAGGCATGGGCTGTCCTTTGTCCAGCCCCACCCTGGATACCTTCTTCATTAGAATCCACGCTGAATATTTTGCCAACTGCACTTTACCCACTGACACCTCTGACCATAGGCCACCCACAGGAACGGTCATTGCCTTAGCTGCCCTGCCTGTTTGTCTGGTGCCTCTCTCTGTTGCCCTCACTCTCTGCAAGGCCTGAAACTGCCCTGCTGTGCATACCAGTTAGAGTTGGAACGGTGCTGGGGGGTGGGGGGAGGGGCTGGTTCCTGGGTTCCTAGTCTAGAAGGGCAATGGGAACAACTAAACTAAAGCGTGCGGGAGGGATTGGTTGTCAAGATTATGGCCTGGTTGTATGACAGAGCTGAGCTGTTTCTTTGTATATCCTTGTGCTAGACTCTAGTGGCTAGAACTATGTGATCACTCATCTCCTAAGGTTCTTGGTGGAGTCATCACTGTGCATTTTGAATGGTACTGGCCTAGGTGGGTTTAGACAAAATGCTAAACTGTGATTAATGGTTTAGTGCAGGGGTCGGCAACTTTTGGCACTCTAGCTGTTGTTGAACTACAATTGCCATCATCCCCAGCTACTAATTTATTGTGTCTGGGGATGATGGGAATTGTAATTTGGCAACAACTGAAGTGCCAAAGATTGCCTAACCCTGGTTTAGTGTTATTACCTTCTTCCATTCATGCGTGGGGAGAGGAAAGTAATAGTTTCCGCTAGCACTTCAGCTGGTGATTTGACATTGGCAAATTGCAGATTGTTTTAACCATAGTTTGTTAGCAAGTCAGGATATCCAATCTTCCTCCTTTGATATCCTGGCTTGTTAACAAATTGTGGTTGGAACATACCACAATTTGCTGTGTTGCAATAAAATATTGTGCTTTGTTCTAAACCACAATGGAAGATGCTAATTTCCTCCCTTTTGTGCATGAAGGGGAGGGAGGAGCCCATAAGATCATGCTAGTAATGCTAAACACTAATTTAGTGTTACATCTGAATCCACCCACTGTTTTCAAGGCTGCTCTCTGCTTCTGTTACTGTTTCTGTCTAGATTGCATGGTGATGGATTCATTTTTGGAGTACTGTATTGTGCTAATAGGAATACTAATAATGGTGAGATTCTCCTTTACAGGGAGAAAATAAATAACAAAAGGAAATTGCTCTGGAAGAAGTCAAACCACTCTAGTTGCAGAACATAGTATCTCTATCAATTAAAGATGCTATGCTTTTCTCATCCATGTTTATTTGTACTAAATAGGCCTCACAATGACAATGTAGTATCAAAGTCAGGGAATTATGGGTATATGTTTCTATGTACAGAAAGGGAACTGGATGGGTTAGGGCAGTGAACTTCACTGGTTACACAGTGGGGGCCACCAGCGTGTGCCTGTCACCACCACCACCACCACCGTTGCATGCCCATCCCTCCTGCCACCTGCACACGCTCAACCCCCCCCCCAAGCCTTCTCCTGTGGGCCTGTGCTTGGCCCAGCAGCCCCCTCAGTGACAGGTGCTCCAGTGGTGAGGGCGAGGGTGTTCACTGAAGGTGCTCACCAGGCACCTTCCAGTCTTTCCTGGCTCCTGTTGCCATTCAGAAGGCACGGCAGAAGGCATGGGGGAGAAGGCGCCGCATGCCCCATCAGTGTGGGGAGGGGGAGAGTCACCAGCAGGGTCTGCGTGGGCCACAAGTGGCCTTTGGGCAGTGCAATTAACATTGGGTTAGGGGTTGAACTAGTAATACTGGGCCCATATCCTCTGCTTAGTTCAGAGGAGGGAAAAGTCCTAAAAGAAGCTGGAAAAGGTATAAGCCAGTATGAATCATACAAGTCTATAATCCCTTCCTCTTGATGCTACCCTGTGGGTCCCTTCTGCTTGAGCAAATGTGAATAGGAACTAAGAAACTCTGGGATTTGTAGTTCTTGATAGAGTGCTTGACATATAATGGTGCCCATCTCTTTGTCTCTCAAGCTACAAGCCAAGGCATAGCAAGATTGGAATGGGCCCTGAGGCAAAATAGGCCCACATGCCTTTGAGGCCCCAGGGACATTCCCCTGCCCCATTGAACTGTAGCTTCGTCCTTGCTACAAACTGTAACATTTCTTGTACATGTTCTCACTCTGTTTGTTCTAGATGAAGGCCCAGGTGAGCAGTTCACTGTGCAGAATGTTGGTTGTTCAGGTTTAACACTGTTTCTGACTGGTTCCAGCAAATCTCAAATGATCTTACATGTCATAGAGATATGGATAAATAGGTTTGCATAATCATCCTCAAACATTTTGTAATATTTGCTTTATTTTTAAATACACAAGTAAGTACAGGCACTCATATAAGCAGCAGATCCACTTCTTCACCTCAGATCCTAACAGAAGGGATGGTCACTCAGCAACTCATATCCTTTTTGAAGGCTTTCTTGCAACACTTCTGTTTCTGTGCAATGTTGCAGAGAACCAGGAGGCCCTCTAAACCACATCAAAGAGGCATTTAAAATATTGTTTCATTCCTGACTGCTCCCATAGAGATATGGCTATCACGGTGACTTAAATGGCAAAAAGTCAAACCTCAAAACTTTGAGGTGTGTGTGCACACAGAACCCCCAATGCCTATTTACCTGACATTTGGATCGTATAATGGCCTCACAAGAGTCTTGCACGTATGCTATTTTATCCAATTTTGAAAGGAAACAAACAAATTATAAGCATTTTAGTGATTTCCCATAACAGTATACGGCCAAAGCATTTGGAAAATACACAAGGACAGCTGAGAGCAGCAGCAGCCTCCAGGCCGTTCTCAGACTGCAACCTCTTTCTTTGCTCCCCTATTAGACCCTGTCAGATGCAACATGGAGCCAAATTTGATTTTAACTGGACTTCTAAAAACAAGCAGAGATTCGCTCCACAGACTATCAGTAACAGCATGGTTTGTTTTGGCTGCCAGTGGTTTGTTCGGCCCCCTCCCTTCACCCAGTCCTCCGGAACCCAACCAAAGAGTTCTAAGTCTGCCCAACTCCTGGCAATGCTCTACTTCTTCACTTGCCACTAGTTGCCAGCTTGGCATGGGCATGGAAAAGCTGCACAAGGTGCTTTGGCTCTTTTAGCTGAACTAGCTGCTAGCATTGTAAGGCTACCATGGAATGGTTCTGAGTAAGACAATTACAAGGAATTGGATTAATAGACAGGGAAAGACCAACAAGGAGTCTCTAAGACTCATCCACAGAATGCGCTCGCTCTCTCTCTCTCTCTCTCTCTCTCTCTCTCTCTCTCTCTCTCTCTCTCTCTCTCAGGGGAGAGGGGCACAGTTCTGCCATTATAAGCCTCACAATTTTATTGCTTATAAATATGACAACTATTGAGATAATAATTTGAAACTTGATGAGTGTGGTTTACTTGATGAGATACACAAATGTGACAAATTTCAAGGAAATCTGATAAAAATTGCCACAGCTTCAGCAAGTTAAAAAGTGCTGGAATTGATACTTTCATCCTTTTTTCTCTCCACACTTTCTCTGCACTACTCAGCGTAGCATACATTTCTTTCAGATTTTGGTGAAAATGATATGTTGTCACTTACCTGAAGGGTCATTCTCCTCAGGAGGATGAAATGAATCAAAGGATGGTTATGCCTCCCACTTGCTCAGCGACAGAGCCAATCATAAGAAGACACACTGAGCCAGTGGCAGGGATCAACCCCTCAGGCTCCAGGATTCAAAGCCCTGAAAAAGGAGCGTTCTGGTCAGGGGTGGAGCCACCATTGGGCAAACGGGTTCAAAGAACCTGGGCCACGACCCCCAGGGGCCACACCTTTCAGCCCCAGAAATGCCCCCCCATGTCTGACGTCAGATGCGGGGGGCATTATTTTGCTCCCAAATGGGGCTGCGCTGCACAGCCCTGTTTGGAACTGAAATCGGCCCACACTGTGTTGGCAGCGCAGCCAGAGTGACTTTCCCTGTCTTTTAAAGGCAGGGAGAGCTGCTCCTGGCCTCGCTGCCAACACAGTAGGGCCAATCTCCCTCCCAAATGGGGCTAGCCAGCCCCCTGCATCTGACATCAGACACTGGGGGTGGGGTCAGGGGGTTGCAGCAGCGGCTGAACACCGGCTGCCACTAGCCTCCATCCACCAATGGCTCTGCAAACAGATTCAAACTCATCATATTAACAGAGTACAAAAAAAACACAATAGCCAACAAACTACAAATGTCAAACCAAGGAGAAGGGAAAGCCCCTAGGAATTTGCCTTATCACTAGCACAAAACCCCAGGGAGACAGAGCACCCTGAAAGGAAAGCTGCCCGACAGAACAGAATAGCAGAAAAATAATGACCAGACGGACACAGGCGGGGTAGATACACTCCATCCTCATGAGGAGAATGACCCTTCAGGTAAGTGACAACATACCATTCTCTCTCAGTTCAGAAGAATGTATCCAAAGATGGGACCTACCAGAGCCCCCTTAAACTCCTGGGCGGGAGAGGAGGCTGGTCCTAAGAGAGCACTACCTGCTGCAGCACCCGGCATCCAAACGAAGCCTCTGCAGAAGCCAAGGTTTGTATCTTGTAGTGCTTAATTAAGGTAGAAAGGGATGTCCAGGTTGCCGCCCTGCAGACGTCTGCCAGAGGAACCAAGGTGGAAAAGGTTGCCGAGGCCGCCACGCTCCTGGTAGAATGAGCCAGGACCCCTTTCAGTGGAACCTGACCTTGAGATGTGTAGGCCAGATTAATGCACTGGCAGATCCACCTAGTCAGGGAGGAGTTTGACACATTCTGTCCCAGGGTACACTCGCAACATAAAACAAAAAAATGATTCAGAACATCTGAAAGCCTTGGTACGTCTTAAGTAAATTCTAATTGCTTTGCACACATCCAAGGAGTGCCACGTCCTCTCCTTTGTAGAAGTAGGACGAGGGCAAAATGAAAGCAATGTAAGTTCCTGGGCTCTATGAAACAGGGAGTTCGCCTTTGGGACAAAGATGGGATCTGACCTTGGGAGCACATAGACCGGAAAGACTAAACAGAGCTCCTTACACACAGAAAGGGCTCCCAGCTTGGACACCCTGCATACTGAGGTTACAGCAACTGAAAACACAACTTTGTAAAATAAAAACCTCCAGGTGACCAACCTGAACGGTTCGAAAGGAGCCTTTGTTAAGGCTGGGAGCAACACATTAAGGTCCCAGGTGGGGAATCAGTGGACTGCAGGGGGATGGAGATGAACAGCATCCTTCATAAAACTTTAAACAAGGAAATGAAAAGTAAGGCTATAAATAGCCCCTGTGTGCAGAACTGATGCTATGGCAGCAACCTCTTGCTTTGGGACGTAGCCCCCTTTTGAGGCCAGACTGTAGGAAAGCCAATATATTAGCCACAGAGGCTTTCAAGGGAGAAGGGACTGAGAGTTACACCACTGAACAAAAAACATCCAAGTGGCCTGATAAATACTTTTGGGAGATGGCCTGCGAGATGTTAGCATAGTATCCCAATATCATAGAAATTGAATGAATGAATGAATGAATGAATCAATCAATCAATCAATGAGCCCTCTTCAACCTCCAGGCAAACAGATTCATCCATCCTGGGTCTGGGCAGAAGACTGGCCCCTGACTGAGAAGATGAGGGTCTGTTCCCAAACTCATGGGAGGTTCCACCGAAATCTTCAGCGGGTCTGAAAACCAGGGACAGCGAGGCCGGGGGAGGGGGGGCTATTAGAATGATGTTTGCATGTAGGGCATGAACCCGGTGGACAGTGTGTGGGATGATGGCCATCAGGGGGAAAGGCATAAACTAGCCCCCTTGGCCAAGCCCCCATGAGGGCTTCTTTGTCCTCCACACCCTGGGAGTGGTACTGGGACATGAAGCGTGGAAGTTTCTTGTTTATTGGAGAGGCGAACAGATACATGACTGGTGTTCCAAACCTCTCCACAATGTGGCTGAAGGCCTGAGCCTTCAGAGACCACTCTGCCCGGTCCACCTGTGCTCGAATGTGCCAGTTGGCCACCATATTTAGCTCCCCCTTCAGATGTTCCGCAGTTTATGCTATGAGTGCTTTCTTCCCTTGACCAAGTCCCTTGCGCCCAGGAGAGCTGGCAATGCCCCACCCCCACCCCATTAGGCTGGCATCCATCATAACTTGAACTCAAACTACCGGGAGAAAATACACCCCCTTGAGGATGTCTGGGGACATCCACCAGGGCAGGGACGATACCACCTCCCTGCTGATAGCCAGGCTGAGGCAGGATCTCTGAGTTATTTTGTCCTGCCAGGAAAGCAATGCCCATTGAAAGGGGCGAGAGTGAAACCGTTCCTAGGGGTTCAGCCCCATGGTAGATGCCTCGATCGCTTGTAATTGACTGAGAGAGAAAACCCTGGCCCTTGGATGACATTGCAGATCCAGGTAAGTCCTGGCTATTTTTTTGTCGGCGTGCTGGGGGCAGAGAGACCTCCCCTTTCGTGGTGTCGATAAGGGCCCCAAGGTGCAGAATGCTGGCTTGGGGAAATAGGGAATTCTTTTGAAAATTTTCCACAAACCCATGCCACTGGAGGCAATGGACCGTCGCCTGAACATCCCTGGGGCTCTTCTGAACAGACAGAGATCTGATGAGGATGTCATCTAAGTAAAGGTGAAGGTGGACCCCCTCAGTCCTCAAGTGCACCACTGGTGCCACCATGAGCTTGGTGAACACCCTCGGCGCAGTCGAGAGACTGAAAGGGAGAGCCTAGTACTGGAAATGAAAACAGCTATTAGCAATTTGGAGGTACCTGCAGTCCTGAGGGTGGATTGGGACATGAAGGTAGGCCTCGTTCAGGTAGACTGAAATGAAGAGGACATGGGAGTCTGGAATTGAGATGTGGTTGCTTTGACAGGTCTGCGGTCCTCCTTAAAGGAGGAGGAAGGCATAGTCTTATTTTTGTCCTTAGTCGCCACAAGGACAGGCTCCAATATTTCCCCAAACAACTTTTCCCCCTCGAAGGCCAAATTGGCCAAGTTAATACAAGATTTTTGATCCACCCACCAGTTCTTGAGCCATAACAACCTCCGTGCTGAAATATCAGATGCAAGGGCTGAAGTGGATAGTTGAGCAGCATCCAGCGATGAATCAGCCATGAAGGCCAAAGTCTTGCTAAGCTTATTAAGCCCTTGCTGGAACTTGGCAGATTCCGGAGGAACCAGAGGTAGAAAGTCCCTGACCCAGAACACAGAAGCTCGGGCAAATATACAGTTTGACATAGATGTGTGTATGGAGAGGGCATTCACCTCCTGCGATATGTGGGGGGCAGTGTCACATTTTCTGTCCTCCTGATTTTTAAGGGTTTTCCCCATCCTTGGGCAGGACAGCACCAGAAACCAGGGTAGTGACTTCTGCATCCACGATAGGTACTTTAAACTTGTCCATCACCATTTTAGGCACGGTACAACAACTCCTGATAGAAGGGGTGGGGCTCCTTCCCTCAACGGGCTTGTTCCATTCAGCCTGAATGGTATTCAAAAACAATTGTGGACATGGAACTACTACCTCCTGTGCCTGCCCTGTGAGGAGAACCTCTGGATCCCCTCAGCCTGATCAGGGACTGAAGGGATGGTGCCCTCCAATTTTAAAATCTTTTTTTCCATTATGTAGCAAAACTGAAAAATCCTGCAGAGTAAACAGCCTGTGGGATACAGACTAAGCCAACTCTGTCTCATCCTCAGAGAGCTCCCCCTCTTCCTTGTTAGACACAGAGGCATCTGTGTCTGGTTCTTCAACTGATGTTTCAGGCCGACCCAGGTTATCCGGGACCACAGGGGTAATGGGCCCATGGAGTGACAAACTAGGTGGATGGCACACAGGTTGTGCGTTGCTGGCATGCGGAGAGGGAGAATCATGGCCTAATCCACTAGAAGAATGCCTGGACTGATGTTGACTTTTTGTTCTTGCTCTTAAAGTGCCTCCTAGGGGCGTTGTGCCCAGGCACAGGCCCTGTTGGAGGCAAGGAGCCGTCAGCGCCATTGGTGGGAACTTTTGGCAGGAGCCATTTGCCCAGCTCCTCTGTCACAAGGCACCTGAAAACAGCTTGCAGGCGCTCTGGAACCTTTTCCTTCTCTTCCCTCGCATCAGCAGCTGTGCCCACACCAGACCGACTGTGAGAATCCACCTCCCCCAAACACTCCCCAGAAGGCACCGGCCTTTGATCCCCGGGGTCTTCTGATGCAGGTGGGGGAAATGGCTGTGTCTTCTTTTGATTGCCCTTGTTTCTGAGCAGGTGGGAGGCATCACCATCCTTGGATATACTCCTCTGAACTGAGGGAGAATGACTGGCGCGCTCTGTCTGGCTTATCTAGGAAGGGGATCCTTTTTTGGTTTAGTGAAGTTTTGATGAGAAGTTCAAAGGCTAGTAAGGTTTTTCTGGGTAAAAAGTGCTGGCAACGTTTATTTATTTATTGTTCAATTTTCATGCCGCCTTTCATAATGCAACTCAGAGCAGTTTACAAAAGATAAAATACAATAAAATTCCATAAAAGTTACGTGTAAAACCAGTTAAACATTAAAAAACATACAATACCCGCCCCCCAAATGCCAATTTAAAGAGATAAACAGAAGCAAGAAAGCTGAGAAACCTGGTAGCCTCTAAGGGGTAAAAGCCTGAACAAATAAAAAGGCCTTTAGTTGTTTTTTAAAAATAGTCACAGATGTCAAGGAGTGGACATTCACTAGGAGAGCATTCCAGAGCTTGAAGGCTACAACAGAGAAGGTCCTGTCCCGCATGTATGACAATTTTACTTCCCCAGAAGGAACAGGTATGCAGTCTAGGGATACTTCTGGATCCAAGCCTCTCTCTGGTGTCCCAGGTTGAAGCAGTGGCTAAAAGTGCCTTCTATCAGCTTCGGCTGATATACCAGCTGTGTCCGTTTCTTGAGATGAACAACCTCAAAATGGGTACATCTGCTGGTAACCTCCAGACTGGATTACTGCAATGTGCTCTATATGTGAGGCTCCCCTTGTATGTAGTCCAGAAACTACAGTTGGTCCAGAATGCAGCAGCCAGGTTGGTCTCTGGGTCATCTCAGATAAACCATATTACTCCTGTATTGAAGGAGCTACACTGGCTGCCAATATATTTCTGGGCAAAATACAAGTGTTGGTTATTTATTTATTTTCATTTTATTGTTCAATTTATATACCACCTTTCATTAAAACAATCCCAAGGTGGTTTACACAAACTATATAGGTTATAACCTAAAAGGCTCTAAACGGCTTGGGCCCTGGGTATTTAAGAGAACGTCGTCTTCATCATGAACCCCACTGCCGATTGAGATCATCAGGAGAGATCCCTCTGCAGCTGCCTAGGTGGCCAGATTTGGCTTTTAAAAAGCCAAATTCTGGCTTACGGCCCATTTGACCCACGAATATACCCCTTAGGTTCTGGCAACTCTTGCCACCAGCTCCTCTGGTGGCTGCTTGGGGACGGGACTTCTCTGCTGCTGCTGCTGCTCCGAGGCTTTGGAATGCACTCCCTACTGAAATAAGCGCCTCCCCATCTCTGACAGCTTTTTAAAAGTCACCGAGGCTTTTAATTAATATTGTTTTAATGCTGTTTCAAAATATTACTAGCTGACCCCGCACAGAGCATCTGTGCGGCCGTGCACTGAGCCTGTGGCATCCCCCACTACACACCTCTCGCTCATGCTCGCCCGCCCCCTACACACCTCTCGCTCATGCTCGCCCGCCCCCTACACACCTCTCCCCCATGCTCGCCCGCCCCCTACACACCTCTCCCCACAGCCCTCTCTCTCTCTCTCTCTCTCTCTCTCTGTCCTCCCTCCCTCTCTCTCTCTCTCTCTCTCTCTCTCTCTCCTGTGATTCTCTCTCTCTCCTCAGTCTTTCTGTCTCTGTCTCACAGTCCTTGCTTCCCCCACTGCTGCCAGGGCCTGTCAACTGCCCCTGCCACTTCACAGCACATCGCAGCCAATCATCAGCCGCCCGCAGCCCCCAGAGCCAACTGTCCGGCCCCCAAAGCCGCCCCCAGCCTCCGGGCGCCCTGCCACTTCACGGCACCCCTGAGCCAGCTGTCAAACTGCTTTCCAGCCGCCCATCAAACTCCCTGCTGCTCTGGAACTCTCTCCCCCTCTGTCAGCCAATCACCTCCTTTCTGCCACGCCCCCACACATGGCCTGTCTTGGAGAATTAATAATATAGAAGATTTAACATTTTAAAATTGTAATTTTTTTGCATTTTTTGTTTTAATGAATGTTT
Source organism: Hemicordylus capensis (assembly GCF_027244095.1). Classification (NCBI taxonomy): domain Eukaryota; kingdom Metazoa; phylum Chordata; class Lepidosauria; order Squamata; family Cordylidae; genus Hemicordylus; species Hemicordylus capensis. The sequence goes on from NC_069662.1 coordinate 55,958,603, forward strand.
TACTTTTTCTGTTTTTATTTTGTTGTAAACCGCCCAGAGACATAAGTTTTGGGCAATATAAAATATGTTAAATAAATAAATAAATATAATAAAATTTAAAGGGGTGCAATCCACAGTAATTCAGAAATTAATTTAAAACAAAAAACAAAATCAAAAAAACAGTGTCCGGAGAACCAGGAGACACTTAAAACCATTCCTAGCTCCACAGGAGTCTTAGCAGAAGTAAAGAGAGGATTGCTGCAGAAGTTGAGTAAACCAGAAATGCACATCAGAATTAAAAATAAATAAAAATGGAAAGACTTGGTGGGGAGAGTCAGAGGTACAGTGAGACAGACAACCAACTGGCAATGTTCCTTACCTCTCAGTATGGATGGAAAACAGCACCATGAAATATAAAAGAAACCCATGAGAACTGCTCTGCGTGGAAGTTTTGTTTCTCCTCTCCATTCAGTTCAACTTGGAAAGCCACAAACAGACATAATACTGGAAATACCCAGTGTTGATTTACTTCTGAGTCAGTCCAACAACTTTAGTTAGAAGCTCTATCCTTATAACTTCTGCTTCTAATTGCTTCCTGTTTAGGGTGTATGTGGGCTTATTGATTAATTGTCCCTTAATTAGGCATTTCCTGTTCAGGGCAAGGGTGAGTAAGGTAGCCGGTCCTCCATGATTAGCCAGAGGTCTCCAGGAACCAGCATCAATCCCCAGTTGACTGTTGAAAGCAAGCCTAGAGAGTTTAGTGGTTTGGTATTGTGAAAAATGTGGTAGTGGTGTTTGTGTGTGTTTCTAAATCTCACTTCAGTCAGAATTGGCAGCCCAGGCCTGGGGGATGTATTATACTGAGAGAGAGCTAAGACAGGTCTGTCTTTTCCAAGAAGGACTTGATTACAAAATCAAATCCTTCCCCTACATAGGGGATTCGCAGGTTTATACTACAGGAGGAGGCCTTCAATCAGGGGCATAGCTAGGGAAGAAGGGGCCCGTGTTCATCCCTCTCTCTGGCATCCTCCCCAGAATGAGGGAGATAATGAAGAAAATAGGGAGGGATGGAGCTGGAGGGCCCTCAGGAGCTGGGGGCCGTGTTCTTTGAGCCCTTTCACTCAATTATAGCTACGCCCCTGCCTTCAATCACTGACTTCTAAATTATTTTGTTTTTAAATTGTGAAATAGCACTATTTCATAAGACATAGAAAATAAGTTAACAAGAGGAAATGAGTGATTAAAGCCCCTCCCCAAGTACTGTAGGGAACAGAATTAAGAAGTCATTCATCACCATTGTTGTGGCTGGCTGGGCTGGACAAGAAGTAATTAAATGCAGAAACTGCAAAGAGAAGTCTCTAAGTAAAGTTAAAGTAACCCTGAAAAGTCTCAGCAATGCTTTGCCATTCCATGCTGGATGGGATGATTCTGCATTTGTGAATTGGGGAGGGAATTGCCACAAATCAGGTCTGAGAAATGATGGAAAGACAACGCAGAAAGAAAAAAAACCCACCCTAAAATACAAGAGACTGTCAGCATCATTGTCCGAATTATCCAAAACATGTGGAGTAAATGAAGGATGGCAATTCCAGACTAAATGGTTAGTGTGAAAGCAATCCAGGACAGAAGGTGAGGCCATTACAAGTGTGTGACCTCACGTCCAAGTGTCTCCAGGTGTGATTGGGCGCCACCATATTGATCAGCTGCAGGACTCTGCGGTGGCGTGAATGTCATGGGCAGATCAGTGTTTTGCTTTTAACATGCTTAATAGCATTTTATTTTTAACATGTGTCTGATGGCTTTACATTGTTTTACGAATGAGTGTTTGTGTGCATGAGCAAAGTGCCAAAGGCAAAGGCTGAAAAACAGGTCAAGAGCCTGGTGCATGTGACCCTAGGATGAGCCTCTGCCCCATGATTGCTTAGAAAGGCATAGATATAATGTTCAACACAACCTCTATCTCATAAACAAGTGCAGAAGGGCCCAGAAACCAGTGTGAGCTGAGTTTGTGGTTGAATCTGTCTGCAGAGAGTGGAAACAGGAAGATATGAGAGACAGCCTGAACACAGTATAAGAACAGAGATGTTACAAGTATGCTTTTGGAGAACACCAACAAAGAACAGAACATCCAGGTGATACATGCATGTACCAGAACTCTGACCTGGTCATCAGGACTAACTTAGAATTTGACCAATTCTATTTGTGTGCTTGCGTGAGTATAAGAATGGGGATTGCTAAAATAAGAGAGCCATTATTTTTTGCTTACAATAACATAAGTAACTGGTTTACATAACACGTTAGTGTTGCTTATTAATTAGTGGCAATGAAACAAGGTCATCCTCTCTCTTTCATATGCTTAAGTCAGTCCCTTGTGAGTCTGAAAGTTCTTAAATAAAAGTAATGTCAGTTCATGATCCCAACGTGGGCTGCTCAACCAATGTGCTCAGGACCATTTGTGTTTCCCTCACCAGTGCAGCAGGAGGAAGCTGGGTCCACTATAACTGCACCAGAAACTGATTGTGGAGAACACACAGTTGCTTCTGAATCCTCACAATCGGACAGCTGCACTGAACTTGCTGGCTGTCAAGGTTGTGTCTAGGTAGGGGACTGGGGTTATCCAGAACAGAGACGCAAACCACCTGAGGGACTTCACTTGTGAATGGACACCCTCCTGGTGGTTCATCATTGCCTTACTAATAGCTCTTGGTCTGGTATCGACATTTTTGAGAGGAGGGATAACTGTTAGATTTGTTTGAAGTGTTTAATGAATCTGCAGTTAGGTTTCACTCTGCACTGAAGTATGTCGACTCTGCCAAGCTGTTGTATCTGCTCATGGGCGTAGCGTCTATTGGACAATCAGGGACAAATGTCCCTGGGCCCAGGGGATCAGCAAACTGCCCCACCACCCCTGCCCTGCCCTGCCACCACTTATCTTGGCCTCCAGGGGGTGGGGAGTGAGCTGAGTGGGGCAGGCCACCCCCCATCGCAGCAGGCGCTGTGGCTGTCAGGCCTCTCCGGATGGCCTGCACACCTCTCCGGCCATGCGGCGTCCCTAGTCGAACTGCTCAGGCATGCAGTTCAGCTGGAGAGGACTGACAACCACAACCACAGCGCCAGCCACCGCCACAGAGGCTAAGATAAGAAGCGGCAGTGGGGCAGCAGCAGGAGCGGCGGCGGCCAACAGGAGGTAGGAGCAGCAATGGGGAAATGCTGTTTGCCCCGCCCCTTGCACCTGAGGTCAGACATAGGGGCGGGGCTTGGGGCACAGGGGCGTGCATGTCCAATTTTGTCTTTCTGCCAAGATTTTGTCCCCTGGCCCCCAGGGGTCTCGCTACACCCCTGCATCTGCTATTTTTACTTGGTGTGGTTGTTGCTCAATAAAATATGCTTTGTTAAGAGCTCTGTGTCTACCTGGAGTTATTCTGTGTGACTGCTATACAGGATCTGACATCTAGCAGCTCTGTTTTTTAGAAATTAAGTTCTAAGTTTGTTACTCGGGGAATGAGGCTCTTAGATGAAAGATAAGAATTGTTTCCCCATCCAAAAGTCTTGTAATCTTTAAATTAAATATAAGTTAAATCTATAGCCTGAAAAAAATCTATTTGGAAGGACCTTCTGCTAGAGTGGGGGTGGGGGGATACGGGGCGGGGGGGACAGGCTAGGTTTTTAAACACTTTATCTTTGCCAACAGATGGCAGCTTGGTTTCCTTATGGAGGAGTTACCTGCTGCAATTACAATACTTTCACTTTAGACATGTACACATACTCACAAAATACCAATTCAACCCTTTCTTAGTCTTATGGGTGTTTTTCACACAGGGCTTCTAGCTTGCATCTCCTCTGGAATGGAGGCTATATATTCACATATCGGCCAGATTTACCCTGAAGCCCCTTCAAGCTATCGGGCAGCTTTTCAGTGTGTCTTAGAGTGTAGCCCGATTTATATCCAGGGTTAAAACATCCATTTTTTTGTGCCACTTTTTTGGGCAACTTTGAACTCGCGGTAAAGCCTGCTGTGTGGAAAAACGCCCTAGTCAGCTGTATTTAAGCTCACTTCACCATTCCAGAAGAGTCAGGATCTGGGCCATGCAGTTCCCTTGTCAAACATGTATGGGGGAAACAGTCAGTCAAAGGGATGTTTCTGTGGCCTACTGGTATATTCTGTCTACTCCACTTGCCTCTGAACTTATCACATCTTCTTGTATACTGTTAGGTGAGCAAGTGTGCACATCTTTCTGGTAATTCTAGATAATGTTCTGGTAAACAAGTCCCAATGGCCACTTGGCCATCTGGTTACTGCTACACAAGTTGTATAATCCACACATGAATATTTGGGTGGGTCATCAGAGGTTTGCCGGCACATCAGGAAGGGCTGGGTTATTTTATAAACCAGTTTATTTTATTTTATCCATTATTTTGGTTTCTTCCAAAATAATGGATGAGTGATATTTACTTCATAGGAATAAAATATTGGGTTGACCAGATATTGAAGTCAATTACAGTTGCTGATATACAAGGAGTTGATGAAGTGCACTGAAAAGAACAGGAAAACCTTGGTGGGGAAAAGCAGGGAACATTGCAAAGGAGCTGCTTAAAAATCCAGATTAACTCTGGAAGCCAGCCCATTCACTTCGAATCCTGCCATTCCAGATGCATGAGGGGCTGACTGGTGACTTAATGGTAAATACAGGGTACTCTGCACATGCTTTGATGCATGCTTCCGTGCTTCTTTGCCAGAAGTGTACATGTACAAAAAACACAATTGTGGACACTCACCAGACAAGCACATGTGTTTATTTCTGTTATATCTATAATGAATTGGCAGGCAAGCATACATTTAAACACCAAACTACTTTATTTACATTCCAGCCAGAACCAAGAAAGGAAGTACACAAACAGGTTATACTGTACCAACCCCCTTTACATATTCCCATGCCCTTCCTGTCTTCTACTCCCCATTTCCTGCCCATATTTATTACATTTCCCAGCAGACATAATTCCACTTCACTTAAAACACCATTCTTTCATACAAGAATGTGGAAGCAATTGTCCATACAATTTCAAACATTAACAAGCTCCCAATCAAAGGGAATAATCTTTCTTGCTTTCTCGTATACTCCAGTGCAACCCATTTGCTGACAGTTCACAAGTTAACTTGCTGATACTCAACATATGTTGGGACATTTTTATCACATTCTTGTATGAAATAATCATTCTTGCACCCATTGTGAGCTTTCACTATATTTTGTTTGTAGGTATAGCTTTCTTTTTGCTCCGTACTTCAGAGACCGGGTGATCCCCAGTTCAGGTAAGGAGAGGGGGTGGTATATGTGAGGTGTGCTTCTGGTCAAGGTGCTACCTTACAAGATGCTGCGAGTCTCCTGCTAACTGAGCATAGAGGCACCTTTTAAAAGTGATTCTCTTCATTGTGCAGGAGGAGAGCAACTGGCCCTATCCATCCCCAGCACTGCATCCCTCCAGTGGCTGTTGTTGATGTCTATCTTGCGTTTCTTTTTTAGATTGTGAACCTTTGGGGACAGGGAGCTGTTTTGTTTGTTTATTTATAGCTATGTGAACCACTTTGGGAACTTTTGTTGAAAAGCAGTGTATAAATATTTGTTGTATTCGTCGTATTAATTTGTTTTAAACACCTCCACCGCTGACACCCCAGAACCACTCCGCTCCAGAAGTCCAGGTCCATTTACAATGTCTTCCCTGATGTCTCCAAAGTGTTTCATAGAACAAGGCATGAAGGCAACGGTGCAAGAAGAGGTGCATTTGCTTCTGCAGATCTAGCTATGTCTGCCAGGATCCAGGAAAGGGTAGCTGGAATTGACTGGTCCTCTTCAAATTCTAAAGATGTTCTGACTTCAGTGGGTGTGTTTGTGGTAAATAAGTGCACGCAGGCGGCTTCTCCTAGAGCTTGGATCCAGCCACTGTGACCTCAGCAAGCTGCATCAAAGGTGCTGACAAGCCTGGACTCCATCCAGCATGTGATCCGTTCCATATGTGACCAAGAGGGAGAGAGGAGGAGGGAGGGAGGGACGGATGGACTGACGGAGAGAGTGGCCTCCATGCACAGTCCAAGGAAAACTAGTCCCTCCCTGTGAAAGCATAACACTTTGAGTGATGAGGGTGGGGAGTCTTCTTGCTGGGTGGTTTCTGTCCCATAAATTACACACACGTGGGAGAGATGGGAGGTGGGAGAGAGAGAGAGAGAAAACAAATGCTTGGCTGAAGCAGCAGTCAAGGGACCTGGGCAAGGTCTGATTCTGCCTGGTTCTCTCTTTGAGTTTGTCCAAAAAAAAATCTTGGTATGACTCAACCTCATCCTAAATGACTACCCTTGTTTCTAGCTCAGAGAGGCCATAACCAGGAGAGTAACAAGGCAGGCTGGTGGCTAAGAGCCAATGTGTGGTTCAGCAAGAGATAAAACTGTGCCCACATCTATGGACCTTGGGTTCAAATCTTGCCTCTGCAGGCGTTTGTGTGTGTGTGAGTGTGTGTGCAGCCATGGAGCAAGTGACTCTCTTGGTCCTCTGCTCCTCCTCTATTAAATGGGGCATGTGGCTTTTTGAGATGGCAAACGCAACCAAGCCTTTACTGTGAAGCGTTTTGCAAGTTTAAAATCATGAAGTACAACAGGCATCTGGTGTGGGGTGGGAAGATGACTAAACATGGTGTTAGGGACTGTGGTCATGGCATTGTTCGTGTATTTATTTTGATTCTTAGCCCACCCTGTTCCCAAAGGCTTAGAGCCAGTAGCAACATCTGAAACTAGTAAGCAAAACAATGAACTTTTGAAACAAATTGAGAAATTTGCCAGTGAGAGCCTCTCCCTGTCCCACCCCCTAACTTGCTCCTCCCCTAGCCACTAAGTGCTTGCCCCGATAAATCGGACTTTAAATTGCTTCTAGTCCTGCAGGCACTTACTTGAATTGGGATCATCCTCATCAACTTGGCCCAGTTAGCATCATCCCTGCTACCTGGGCAAATCTTATATTTAGCTGGGGGGAGAGCAGCTGTCCCTATTCATCCCAACATAGCGTTTCTTCCTCCAACGGCTGTCGCTGATGTCTTCCTCATGTTTCTTTCTAAATGGTGAGTCCCTGCAGGACAGGGAACCATCTTCTTGGTTATGAAGACCATTTTGTGAGCTTTTTCGGTTGAAAAGCAGTTCTGTACTTACATATTGTTCTCTATCTAGTGGCATAGCTAGGGGAGAGGGGGCCCATGTTCACCCCTCTCCCAAGCAGCCTCTCAGAGTGAGGGAGATAATGAAGAAAATAGGGAGGGGTGGAGCTGGGAGGCCCTCAGGAGCTGAGGGGCCGGGTTCTTTGAACCCATCTGCTCAATTATAGCGTTAAAGGTAAAGTGTGCCGTCAAGTCAGTTTTGACTCCTGGCACCCACAGAGCCCTGTGGTTGTCTTTGGTAGAATACAGGAGGGGTTTACCATTGCCTCCTCCCACGCAGTATGAGATGATGCCTTCCAGCATCTTCCTATATCACTGCTGTGCCCAGTGTACCAGCAGGGATTTGAACCGGCAATCTTCTGCTTGTTAGTCAGCCATTTCCCCCGCTGCGCCACTTAAAGTGACTTCAATTCTAGCTATACCCCTGTCTTTATCATTAGAATTCTATTGCCGTATAGATGCATGGAAGCCAAGGCTGAGAGTGGGTGATATCCAAGCCCAGAACTCAGACCTGGAACGTGCTTCTGGTGTTGGCATTTAGCCTTCTTCCTTGTGATGTTGCTTGGAGTGGAGGATGTCTTTGAGCATGTACAGAGCTGAGTTCTCTTCACCATGAAGTTTTTCACACCCGGCTTTTAGCTCGCATCTCCTCTGGAATAGAAGTGTGAGTTCACATATTGGCTAAATTTACCCCAAAGTCCCTGCGAGCTGTCGGGGAGCACATCACACACGATTTGGGTTTTTAATTGGGCATTAGAGTGTAGCCCAATGTCTATCCAGGGTTAAAAAATCCACTCTTTGCGTAGATTTTGGGGGGCAACTTTGAACTCGCAGTAAAGCCTTGCAGACATCCTGTGGCAAAGCCTGCTGTCTGGGAAAGCTCCATGGAGTTACATTAGTAACTCCACAGATATGGGGAGCGAGGGCAAGTGAGAGGATGTGGATTTCAGGCAAGCTTGATGCTTAGCACCTCCTCTTCTCCTTTTAGAAATTAACCACTGTGGAAGGCCAAACAGGCTCAAGGGTTTGAATGTAGCTCATCATCAAAGGACTAATTAACAGCTGTGCATTATGCACTTCATCAAAAAGCCAGACTGAAACCATTTTAACTCCTCCTTCTGTCTTGCAGCACTGGGACCTACAAGTCCATACGTAGATACAAACCAAGTGCACTAAGACTGAACAATAGCCTTATCATCATTGTGCCAGATTCTCTGTATGATGATGCCATGCAGAGCATATGGCACAGTTCTGATAAGGCTACCATTCAGCGTTCGGCCAGGTTCAACCTCTGGTATCCAGTTCAAGGATGCCCTATCCACTCCCAGCACAGTACCTCCAGTGACTGTTGCTGGTGTTTGTCTTATGTTTCTTTTTAGATTGTGAGCCCTTTGGGGACAAGGATCCATCTTATTTATTTGTTGTTTCTTTGTGTAAACTGCCCTGATCCATTTTTGGAAGGGCGGTATAGAAAGCGGATGAATGAATGAATGAATGAATGAATGAATGAATATGTAGCTGATGCTGGGAAAGACCCCTGCCTGAGAGATCCTGGAAAGCCACTTTCCGTTGAAATAGATAGTATATAGGGAGATGGACCAATGGTCCAACTCAATGAACTCTACCAATATTTCAAAGTAGAATATTAGTGGAGCTCATTGAGTTGGACCATTGGCCTATCTCCCCTAATACTATCGATTTCAACGGAAAGTGGCTTTCCAGGATCTCTCAGGCAGAGGTCTTTCTCAATTTTTATATGACATTTGTTCCCAGAACCATTTAACTCTCATCCAAATGTGAGTCAGATGAGCTGTGCAGGGGTCAGAGGCCAATTGGCTAAGTGGCCTCAGGCCCGTGCCTGGCGCATGACTAGTTTTGCATGTGGGGACCAGTGTGTTTCCACAGGCCTGGCATTCCCTCTCCCCTGTCTACCCACATGAGCCATCTCTTGGATTTCACAACCAGGCAGATGGAACTGAACTGCGAAGGGAATCGCCAAGCAAAGGCACACCGGGCCTTGTAAAGTGGACATGCTGTGAACAGTGCTGTGCTGCTGCCAGGCAGGCCGACCCGAGGCGGCTGCCGTGGGGTTGCAGAGGTCCCAGTGCCTCTGAATGGGTGTGGGAGCAAGGGAGGAGACTTGGGCGTCACTGAAGTGGAGCCCCCGGGAGTAGGGCTTGCTCCTAAATCTCATTTTTCACATGTCTGCTGCACTCTCACTACCAGCCCTGTCAGAGGAAAGGAGGCGCTTCCTGTTATTCTGATTCAAATCTCAAGCCGGACAGGAGGGAACAGACAGCTGTTCAGGATGGCAGAGTGTACAAAGATGGACAGCCAACGTCTGCCCTTGCAGCTGCTTCTGCTGGTCCTTACAGGTAAGTATTCCTTCGAGGTCAGTGTGGTGGGGAACAGGCAGATTTGGGGAGGTGTTTGCTAGACAGCTTGGAGGGTCTTTGGTTGTGGAGAATGAAGGTGTCCTCACCCTGGACAGGTTGTCTGTAGCAGGCAGAGTTGGTGACCCTTAGGAATCCCTGCCAGATAGTGACTCTCCATTCTTTTTCTTCCCCTGTTTCTTATTATTGTGATTAAACTGAATGCTTAGAGTGTGTCCCTGCTCTAACACTTCCCTTGGGTCTCCACCTCCCCCCACACCCCGCTCCTCACATCTCTGTTCTTTCTTTTAGCTTACATTATCTGAAAATTGGTTTTATTTTTCTGTGTTCTCCACTGTCTGTGCATTGAGATCCCAGTAGAGTTAGTCAAGATAATGTTGTGTGCTATAAATCAAGATGACCCCCTTTGTCCCCCACTCCAGTTTTGCTGGTGCTCCTCTGTCCCACCAAGAACAACTTCCCCAGCCAAGCTTTCTTTTGCAAGTGGTGAAAGAAAGTCAAACTCAGTACAGTTTCTGACCCTAAAGACTTGGACAGCATTGACCAGACTTCTGCAATTCTGATACTGTCTAGGGAAGGAGCCACTCTCTCTGGGTTATTAAGTGCCTGGGCAACTTTGTGCTACACTTTCACAGCTGAGGCTTGTAGTGACTTCTGAAGACTTCTGACTCCTGGGGGGGGGTCAACCTTTTTCCACAGGGAGGGCTCCTACCTCTGTGAGAGTATGCACTGAGGCTTTTCCAATAAGCATTTTAACTGCCTGCTCCAAGCTAGTTCATAGCAGCATCAGGTGAGCAAGCAATATTCCTTGAATCATAAACTCTTTATAAATAAATAATAATAATAAAATAAACTCTTTGTTACTAGGCAGGACCATCTGCCTATGCCCACAATCCCTCTCGGAGACGTTCATGTAATCCAGACCACAATGTGCCAAAAGCAAGTGCAGGTGCGTTGCTGAAGGATGCTTACTGAGAGTATATGGTGTGTATATATAAGTGATCCAAGCCATATGCTGCAGAGAAAGGCAATTGTGCTCCCAGGCGAAAAGGACTTACATGAGCAACTATCTTCCTAACTTCAAATATGGCAATCAGGCATACCCTGCTGCAAGTAGAAACCACTCATTAAGCCTTTTCCAGTAAAATTTAATTGGGTACATCTCTGCGCCACAAAACATCCTGTCCCTGGCTGTGGTAGTTCTTCAAGCCCCAGAGGAAATATCTGTGGGAGGAACCCTTCCTGCCCCAACCAACTGTTGAAGGGGCTAAGTATCGGAGATCCATCCAACACTGTTCTTTTAAAAGAAAAGGAGCTGCAGGGAGGGAACCTGGCACTTTAAAGATTGGGGAGAGGCTTAACTATTTCCTTGCCTGCTGGTACCCCACTCCAAATTGCCCCTCTACGCCACTTCTCACCCTGCGCCCTGAAACTTCAAGCTCATCTTTGTGAGGGGAAGCTCTCTCTGCAGGGGCGTAGCTAGGGGAGAGGGGACCTGTGTTCATCCCTCTTTCTGGTGGCCCCCCAGAGTGAGGGAGATAATGAAGAAAATACGGGGGGATGGAGCTGGAGGGCCCTCAGGAGCTGGGGGCCCGTGTTCTTTGAACCCTTTCGCTCAATTATAGCTACGCCCCTGTCTCTCTGTCTTGAACCCAAAGAGGATTCTGTGCTCTCACAATGGTTCAAACTCTCTGCTCTGCCTCTAATAATTAAACTCCTTTCTTCAGATAATTCTTGCCTTCCTTCTGTTCTTCCTGACCTACAGTGGCTCCTGGGCTTGATGCTCATCCTGGGACCACAGTGACTCCCCGTGACGCTAACGTCTCTTCAGAAGCAACCGTAAATGCAACGGTTCTGAACCAGACAGTGGAGACACTAGAAAACACAGAGAAAATCGTCCTTACCATTGGTGAGTTCAAAGAAGGCAGCAGAGCCAGGCGGTTGCTGCTGCTGGGGATGCTGGTAGCTCTGGATCTGAACAGAGTGCATCTCTCTCCCCACCCTGGCAAGGCTAATGCTAATGCTGCGTATCATGGCACTGCCATCATAATGAGAACTGAGGCATTGCCATTTCAGGGGGGGCCATTCACTCATCTAGTATTCTGTGGTTTTTATCGTTGTGTTGTAAACCACCCAGAGACCTGCCTTTTGAGCGGTGTAAAAATATGCTAAATAAATAAATAATAAATACTACAAGGCAAAGGGCAGGGAGAGCGAACAGTCACTTACTTAAAAGGAAACCCATTGAACTGAATCATAATTCATTTACTTCTGTGCAATCCCACAGCCCTCACTGGAGGAGCCCTCATCTCCCCTCTGCCTCTTCCCTCCTATTCATTCATTAATTCATTTCTCTGGAGGCATGCCACCACCATCCTCCCTCCTCAGGAGAAGTCCTGGCAGCAGGGAAGCCGCGAGGGCAACGGTGGAGAGGAGAAAGGTGCCCCACCACCGCCTCCAGGCTCCCCAGCCCTAGCGAGGCTCTGCCTGGGGCACCAACTGAGGAGGAGTGGCAGAGGCTGCTGTTGCTATGGCCGCCCCCAGCAGCCCCAGAGGGGGAGTTGAGGGGCTGCTGGCCACCACCACCATGGAAGAGAGCGCCCACCTGGGTCCACCAGTTCCTCTCGCCCCCCCCCTTCCAGGCTCACCACAGGATTCCCTTTCGCTCCCCCATTTTTGTTTTGTTTTTAAATCACATCGCGCACACTCCACAACTCCATTGGCCCAAATGGAGCAGGAGAAGGGGCAGATAAATGCATTTCAGTGCAGGGGCAGAACTATAATAGGGCAAGGGGAGACAGTTGTCTGTGGACCTACTGCCTTGGCCCCCCCCCAGAGGCAAGTCACATGAATGACTCCCCCAGCCATGCACCTGCCCGGGCACCAGAACAGCATGTCTTTCTCTAGTACCTTTAAATGACTTGCATTGTCCACAATTTACAAAACCTTAAAAAAAATAATTTAGGATGATGTTCTATTATGGTTTTAGTTTTTTTTATTACACACACACACACTTTACTGTGCTTTTTGTTACCACTATTCAGACTCATTTAAGGTTTCTTTATTTCATGAGCTGAGCTTCAGTGGGGTGGGGGGCAGCATTTTAAAATCTTGTCTCTGGGCCCACTCCAACCTTGCTACGCCCCTGTATCAATGAGAATATGGACACTCCTGCCTGGAAAATACATTTCAGGGGACGGAAAATATGAATGGCCACTAGCTTACAACAAAGAATTAAACGACCCTTTACTCTTGTTTTGAACCCATTGCACTATTCTGTCACAGTTTGCAACACATTAACCGTTGCAAATCCCGTAGTCTGGAAAATGCCATGGGGAAGGTTAGTGCTGGCACATGCCCTGCCAGTGGTAAACTCTGGATGCTGCCTAGTCTGTAAGCATGAGAGACCAGAGCCCTTCCTGCTGCTTCCAGTGCTGGGAAAGCAGAGTGTGTATGAGAGAGACCTCCATTTTTTACATTTCCTTCTTTTAGACCGGTGATACTGAGAAAGAATGGGCATATGTAGAGGTGCCCTGCACTCTCATTTGCAATTTTCCTGAAGGTTCAGAGTCAGGACTTTCAATGATAACTTCCTCACAAGTTTAACTATCTATAGAAACATCGCAGATGAACTAGTTCCTTCTTCCCTACACAGAATTTGATTATAAAAAACAAACAAAAAACTTAAAGATTATTGTTCCAGTTTGGTATCCAAAACTAGCACGTAGTTCACCTCTCAGGGTGAGAGTACTGTGGCCTTCCTTTCAACAATCCACAGGCAATCAATTATAGTTGACGGTGCTCCCTTGAAAATTAATGTCAGCGTGCTTTTTGGACCATGAGTCTTTCACAGTACTAATGGTTATTTTAACATGTTTAAAGCAATTTTAACAAATTATATTACTGTAATACAGAACAATCCATCTTTGCAAATGTTATGGAGAGAGAAAGTATTAAAAATGGCCCTTCCCTTCTAGCAATGCATGGCAGCTTTTGATTTAGTTATCTCAGGAAAAGGAGTCTTCCTCCTTCAAGATCCTCAAAAAGTACTTTCACTGAGGAGTGGCAGCTTCTATACTTATTTACATTTATTTGATGAATTGGCTAAAAGGCAGACAATTAATCCAAGGTTTCCCAAATACTGGGTGGTTCCACAATAGCCCTTTCTCTGCATTGTCACTTTTTGTTTATTCCATGTGATGTCCACACTGATGTCAATTTTATATTTTCGGCTTCCAGTGTTCTCTGCATTCCCCTCCAGTATATTTTTTTAGGTTTCTGATTTGTAGCAATTTGTTGGTAATAAAACAGTTGCAGATCCAGTCTGTTCGATGGGGTCAGCCAAAGTACTATGAAGAATTTAACCGTGGCACCTCAACTAGGTATAGTTATTTAATAAAATCTGTAGTTTTCCCAGGCACCACTGTTTCTGTTCTAAGTTATAATAGAGGGGATAAATTTACCACTTCCCACTGTCTGTTACCAAGTCTGATAATTTTGTCAAGTGTCCATTGTCTGGTTCCCATATTTTTGGGCTGGCTCCTGGATCCAAAGGCAATTTGTCAAGACTTGCCATAGAGTGGGAGCCCCACAAAGGTGGCCTGCTCATGCATCACCATCAGCTGAGATTCAGAAAGCAGTAGGACATGCAAGAGGGCCTCCCTAAAAAATTCTCGCAGGCAGGCAGATTCATGTGGAAGGAGATGATCCTTCAGGTAACTTGGACCCAGGTCCCCAAGTTTCTGTTCCCATGAGCAGGGGGAGTCTTTAATAACTTTTTCCCTCTCCTTAAAAAAAATTTTTTTTTTAATTAAGTAGCAAATAGCATGTTTTGCTATTTAAAAAAAAGAGAAGATGACAATAGCAAGAGTAGTAATGCTGCAGCCAGGAATGTACAGTCCCGCCGTATCTTCCTTTTAGTTATTTGCGACTTGCACTTTGGGAAACCCTGAATCTTGGCCATGATTATTATATGGGAGCACTAGTCAAAAAGTAACACATACATCTAAACACCAGATAAATATGACCTACAGGATTGTCTATTCACTGCCACTCTGCAGGAACACAAACTTAGGTTGTGTTCCCATGACCACAGTGAATGTGATTAAAGAGGTAACCACAATTGTGAAGCCCTGTGCACTCCAATGGAGCACGACATGAGAACTTAGAAATTCCAGGCAATCCCTATCAAACCACTGTGGTTAGACCACATTTAACTGGGATAGATAACTACACCCTGATCCTAGTTATCTTTCCTGATTAAATGTGGGTTAACTGCAGTAGGTTGATCAGGACTGCCCGAAAATTTTGAGTTCTCATGTCATGCTCTGCAGGAGTGCACAGGAATTGGCCATCATGGTTAACTCTTTAACTGTGGTCATGAGAATGCAGCCTTAATTGATTAAACAAATAATTACATGGTTGTCAATTTTCTTAAAGACAGATCGAAAGCTGAGACAGAGATGTGGACAGAGGCGTAACTATAGGGGGGGCAGGGGGGGCACGTGCCCCGGGCGCCATCTTTTCTGGTCACATGGGGGGGCGCCGCCATGACCAATTTTTTTAAATTTTTTTTAAAATTTTTGTTAATACAAATGTTTCCTGCTCAGTGCAGCAGCGCTGCAGCAGTCAAGGGAGCACGTCAGTGCCCCCTTCCCCACGAGCAGTCCCTTCCGCACTGCCTGCGCGCGCCCCCCCATTGCTTTGCTGGTGCCTGGCGGCCAGTCAGTGGCCTGGCTTGGCGGCGGCGGCGGGTGCGTGTGAGGAAAAACCTAAGTATAATGTAGTATGTTGGGGGGGCAGTGGGGGGGCGCCATTTCAGTGCTTGCCCCGGGCGCCATTTTCCCTAGTTACGCCTCTGGATGTGGAGATGCACGATATAGCCCTCTTTGCTTAGGCCCAAGACATGCAATACTGGTCATATTTGGACTCCCATTCCTTTGCTTTCTCTTTTAGCTTTCCTCCTTTCCACCACAGGCTTTAAGCATTAGATGCCTCCCCCCCTCCCCCCTGCCTGCCACTGTTGTCTAGCTATGCATACCCAAGGGGCATTACACCTTACCTTCTGTTTTCTTTCCTCTCCAGATCAAAACTATAGTAAGTCGGCAGAAAAATGCTGGAATTCATTTGTTTACCAGATGGCCAATATCAGCGAAGCCAACTGGTGTGAATGGAGGGCTATCCAAAGGTACTGTCGGGTTAACATTATAGGACATAGGGATGCAGATGAGTGACATCACATTAGGCTAAAAGTTGGATGATTTAAGCTAAAGTTGAATGATTTTTTTTTTTTTGTAGGAATGAAAAATGTGATATTTGAAATTTCTGAATTTTGACATTCAGATTTTAAATTTTCAAAATTTAAATTTGATTTTAAATTCCTGAGACATAGTAATATATCTAAGGAAATAATGATTAATAATTTGTCAGAAATCAATACATTACACCCTGTTTGCCTAAAAACTTCTAAACAAAAGTGTCTCTATTTGAGTATGTTATTTTTCTTTTCATTGGGAGAGTATAGGTTCAAATTTTTGCAAGCCAAATTAATTTAGGCCAATTTGTTGGTTTCTCCCATATGATTGATGTCTAATTAACGTGTGGGATTTATTTCATGTTTTTCCTGAGTCAGCAGATTTCAAATTCATTTCCAGAGGACCCTACCTGAGTTATTTCTAGAGGACCCTACTTTAGAAGCTTATTAGGGGGTCCTCAATAGGAAGATCAGTGATGACAGACAAACTTCATTGAAAGATAGTCTGCTCTCTGCTTCCAAGCTTCCAGTGTGCAGATGCAAAGGAATTTGGGATGTGTTCTAGTGTGCATTCTTAATGCAGGGCTAGGTTTTGCCACACACATGCATAGCACTGGTCTATTCATGTGAATGGAGTGCGTACCCTAGAGAACATGCTTAGAATCTGCTACCATGTGGATGTGTTTTGTGGCAACAAAGGGTGGTGAGAAAAGTATTTACTAAAGTCTGTAAAAACAATGGACAGTCTATAGGGCAAAGTTACCTCTGAGGGCTAAGAACCAACTTTTCCTGCAGGAATGGCTTCCCCCTAATGCTCCTACTTCTGTCTTTCTCCTTCCGTCTCCTCATCGATCAACCAACACCACAGGCCTTATGGTGGACTGCGACTCTGTCTGGAACACTGGGCAGATAAGATGAAATATAGCTACCCCAATGCCTTCGCTGAGAACTACACTGTCTCCAGCCATCACATTTACTTCCACAACTGCATCGAGTTCTTGGATCCCCCTGAAAGTATTTTATTGCCCCTCATCATAACCCCCATCTGTCTCATCCCTTTCTTGGTCACCCTTGTTGTGCTGAAGAGCAAAGATGGCAAGATGCAGTCGTGAGTCCTGGCTTTTGTTTACCCATGTTGTAGGACTTGCATCGCTAAGTTGCAAAAATATTACAGTCACCATCTCTGGAGGGGGCTGGACCTCTCTAACTCACAACACACAGAGGCCACAACCTGGGATGAGTCACTATGCTGGAGGTTTGTCTTTGAATGCTAACTGGCACCAACCTGAACCTCTCTCATGGTTCAGGCACCAACCTGAACCTCTCTCACAGAAGCAAATGCAAGCACATTTACCATATGTAGTTTGGAAACTTCAATTACTGCAAAAATGTGGCAGCTAGATTGGTCTCTGGGGTATCCCAGAGAGGACACATTATGCCTGTTCTCAAAGTGTTGCACTGGTTGCCGATATGTTTCTGGGCAAAGTACAAAGTGCTGGTTATTACCTTTAAAGCCTTGAATGGCTTAGGTCCGGGTTACCTGAAGGAACACTTTTCTCTGCAAGATCTCATCAGGTGGGGTCCATCTTTGGGTGCCGCTGGTTCATCTGGTGGCGACCTGGGATAAGGCCTTCTCTGTTGTCACCCCTAGGTTGTGGGATGCACTCTCTGTGGATATAAGAGGATTATCTTCCTTGGAGGCCTTCAGTAGAGCCTTAAAGACCCACCTTTTTAGCCTGGCTTTTAGTGGTATCTAGTTTTAATGTTATCTAGTTTTAATTGTAATTTTAATCTGCTTTTAATTGGTTTTTAATTTTAATTGTTATGTTTTTTTTTTAATGTAAACCACCCTGAGCCACTTTTGGAAGGGCAGTATATAAATCAAATCAAATCAATAAATCTATGCAACAGATTTAACCCAGTTTGAAAATGACTTAATGTCTGAGCTCATAAAGCAATTGTGGGAACTGTAGCAGCTGAAGATTCTTAGTGAGAATGCCTGAGGCTCTTTACAGGTTGGTGTCCCGCGTTTTGTGGGGAATAGGCATGACAGTTAAAGATGATGGGGTAGACATTAGTACACCCAGTGTATATGAACCCTCATCCTCAGTGGCGCTCTTACCCCTGTATTTCAGGGCCAAAGTCTAAGGCCTCCGCACCCCCTGAGGGCCCCCAAATTTGGACTGTCTTTGCATCGCTGGTGTGGTGGTGTGGTCGCTGCTGGCCCACACTGCACCAGGCGGCCGAGTGTGATTATGACCTGTGCCTGGTGCTTTAGAGACAGAGGGGGGAGTGGGGAAAGAAATATGTGGGATGGGAATATGTTAGTGTTGTGTGTAGAAATGTTTCTGCTGATGCATATTTACATAAATATACTCCACGTGTTAAAAAATACTTTGTGTGGTGTGTAGGGGGATGATGCTTAACTTGCAGTGGGGTGGGGTGGGGGGCTCCAGTGGAGGGGGGCCTCCAAAGGCCTTTAGGTCCAAGCTCCAGAATTACCTAAGTGCACCTCTGCTCATCCTCCTTTAAGCATCAGAGCACTTGTGTAAACACTTCACTCTCTCCAGTTTGGTCTCTCCCTTCCACCCAAACAGGGGCATAACTATAATAGGGCAAGGGGAGACAGTTGTCTGGGGGCCCACTGCCTTGGGGCCCCCCCCAGAGGCAAGTCACATGACTGACTCTCCCCAGCTGCGCACCCACCCGGGCTTCCTTCAGTTGTATTCATCCTCCGAAATTGATGTGAGTGTTAAGACCTGGAGCTACCAGAACTGCATGTCTTTCTCTAGTACCATTAAATGACTTGCATTGTCCACAATTTACAAAACCTTAAAAAAAATTATTTAGGGAGATTTCTTTACTTCATGAGCTGAGCTTCAGTGAGGGGGGGGGATTTTAAAATCTTGTCTCTGGGCCCGCTCCAACCTTGCTACACCCCTGCACCCAAACTCTCCTAGCTCTCCCTCTGTGGCCAAATGACTCTCTGCACCAATAAAGCTGTGTAATTTCCATGCAGGCTCTGGAGTCAGGCGGCTATTTCCTTCCTTCGTCTCTGTTTATTAGGGTTGTGTTTCTGGCACGTTTCCTTTCTGGATAAGCTCAGACTGCCCCAAACAAATGTGGATTTCCCTTTGTAAACAGGCTGCCCTACCAGAGAGCAAAGTGGTATCCAGCTTCGCCTTCCCCACACCAACTGCTGTTTGCTCAACAGAATTTTCATTTTCTTGACCTTGCCCCCTCTCATCACTCACACAGGCTCCAAAAGCTGTCGGATCAGCTTGTGGTAGATAAGAATTACCAAGATACCCCGAGCCTTGGTGGTAAGTGTCACATTTTGTCACCACATTTCAAAGAGGGTATTGTAGGAGTACAGAAGGAGGTTTCCCAGGCTCGGGGCTCTACTGCGAAAGGAAGTGGTGTAAGTTAGGATGAGAATATATAAATCTCATAAAAGCACATACAAGTGTCAATAAGCACAAATGAGGTTGTTCACATTGCTTCTTTTTATTATGGATGATGGTATTTCATTATGGTTTTTTAAATGTTGGTTTGTTCACACAGCTGGCTGCTCCTGATCTATCCCACCCATTTCTGGTCAATAAGGTTGTAGAGGAGGCCGCCACCTCCTGCTTTCAAATGGCGCCTTCACTTTTGCCTTGGGCGCCTTCCAGATTAAACCCTACAACAGTGTCACTATGGATCTGCTAAGTGTGCTTCCGTACTTCCTGTGTTGTGACACCACAGTCCCTGCACTGACAGCAGGGTGCCATTCACATTTCCGATGCCTTCTTTCAGATTTTATCTTTGCGTTATAGTGCTACAGCGTTGCATGTGCATAGCAAAAAAGTAGCTGTACTTTCCCATTGTAGGAGTTTGAGAGTCTGGGGATTGTTTTCAATACGATCCTGCCAAGCTGAAACATTTTACCGCTGTTGTAGTGTGTAATCTGGAAAGCGCCTTGGTAGTGAAGAGAATGAGGGGGGGGAGTACGTGTGTGCCAGGCACGGCCTGTGAACACACCTCCGGGGGGGCAGCGGGCAGAATCTTTAAGTGTAAATGGAGCCGATGCTCTGTGCCACACAGCAGCCCCCGCGGCAGGGAATTGCGTCTGCCACTCACCTGACTCCCACAGAGGCAAGCCCCGCCAGCGGCCATGTGAGTGGCAGAGGTGATTCCCCACCGCGGGGAATTCCCCACAGAGCACCGGCTCCGTTTACACTTAAAGAAGCCGCTCCCCCCCCCCAGAGGTGCGTTCACGGGCCACGCCTGCTGTGTGCGCATGCACGGTGCCTGTGGCTCCCCCACAATTTTTCTGTCTTTTAAGATTTTTTTCCCCCCTGGTGTTCTTGCACAACAACAACTACGCGTTAGATCAATGGGAAGCTCCAGCTACAGCAATGGGGCACTAACTCAAAATCACCTTTTGCAGTCTCAGTACAGGTGGGGCTGGGGTGTGGGAAGCTTCCCTCTGGAATGGAAGTGCTTTCCACACTTATTGCCACCTGGAGATTTTATATGTATATGTTTGCCGATGGTGTTCTTGTGCAAGTATACCAGTACACTAGAGCAACTGGAAGATCTACCACATCACTACCTCATGGTCATCAGGCAGGCCTCCTCCTTCCTAGACACCACCTAACTGTTATTAATTCTTAATTTATGAAAGGAAACATTGCTGGGCTGCTCTGATGTCTTGATGTTCATGCCCAAGGACACTGTGGAGGCGTGTGCGATCACCAAGTGGAAGGCAGAGTCAACGCTCCCCAAAGTCGCTCCCATATAAGTCGCCACACCTCCACCTCACACTTTATCTCAGAGAGCTCTCCGTACAGCTCCACAAAAATCCCAGAGTACTGCACAGTAGGGGTGTGAATTGGTCACATTTTGTGTTCTGTTCCAGGCTCAGAACAGAATGCAAAGCATTGGGATAGTCTTGCGGTAGCAAGCATGACTTGTCCCCTTAGCTAAGCAGGGTCTGCCCTGGTTGCATTTGAAAGAGAGACTAGCAGTATGAGCACTGTAAGATATTCCCCTCAGGGGATGGAGCCTCTCTGGGAAGAGCAGAAGGTTTCAAGTTCCCTCCCTGGCATCTCCAAGATAGGGCTGAGAGAGATTCCTGCCTGCAGCCTTGGAGAAGCTGCTGCCAGTCTGTGAAGACAATACTAAGCTAGATGGACCAATGGTCTGACTCAGTATATGGCAGCTTCCTATGTTCCTATGAACAACTCCATTCCGACCTGTAATGTTCCGCCGTTCTGGGTGGCCAGTGAGGGGTCTGAGGGCAGTGCAGGGGTGTGTACAAGAGCTACCTTTTAAAAGTTCTTACTGCCGATACCTGCAAGAAGTAAGTATCGGCAGGTGAGGAGCAGCGCTGTACTAGCAGCCTGCACAGCGGAGGCCTCGCCTATAGCACAGGATGCTGCTGCAGTGCCACTCCTCACCGTTTCTTCCAAGTATCGGCAGGAACAACAACTTTTAAAGGTACCTCTGTTGAAACAACCGGCTTGGCCAGTTGTTCTGACAGAACATCCCAATACTTTGCATTATGTTCTGAGCCTGGAACAGAATGCAAAATGCGTTCGGTTTATTTAAAGGGCATTCTGTTCTGAGCTCGGAAAGTCCTGTTCTGTGTTGGAACGTTCCGCCCTCAGAATGTTCTTTTCTGCGCATCCCTATTGCACACAACCTTTTTCAACACTCCCCCAAGGTGCAACTTTTAAAAAATGCGTACATTACACATTAAGGGACAATTGTCATGAAAAAAATTGAATAAGGCCGCTGGCTGTATGAACAGTACCTTACTGTACTGAAGTTGCTGTAATCCCCCCCCCTCATCTGAACTCCCCCCAAACCTAATTGTAGTGAAGTACCCTGTTTCCCCGAAAGTAAGACCTACCCCGAAAGTAAGACCTAGCAGTAATTTCTGATGTACCACTAATATGCCCTAGTGCATTTTTTGGGGCTAAAATTAATATAAGACACTGTCTTATTTTCGGGGAAACACGGTAGGAGTAAATCACTGTCTGGAAATCTCAGTGTGAAGGAAAGACCTGCTAAATAGATCGAGGGGATGATACACTTTCCTTGAAAGGAAAGGTTCAAGAGGAGGACACCTTTTAGTTTAGCAAATGGATGACCAAAGAGTAACAGAAGGTGAGAAAATGAACAGTGTGCATAAAAGAACAACCACATAAATACACACGGAAAATGGGCCACAAGTGTATTGCAACTGTTGTGTGATATCCCTACAGATAACTTCAGTAATAGTTGCTTCCATATCAAGTTTAGTCTGGGATTGCCATCCTTGGTTCACACTTGTTATTTTTATTTTTTACAGAGAATTCAGATGATGCTGTTGACAGCTATTGCATTCCAACATTTTCCGTGTTGTCCTCCCATCTTTTTCCAGATATGTGGTGATTTATATTATTATTTAAAAAACAATCACAGTGACAAGCTGTCCTATGTAGACTAGTCAAGAGCTGTTGAGGCTTTTCAGGGCTACTGTGCTTAATTAGAAGCTTCCTCTTTGCAGCTTTACTGATTTTTCTCTCGTTTTTTCTTTTCATTTTGAAAATAAAATAGTTTTATTTTATTCCTGAAAAAGGGAAGAAAATGAGTGGAAACTAGTAATTAAAATCTCTCCTGCTGTGGGGAACAGGAACTGACATGTAGTGCAATTAAGAGGTTATTCTTATCATTGTTCCACTGAACAGGAAGTAATAAAAGGAGCAGAAGCTGCAAGGAGGAAGCTACTAATTAATGTTGCAGATGACATTTGTTGTATGGGATTTACTTATGAGTAAGCATTATAGAAGGATCTTGGCCACAGGGATGAGCACTGCTGGATAATACAACACCTATATTAAGTGCCATGTGGAACCACACTTTTAATTCCGCTTATGGGTGATTGTGGGAAAGCAGTGCTCAGCAGCACTAAATGGCCTTAGTGCAAGCAAACTGACAACTTTTCTTTGGATCTAGGAGCAAGGCAAAAAAAACCTGAAACCTGACAATGGACACTTGACAACATTACCAGACAGTGGTGGACACTGTGGATTGGGAGAGAAAATGGGCTTTTCTTTATCCTCTTTACTAGAACAGGGCTGCTTGGAACAAATAAATATTTTATTAAAGAACTCTACCTTTACATATTCTAGTCTAGGTGCCGTAGTTAAATTTCTAGGTGCATGGCTCCTTGGTGCCTGGGATTTGTGGACAGACAGCCTTAATGGGGAATAGGTGTGCTACTGTTGGCCCTTTATTTTTAAAAATCATCTAAATGTGTGTTGTTTCCCACTCAGAAGTCATACAAAAAGAAGTGCACAGCCTCCAAATGAAAACAAAACAAAACCCAACATTTGCAATGAAAGGTTGCTGGGGATGATAACCTTGTTTCTATACGCCAGCTTTTTAAAAAAACATGTATAGAAGTGCCCTCACACAGAAGAGTTGTGTAAAAGAAAGGTCCACAACCTCTCCTATAGCTAAAAAAAACAACTAAGACATTATCCTTACTTATCTCGGAGTAAGTTTGATTAAAACAAATTGGACTTGCTTTGCTTGCCGGAATGTTTTAGTGTGTGCTTATTAAAAACTCTAAAACAAAAGGTTCAGAAAGTAGGCAGTAGCAAGTTAGACATTTCCGGAAACTGGTTTTTATAGATGGCAAAAAGCACTGACCAACAGATTTACCAGATCCCCTCTTGGCATTGTTAGGTATTTTTTCAGAACTGGAGACACTAAAATCTAAAGATTTACTCACCTTTATGTTGATTGCAGCTAGATTGATCATAGCCAAAAACTGGAAAGAGGGAGTATTATCCCTAGAAGAATGGTATAACAAACTCTGGTATATTGCAACAGCCGAAAACCCAACTGATTCCTTAAATATCCGAAAAGGTATAATTCCATCTCAATCTTTTATTACGATTTGGCAGGATCTATTATTATTTTTGAATTATAAAAATTATGATAAGGAGGGGACAACCCAATTCATCTAAGTTTGGAAAGATGTATTTGTTTAAGAATGACCTCAGTGTTGTAGAGTGGTGTGTCTCTAACGTTTTGTAATAATAGTTTTGGGCTTGTTTTTCTTCTTCTTTTCTTTTTAATGATGGTTTTAATAAATGTATTGTAATGGTGTCTGATTTTAAATATAAAATATATTTTTTAAAAAGTAGACAGTAGACTGACTCATTGTCAGTCACATCACAAACCTTTCCACTGCCTGCCTTCATGTGCTTATGCTCCTAACTTAGCAGGAGGGAATGGGAGGAGAGAATATACATCCTGAAGCTGTCTCCCTTTGTTTCTGTGTTTTCCACCGGATGGGTGGTTCATTCCTTCCTTCCTCCCTGAGGCACAGAACCATATCAGCTCAAATCTTTCACAACAATACGGCTGCTGAGGAAAACTATAAGCGTATTTCATTGTGAGGAAATACTGGGGACAAGGAGAGAGGTCATGGGTGCAAACAGAAATGCCCTTTGGAGAGAACTGAGCAAAGACCAACCAAATGTGTTGAAATGAAAGGAATACATCAAAGTATACCATTCTGTGTGGACATTGTGGAGACTCATGTCACTTATTTATTTATTTATTTATTTATGACATTTACTATACCGCCCACTCTGAAGACTCCGGGTGGTGCACAACAACATGCAAACAGGCAACATTAAAAATTACATTCTAAATTAAAAACTAAAGTAACTACCAAAAAACAGAAAAATAAACTACAGGGCAAAAGCCTGGCAAAAAAAGAAAAGTCTTCAATAGCGATTTGAAGATTGGTGAGGAAGGGGCTAGCCGGATCTGTAGGGGGAGACAGTTCCAAAGGAGCGGGGCAGCAACCGAAAAGGCCCTTTCACGGGTCCTAGAGCCCCGAACATCTCAGAAATCAGGGGCCGCCAGAAGGGCCACCTGAGATGATCTAACCGGATGGGATGTAACTGGATGGGAGAGGCGGGTCTATAGGTAGACAGGAGCCAGGCCCCGCAAGGCTTTGAAGGTCAGAACCAGGACCTTTAATTGAACTCAGTAGCGAATAGGCAACCAGTGCAATGACTGCAGGAGAGGTGTTACCCTGTCATACTTTCTGGCACCCATGAGTAGGCGAGTGCTGCATTCTGGACCCGCTGCTTCCCGATCGTCCTCAAAGGTAACCCTAGATAGAGAGTGTTACACTAATCTAAGCGGGAGATAACAAGGACATGGGTCACTGTCATTAATGCTGGCCGATCAAGGTAAGGGAGTAATTGGTGAACCAGATGAAGCTGGGCAAAAGCACTTCTGGCCGCAGCTTCCACCTGCTGCTCAAGCAGGAGGCAAGAGTCCAAAAAGACCCCTAAATCATGAACAAGCTCCTTGGGGGGGAGTGCCACCCCATCTAAAACAAGGTTCACATCCAGTTGTTGGCCGTTACAAGGGCTGAATAAAAGTAATTCAGTCTTCGTGGGATTCAGTCTGAGCTTCTTTTGATTCATCCAGACCTTAATACTTCTCACTTCTCACATAATGGGAACTATCCAATGATGCCAAAACCCATTGTAAGGGGCACCCTAAATGTGAGAAAAGCAGCATTTCCCCCAGCAACAAAATATCAAGATTGAGTGCAAGAAAAAAATATAACAGCTCTGCATCAGAAATGCTACTTTGAGGAAAGGACCATGCTTCCCTTCAGTTGTAACAACTGTGTATTTATTATATGGTGGGGTGGTGGAGGAAGGGAAATGCTAAAAGGTTCTCTTGACTTGCTTCAGCTTTCCTGCCTGCGTGTATAAAGTCGGAAAATAGATGGGACTTGGGGAGGAACAGCGCCCTCTGGTGCCTGGTAAAAACCAAATTTCTGCAGAATCAGTGGCTCTGCAGTCCAGCCTGTCAGCACTTTAAGAATCAGGCAGTCCACACAAACTCTCCCTCTATATGATACTAAATAATGCTCCTGCTTTTCACAGCCACAAGAGTGCTTACCTGGGCCCAGGTGGGGGTGGGGGACTGCTACCAAGCCAATATCCTCCCTCAAACTAAGTTGCTCTCTGCTTTTGTTGTGTGTTTGCACACATGCAATCAGTGAGCAACTCCACTCACTTGCCACCACAGGATACCCCGTTGGAAAAGGGCAATACACCCCTTCTACATTCGGAGTTCTGTGGCAGGATGTTGTTGCTGAGCTCTAGCCTACTGAAAGTGCCTTCCAAAAGGTCCTCTCTTCTACCGAACTGTGGGCTTTGGGAGTCCCTACAACTACAAGGCACATACAAACAATACCAAGTTTGTATTTATTCATATGCACCAGCCCTTTCTCTCTGAGGAGCTCACGGGAATTTTCAGGAGACTATTTCACTTTATCCTCACAACAACCCTGTGAAGTGGGAGTTTTAGAAAGCAACAGTTAACCACAACTGCAAATTGTGCTGTACTATTTTTTAAACACTTCATTCAGGGGCGTAACTACCATTAGGCAAGGGAAGACAGTCGTCTTGGGGCCCCACTGCCTCGAGGGCCCCACCAAGAAGCACGTCACATGACTCCCCACCCGCCCGTGTTGCACCCCCTATGAATTATGTTGAGTCTCTTGGAGATCGGCAGGAGCAGAGAGTAAAAAAACTAGATATTCACCGTATTCATAATGGGGATGTGAGTGTGAGTGCACTATATATTGGGAAGTGTGTTTGTGTGTGTGTATATCAGCAAGGGGCCCATTTGAAAATCTTATCTCTGGGCCCACTCCAACCTTGCTACGCCCCTGAATTCATTCCAGGGCTTTTTACATATGTCTGTGCTGATCCACTCAATCAAGCAAATATTGTTAAGAACAGTTTCTTCTTTCAAGCATTAATTTTAGAGCACACTCACATGCTCTGTTTTCCTGGGATCAGATGTACTTACACAGCAGAGATCAATCTGAATATTGATCCTAATTGTGCCATTGAATTTGAATGGGGCAATTCTGGGACCAACAGAGAGAGCGCAGTCTACACAGTTAAGACAGTAGTGCACTACCTAAGACAGGGCCGGGGTGTGGTGCATCCTCCTAACTCACACCAGGGCCACTTTCAACCTCACTACACCCCTGGCACACCTTAAGTGGTGCAGCGGGGAAATGCTTGACTAACAAGCATAAGGCTGCCGGTTCAAATCCCTGTTGGTACTATATTGGGCAGCAGCGATATAGGAAGATGCTGAAAGGTATAATCTCATACTGCATGGGAGAAGGCAATGGTAAGAGCCAGCGTCGTGTAATGGTTAGAGTGCTGGACTAGGACCGGGGAGACCCGAGTTCAAATCCCCATTCAGCCATGAAACTAGCTGGGTGACTCTGGGCCAGTCACTTCTCTCTCAGCCTAACCTACTTCACAGGGTTGTTGTGAAAGAGAAACTCAAGTATGTAGTACACCGCTCTGGGCTCCTTGGAGGAAGAGCGGGATATAAATGTAATAATAATAATAATAATAATAATAATAATAATAAACAACCCCTCCTGTATTCTATCAAAGACAACTGCAGGGCTCTGTGGGCGCCCGGGGTAGAAATCGAATTGACGGCATACTTTACCTTTACTTACACTCCTGGTACCATTCATTCTACTTAGAACTACTTCCCCCATACCCATGAATACACCTTGACAATTCAGGATTGGTCTAAAGGAGGAGAGCTGGTCTTGTGGTAGCAAGCATGATTCGTCCCTTTTGCTAAGCAGGATCCACCCTGGTTGCATAGGATGGGAGACAACATGTGTGAGCACTGTAAGATATTCTCCTTAGGGGATGGGGCCACTCTGATAAGAGCAGAAGGTTTCAAGTTCCCTCCCTGGCATCTCCAAGATAGGGCTGAGAGAGAGTCCTGCCGGCAACCTTGGAGAAGCCGCTGCCAGTCTGTGAAGACAATACCGAGCTAGATGGACCAATGGTCTGACTCAGTATATGGCAGTTTCCTATGTTTCTAACACTTTATGCGTCTGATGAAGCAGATTCTAGTCCACAAAGGTTTATGCTACATTAAATGTGTAACTGTAAGATGTCCCAAGACTCATGGTTGTTTTTGCTGTGACATACTAACGGAGCTACCCCTTTGGAATTTGTTTCCATGAATGATGTACTTGCAAAACAAATATCCCACAAGACCCAAATTAACTTCTGCCTATAGCATAAGATGCTCTTCAGGGTGGGAGGGGAGGGTCAATACCAAGCTCTTGGAATTTTTAAAGATCTCTCTCTCTCCATTCAATATTTAGAGCAATTCAACACTACATGATTAACACTTAACTAATACAAAACTTTCACTATATACCCTGGCTTAGAAGGGATAATGGCGCAAAGCACAGACAGCATGCACCCTAAAAATAAGGCCACTTCATGTACTCATCCCCCAATGCCTGATTGATTAAGTGCTGTCAAGTCAGTGTCAACTCTTAGCAACCACATAGATAGATTCTCTCCACGATGATCTGTCTTCAGCTTGGCAGATCTTTTAGGTCTCATTTTAGGTCTCAGTGGTGCATTCATTGCTGTCGTAATTGAGTCTATCCACCTTGCAGCTGGTCGTCCTCTTCTTCTCTTTCCTTCAGTTTTCCCCAGCATTACAGACTTCTCAAGGAAGCTGGGTCTTCACATAATGTGTCCAGAGTATGATAGTTTGAGCCTGGTCATTTGTGCTTCGAGTGAAAATTCTGGATTGATTTGTTCTATGATCTATTTGTTTGTTTTCCTGGCTGTCCATGCTATCCTCAAAAGTCTTCTCCAGCACCAAAGTTCAAAAGCGTCAATGCATTTTTTCTATCTTGCTTCTTCAAAGTCTAGCTTTTGCATCCATAGAGTATCACGGTGAAAACCATTTTCTGAATGATTCTAATCTTTGTAGGTATAGACATATCACAGCATCTAAATATTCTTTCCAAAGCCTTCATTGCAGCCCTACCAAGTGCTTGTCTGCAACGTATTTCTTGACTGCTGGATCCTTTACTGTCGATGGTTGATCCTAAAAGGCAGAAGCTATCCATCACTTCAATGTCTTCATTATCAGTTCTGAGGCTGGTTGCTGTACTCATCGTCATTAGTTTAATCTTCTTTACATTTAGTTGTAGTCCCATTTCTTCACTATGCTCCTTGACTTTCATTACTAGAGCTTGTAGATCATCTGCATTCTCAGCTATCAGAGTAGTGTCATCAGCATAGCACAGGTTATTGATGTTTCTTCCTCCAGTTTTAAAACCATGCTCATCTTCTTCCAATCCAGCTTCCCTCAGTATATGTTCAGCATATAAATTGAATAAATAAGGAGAAAGTAGACAGCCGATCAGGATCCTTTGCCGATCAGGATCCAGTCTGTTTCACCATGTTCTGTCTGGACTGTGGCTTCCTGTCCTGTGTATAGGTTTCTCATGAGGACAATGAGATGTTCTGGGATGCCCTTTTTCCTAAGGATATTCCACAAATTGACATGGGTGATGCAATAGAAGGTTTTACTGTAGTCAATGGAGCACATATTTACTTCTTTTTGGTATTCTTTGGGTTCCTCAATTATCCAGCATGCATCAGCAATGATGTCTCTTGTTCCTCGACCTTTTCTGAAACCAGCTTGAACATCCGGCATTTCCCTTTCCACGTAGCGCTCTAATCTGCATTGGATGATCCTAAGCATTACTTTGCTAGCATGTGAAATTAAGGATATTGTGCGATGGTTTACGCAATCTGTTAAGTCTCCTTTCTTTGGTATGAGTATGCAGACTGACCTCTTCCAGTCTGTTGGCCACTGTGTTGTTCTCCAGATTTGCTGGCATAGTTTGGTTAGAGCCTTGACTGATTCTTCTTCTGTTGCTTGCCATATTCCTACAGCTATTCCATCAGTTCCTGTAGCCTTCTTACTTGGTAATGACCAGAGTGCTGATTTAACTTCATCTTCCTGCACTAGAGGTTCTTGCAAACAGAGAATACCTTCTAGAGTATCTTGGATATTGACGTCCCTGCTGTACAGATGTTCAGTATATTCCTTCCATCTCTGTTTGATCTTCTCCGAATCTTCACTATCTGTCCTTCGGCATTCTTTAACTACCAATTCGAGGTTGGAAACTCCTTTCAACTTCAGAGGTCTTTTGAAAAACTTTTTTCTGTGTCTATTTCCATCCTCAAGGCCTTTACAGATGTCATTGTAGTACTGCTCCTTGTCTCTTCTAACAGCTTTCAGAAATTCCCTATCAAGTTCCTTCCTGAGGTCTTTATCTTTCTTGACTTTGGCTTCTCCCCTTTTCTAGGCAATTTCCACTGTCTGTTCTGATATCCATTTTGTTTTCTTCTGTTTCTTGGTCTTTTGCAGTCTTTTTTCGCATTCAGTCTTAACAACATCCCACAGATCCTCTGGTTCCCTATCATGAGGTTCAGAAATCTCTAATAATTTGACAAAATCCATAAACTTTCCTTCCAATAGTCCCATTGTTCCAACACCCTTTCCCACTCTTTCCTAATTCTGCTTGTAACAATATCCTTTCTTTCTGACAGTCCCAAAGATACTGTTCGACCTATAATCCGAGGAGCTATTGCTCCTTTTAACAGCCCAAAGCCACGTTTCTTAGGTCTTCCTCCATCACATCCCTAAAGTCCCACGTGTTGCCTAGTAACAGCCTCCTGTCCCCTACCATAATCTGAAGCGTTCTTTAGAAGACATAACTGCGTAGCAAATACTCGTATACGCTGGTTGTGTAGGCCAGCCCCTCCCCCGGCCCACGCACTTTTAATTGGTTACATGAATAGCAGAGGCCCTGGTCAGGTTGGTAGACAAGCTGTTTGTCCACCTGCAGGTTTGGGCGTGTGTTTGTAGGACGCTTGTGGGTTTTGCTACCTCGATCTCCATTCCAAATTGAACGTTCAGGGCAACCAATCGGATAGGGCTCCACAGAAAACTGGAGACGGAGCAATTCCTTCAATATGCATTACGCTCCTGCGCTACCTTTCGCGGCGGTCAATTGCAAAACAGACTGCGTTTGTGATTCTTGCCTTTTTCTATCTCTTTAGTGAGGAAGACGTGCATATAGAAGTACAAAAAGCTTAGATTGTCAATTCCATTGTCTAATAATGAGACTTCACGGTTCCTTTTGATACTACTTTTGGCCTCCCCACCCTCGTAGAAATGATAGCCGCCCATAGGAAACCATGGAAATATCCAGGATTGTAAACATAGCTGTGCTTGGGCAGCAGAGCCCCACTCATCCCGCCGCCCAACAAAAGACAGCAGCAAACCGACGTTCACGCTCAGGTCTTCTTCCCGGGAAACGTGATTTGTATGTGTTTAAACATAAAAATAATAAACCCTGCCAATGATGAAAATACAAACACAATTCATCGTTATCCTTATATTGCTAGCTGGAGAGTTTGGGTTGAGCGATAGTAACGTACGAACCCTGCAATGTAGTCCACTGTTAATATTCCTCTTAAGGGTTGGGGCTAGCTGCAAGAATAGTGTACGATAACAATCCTGCAGTGTAGGTCCAACGCTATCCATATAGCAAGGGGCATTGACAGAAAGCAGTGTGTGTATAACAACACTAAAGTATTGTCTCTAAAGTATAATCGAGTGTTATCATTCCATCTCCTCTTAGGGTTAGTTCTTTCTTTTTAAGAAAGCTAGAAGTCGGGGAGGGAGATTTTAATCACAAAAACGCTCACAGGACAGGGCGCGGGGACTAATCGGACCTTGCCCAGCGCCAGCGCCACTGTTGTAATCAGCTTGGCCCTACTTCCAAAACGAAACTGTGTGTGCGGGTGGGGGAGACTCCACCCCCAGGATGCAGCAAAGGACAATCTAATTCGACGACCTCCACTTGCCAGCCGATATCCAGAGCTCAACTCCAGACAGAAAAGCTCTGTACCCTATTGATTTGCATGCAGACGAGCTGCGCGTCCGTCTTGGCAGATGAAATGCCAAGACAACCCGGAAGTTGGGAACGATGTGTGAGTTTGTCTTTTTCTAGTTCTATGGACACGCAAGGGATTTGCTCTTCTCGGAACCTTTAGGTGGGGCGAGTGGGGAGTGCTGTGGATATACTTGCAGGACCGACCAGAAGTTGGTGCTTGGAGGCGGAAGTTCCGTCCTGCCCCGGAGGCGATGATGAGTTTCGAGTGGCCCTGGCAGTACTGCTTTCCGCCCTTCTTCACGTGAGTCCCGGGACACCCTCGACCCCAGGGCTCCCTCTCCCCCTCGCTCGACTTTGTGCTTAAAGAGGTAGCGTCCTGCCCCCCGGTATAAGCTGGGTGCGCACGCTAAAGGAGCCCCTCGGAACCCCGGTTTCTACAGGAAGGACCTAAGAAGATGGGCACGGCTTCCTCGGCGTCCATCGCTTCTCTTTTATCTTCCAGTCCGATCGCAAAGTCCACAGTTGCTCCTTAAGCTTAGGATATTTGGCCGCTTGTCCTCCAACCTTCTCAAGATTACAAAAAAAGAAAGAAAGAAAAGAAAAGTCACTGATCCCTCTCTATTGGATGCTTTATTGTGACTGCAAACAACCCGCACAGACGGTGCTGTACGGGCCATTGCAACTGAATGTGTGAATCGGAAAGTTTCTTTGGAGATGGTCACGTTTATCTTTCATTGAACGTGTAAACAAGAGTAAACGAGGGTGGCGGAGCGGGGCGGCGGGCTGGTTTATTTGATCAGATTCTTCTGTGTATGCCCCATCCATGTGTATTTGGGGAGGGGGATGCATTTGTATGGGGAGAGAGATTGTAGAGGACATTTTCAACTTTATTGCTGATGGAGATGAGTTCCTGGGCAGAAAATGATGGAGGCATAGGGACAGGACTTAGTGGAGCATCAAATGTAGAGAGATTTGAGAATTGTTAGAATGCTTCAGTGTAGATCAGGTTGGTGTTGCTCATGCAGATAAATAGTAGAAGAGGAGACCATGAATTAAAAAGAAATAAGGTCAGATCTTCAGAGATTAATCAGCCTGAAAACATGCATGAGGTAATGAAAGGAGGAAGTCAGTCAATGCTAGAGATTAGTGGGACAATAGAATAAACCAGTCAGAATCAAGGCTACGGAGGAATTAAAAGGTAAAAGCTGTAGAGTCTAAGGAGTGAACAGGTGATAAAAAGGCACTCCTGAGAAAGCCACCATGCTTATAAACTGCCAGTAACAGAAGGAGCAAGAGACACAGTGCAGAGAGGAGGAGAGTGCACACAGTGTTAAAAGTGACTGAGTAACGGTTAGAGAGAGGGGAATCCACTGTGGAAAGATTGACATAAGACAGTTCTTAGAATACATAAGATCAAATAGGTGGCCATGGCAGTGAGTAGGGAGTCTGTCCAAGTCACAGGCCAAAGGAGAAAAAGAGGTGGTGATTAGGGAGGGGAGACGGGAAGCAGCTGGGTTAATGAGATTACCAACATGGATGTTGAAGTCCTCAAGGAGCAAAGAAGGTATCGGTGTTTCCTCTAACAGGGATTCCTAGATGTTGTTGACTACAGCTCCCATAATACCCAGGCAAAAGCCATTTTAGCTGGGGATTCTGGGAGTTGTAGTCAACAACATCTAGGAATCCCTGTTAGAGGAAACACTGATAGGAATGTTATCAGAGAGAAGAAAGGCAAGCCAACCATCTAGAACAGATATTGAAAAGTGAAAGGGGGCTGTGGGGACAACATAGTACAGCGACACAGAGATGCCAGAACAAAAAAGAGAGAGAGATTGAGAACAGGCTGCAACACTCAGGGGATGAGGGAGTGGGGAGACAAACAATGAGATTAGAGGGGAGAGGGTGGATGAGTGCCATGATCCAGGAAGCAAAAACAGCAGAGAGACAAGATTAGGAGGTTGGATGTAGAACATAAGCTGCAGAGCAAGGGATGTTATGAGGTGCAGCTCATCCGGCAGAGCTGCAGTGTCCCAAATGGGCATCTGTGCCATTTGGCACCATTCTTCGGCATTAAAGGCATTGACTGGGCTTAAGGAGCAGAGTAGCTGGTTGAAAGCAGTATGTGAAGCACTGCTTCTCACTCAGCCACTTGTCATGTTGACAAATGAGAGATTTCCCCAGAGACCTCTGTGTTGATTCAGCGTCCCTGGGATGAACTTTTTAAATGTGAGAAGAGGAAGCAAATAATGACATTTCATTTCTCTTTATGGTCACTTTCCTACTATTTCAGGGAAGAAGAAAACCAGATCTGTCTCCTTCACCCCGTATGTCAGAATAGGGGTGTATTCCAAAAAACTAGCATACATTGCTATCAGTATTTCATTGTATCAAGGATTATGACCCACCATTTCAATTCATGCAGACCTCTGACCAAAACAATTTGCCAACGTTCTGTGTAGGAAAAGTTTTCCAAGTGTGCTCAACAGTGCAAGAATACGTATTAGCTTCTACCTTCAACTTCATGTTGCTGTGATAATTTAGAAGGGTTTTTTCCAAATGTAACTGCTGCTCAATTTTAGATTCTGCAGACAAGTGGAAATAATGAGATTGGGTCTCAAATGGCCTATTTTCTGGTCATAAATATGCAACCCGGACTCCCGGGGCAGAATGCTCTTTTCTCCCTTTCTTCTCACTGTATTCTGCCTTAATGTCATTTTTTTCTCATTTGGAAATATGCATATAATATTTCTGAAACTGATTGTTGACATCACCTTTGCTAACTGAGCAAAGATGCACTTTTTAAAGTGGTGATTCTCTTATAGTCAGCAGAGAGAGAGCATGCCCAGCTGTCCCTATCCGGCCCCAGCACAGTATCCTTTCAGAGGCTGTTGCTGGTGCCTACCTTATGTTTCTTTTCAAATGTGAGCCCTTTGGGGATAGGGAACTATTTTATTTTATTTTATGTAAACAGTTTTGAGAACTTTCATTGAAAAGTGGTATATAAATATTTGTTGTAGTAGATCTGTCCGTGAGGCAGCAGGAAAGAAGTTGGATAATCTCTTGAGGCCTTCTCTAGTTTTACAGTCAGTGGTGACCACTGCTGGAGATGAGGGTTAAACTGTTTTGTTACAAGGTAGGATTGTTGCCGCTGAGCCCATAAGGTTCTGTTCCTTGATTCTGGATTGAAGCCTTAAATGGCATAATGGGATATCTGTGACAGACTGACTGAGCTGCATCTTTCCCTGTGATTGTGTGTTTAGGTTGCAGCCCAATGTGGACACAAGGCAGAAGCAGCTGACTGCTTGGTGTTCCTTGGTGCTCTCGTATTGCCGTGTCAACAAGCTTTACGTTATGACAGTCCTGGAGGCCCAAGAAAGTCCACTGTTCAATAACCGGAAACTGCAACGTATCCTTCTTGCTCTAGTTTGAGGCTGTCTTACCTGCCTGGCAAGCTGACAAGGGAGTATTGCCGATTCCCTAAGATTATACAGCCAACTGGTATCATGGGAGAACAGTTTAGGCTGGAAGCAGGACATGGTGTAATAACTGCTGGCTGGATGTGCCACTGTCTTGGCCCTTATTGCACATGCAGAATGGGAAGAAGCTGTCAGACTCAGAATAGATCAGTCTTTTAAAACAAATCCTATTTCCAGATCAGCAGCTCTGCCCTTGTCTTAGGCCAGAACAGTATGTTTGTTCCCTTTTAGTCTTTCTAATGTTGCTGAGCAGAAGCCAAGCTCATGCTTCCCCAGCCTTTTTTTTTTTTTTTTGGTCTCTCTTTGAAATATCACCTTTCTGCACAGGAGATGATGATGGCGATGTGGTTATTTGGAGATGTCCTAGAAAGGCCCTGTTAAAAACAGGAGTTCAGATGACAGTTGCCATCAGGCGAGTTGTGGCAGTAGCGGAGGGCCAGAACACATCTCAGTTGTTCATAATACTTCTTGGAGAAAAGTTCTGTGAAGCTGAAACTTAGCTCAGTAAGAAAATATAATGTAACAGTGTTGAATATAATAGTTTATAAACATTTTTTCTGCAATGGACCTACTTCTTTGGTTTTGTCCTATGTTGGTGATAGGTTTTCTTGCCCCAGGCTTCTCTGCATTTTGGGGAAAGGAGAGCTTGCAATATGAATAAAATAAATTGAATAAATGCATAGGAATTCAAACCCTGTAGATCTTGTCTTTCCCAGCATGGGCCTTGATTAGTTTTAATTGTTTTGAGCTATTTATTCTGTAAGTACTTTATTTCCACTTGTGGGATAATATCCCAGATTCTTTTATCTTGAGCTTAATGATGTATACAGTTTGTTAGATTTCTATCTACCCCTTGTCCATCCTGTGCTGGTTCCTTAACTGTGAAACAGGAAAATTCCCTTTGGAATCCATCCTTGTTGTGTTAGAAGAGCTGAGGAAAAAAGGTAGGTTGTGGTTTTTGCTATTTGCGGGGGGGGGTCCCCTTTCATTTAGTCTTCCTCTCACTTTGAAATATCACAGGGACTGCTGTTCAGCATCTCTTACATCTGGTCTAGAAAATAAAAGTACTTACCTTGCAAAAGTAGGTATGAGTCAGCAAATGGAATTTCTGCCCATGACACTGTCTGAACATCTTATTTATCTTAATTGGTGTAAAGAAAGGCACAGATTCACAGTCATCATAGCGATGTAATGGCAACAAAGGTTCTGAGAGCTCAAGTTTACCCCATTTCTGACATGTTGCTCTGTAAAAGACACTGATTTCAACTGTGCTTTTCAGCCAAATATGAAATTGGATATCCAGTAAGCAGAAGCCAATTAGTTTTGTCAGCATTCTGAAATAAAGCAAACACGGTTCCCCCCTCCAGTTTTAAGTTTTTCCTGAGAATCTGTACTCTTCCACAGGTAATATACAAGCCCTATTTCTGGAGAGGGTTTTCTTCTCTCCTGCCACTTATAAACAGCACCACGACCTACCAGTGAAAACAATACATGCTGCTTGTGCCAGCATGTAGGTACATCTGGGCAGAAGATAGTCCAGATTTGAGGGTGTTATGCACCCCTTGATCCTAGACACCTTTAACTGGAGGTAATTCTCATTTATTTCAGTGGGATCTACTTCTAAGAAAAAGCAGCTAGGATTCTGGCCTTGTTTGTATGCCTGAATGCTCCTATAAGAAGAAAGCTAGGCTGTGGTGGAGTGGTGCGGATTCAACTCTATATGTGAAAAAGATTCAGCGAGTGTTGCATATATCTCAGCAAGCTCTGATGTTAAATGTTTTTATACTTCATTCCAGGGAATCTTGAATGGCTTGACAAAAACAAATCCAGCTTCCTGGTCATGTGGCGACGGCCAGAAGAATGGGGCAAGCTCATCTATCAGTGGGTAAGAAAAGACCCAAGCCAGTGTGTACTTTCCTACCTTGGCTAATGAGACATAATTAAATCTGCTCTTGCAAGCCATTGGCCAGGGTCATGGTGGTATGTGGAGGTATCTGCTGTCAGCTAGTCTCTCCCTAGAGTCCGGGATTTCATTATGCAGCATTCATGTGTTTTCTCTCATCTCCACAGCTGTAAGGGCTAGAAACATTGTTCTTTCAGTGGAAACTGCAGTTCTCAGGATACTGATTTCCATGCCCAGTATCAAATTCTGTGCTTCTGCAGTGAACATAAGAGCAGCCCTGCTGGATCAGGCCCAAGGCCCATCTAGTCCAGCATCCTGTCTCGCACACTGGCCCACCAGTTGCCGCTGAAAGCCACAGGCAGGAGTTGAGGGCAAGCCCTCCCTCCTGCTGTTACTCCCCTGCAACTGGTACTCAGAGGCATCCTGCCTTTGAGGCAGGAGGTGACCTTTAGCCCTCCAGCTAGTAGCCGATGACAGACCTCTCCTCCATGAAGTTATCCAAACCCCTCTTAAAGCCATCCAGGTTGTTGGCTGTCACCACATCTTGTGGCAGAAAATTCCACAAGTTGATTATGTGATGTGTTAAAAAGTACCTCCATTTGTTGGTTGTAAATTTCCTGGCAATCAATTTCATGGGATGACCCCTGGTTCTAGTGTTATGGGAGAGGGAGAAGAATTCCTCTCTATCCACTTTCTCCATACCATGCATGATTTTACAGACCTCTATCATGTCTCCCCACCGCCATCTTTTTTTCTAAACTAAAAAGCCCCAGGTGTTGTAGTCTTGCCTCATAAGAAAGGTGCTCTCGGCCCCAGTCATCTTGGTTGCCCTCTTCTGCACGTTTTCCAGTTCTACAATGTGGAAGTGCAAAATACCCACATGGTGCAAAATACCCACATGTGGAAGTACAAAATACCCACATGGCTGAGCATAACAATCAAGCAGCTTCTGCCTACATTGAGTCAATGAATGGCAGTGGAACTTTGAGTTGTACAAAGTTTTCAGAAGGGGGGTCTTTGCTTAAGAAATGCCATATAGTGTTTGCTTCTATTTATTTGCTATCCAGTCTTAAGATTAGGAGTCCTAAATTTGTCTCTTTCCCCTACCTCACCCTTCTCTTCCCAGGTGTCAAAGAATGGACTCACCAACTCTGTTTTTACACTGTATGAGCTGTCTAATGGGGATGACACAGAGAACGAAGGTAGCTATACATTTGCAGGTTTTGCATTGTGGTGCTGTATGCTGGCTGAGAGGTTGGTTGTGAGTCTCCATGGCCTCTGCTTAATCTCATGCCAAATTCAGATTATCCATTTGCCTTTTAGTCTCCTTTCAGAAAATCTTGTCTCTTTGTTGGCTGTGGGAAACTTTCTTGCCATTCTAACCTTCTCGCTGCTTGAAGCTTTTCCAGGTTATTTAAGAGGTGACAAATAAGTACAACAAATAACCAAGAAAGAGGGTTTTTAAAAATCCAGAGCAGCAAGGCATAAAATCAATTCACATGTACAGCAGTGCACGTCTTGTCTGTACCCTGCATTTGCAGGCACCTGTATCCAAGTTCACTTTAAAAGTAAATGCGTGTACAGTCATTCACACAAAAGCATGTACGTGTGTGCTAACATCTGTATGCATATACAGCAGTGTCTGAATAGGACTATATAGTTCATTCCAAGTAAAGCTGCATTTAATTCTTATGTTTCATATTAAATTCATCCATAGAGAACTCAATCATCAGTTTGGTACTCTGCCATAATATAGTAGACTACTAATATCCAGAGCTCGTTAACTTAATGTAACTTGAAATTGGTCTGGCTATGTGTTTAACTAGTTTGGCTATATGGTAGTTGTTCAATGACTACTCATTTTTCATAGGTCAAATTACATTTTAGTATGGATCAATCTGGCAATGAAAAAAATTCACACATTTATAAAGTCTTCTAGTATCTTTAAAAAAAACAACAATTTTATCAAGCAAACTAATGGGTCTTAAAGATGGTGTAGTTATAGCATTTCCTAAATTTTTTCAGTAATAATTCTACAATATTGCTGAGATCTTAACATAAAACCATCACATACAAATGAAATCACCCTTGCAAGTATGACAAAACCAATACTGTATTGTAGAATTTATTAATCTTCAGTTGTGTTGAATGATCTTCAATGTTGACATCTGTCCCACATATCTAAGAGGAGGTTGATTATGAAGTGTTTTGTGACTGTTTGTTTATAATGCTCTTTGGAAACAAAAGGCACAAAAGTCATTCTGGGTTTATCAACCTGGAGGCAGTTATATCTGACAGTCTTCTATATTAGACACAAAAAAAGATGGATGGCACTAAAGTGCAAGAAATAAGAGGATGCAGATCCCTAAAGTTACTTTTTTGAGGTCTAAAAGTCTTCTCTGGGCCTTCCTCGGGGACAATATTTCCTATTTTCATGAAAGCTTTCTGAAGATTAATTTTTAGAGGGTTAGGAATGAGATCTTTTGGAGGAAATGACTTTTACTTTCAGGAATGAAGCATTCTTAAGATGTGTTGGGCTTTCTTCTAATTTCAGGCCTTCAAAAATTATCACTTCTAGTTCCAACTTGAACATTACCTCTCTCGTTGTATATTGCATTCCTGTTCATTTCTGAACGTACCAAAATTGGCAATGTAGTTTCCTTGCCCAGAATGTCATTTTCTTCAAAACTGATTGGTTTGCAAATGTCCTTAGTTGTGTTGCAAACTGACTTACTTTAGCAAGTTCAGCTCTTGGACAACCTTAATCACCAATTTTTAGAAGACTCTTAGTGAAGATTAATGTGACCACTACAAAGGAAAAACCAGGAGATCAGCTTTCAAAGTCTGAGAGAAATTGGCTTTAAAACAGAGAGCCTCCCATTCAGTGGAAGAATTGATAGCTCTGCTTGGTACAACCAGTCTTGTGACTTAACAGGGAAAGAGCAGCCTTGCAAAAGACCTGGCTGGCAGTTGACCCTCTTTTATAGTGAGAATGGGACAGTCACTTCCTGACTTTGCAATGAGAAAAGGCCTAAGCCTTTTTAGCCAGTATGTGTAGCCACTCCCACCCCACTCTGAAACAGCCTGCACATTAAAACCAAACTACAAATCAGGAAGCCCCTGGTTCAAATCTCCTCTGCCATGAGCTCAGTAGGTGACCTTAGCCTCACTCTCACCCCACATCCCCTGCAATAAGGGAATAATACTCTAGAACAGGGTTTCTTAACCTTGGGCTCCCAGATGTTGTTGGACTACAACTCCTATCATCCCCAGACATGGCCTTTGTGGCTGAGGGTGATGGGAGTTGTAGTCCAACAACATCTGGGGGCCCAAGGTTAAGGAACCCTGCTCTAGAAGGTGGTTGTAAGTAGCATTTTCAAAATCGTGTGTGAAAAGCTTTGAGCGTTTGGTATACGACTGCTAAGTTATTATGGTATAGTCCCTATGTTGTGAAAAAGTGAGGCTCCTGGCCAGGGCCGTAGCCACCGTTGGGTGACCAGGTTCAAAGAACCCGGGCCGCCGCTCCTCAGGGCCCGTGCCTTGTGACCCCGACATGCCCCCCGCATCTGATGTCAGACGCGGGGGGTGCTAGTTTAGCTCTCGAGTGGGGCCGCATGGCCCCTTTCGGGAGTTAAATGGCCAGCGCTGCATTTGCAGCACAGCCAGAAGCAGCTCTTTCCTGCCTTAAAAGCAGGGAGAGCCACTTCTGGCTGTGCCGCAAACACACTGCTGCCCCCGATCTAGCTCCTGAATGGCACTGCGTGGCCCTGTTCGGGAGTTGGATGGCCTGGCCTGGATCTGACTCCCAAATGGGCCTGCGTGGCCCCGTTGGGGAGCCAGACCATGCCCCCCCCCATCTGACATCAGATGTAGGGAACGGGGCCGCAGCCAGATAGAGGCCACCCCTGGTCTGGCTCCGCTAGTGCTCCTTGCCTTTATAGTTAGGCGAATGTATATGGTAAAATTGCTTGTACTAATCATGGGGTTCGCTATGAAAGACTTGCTATGCAAGTCACAGAAACCCCATTACCCCAGCTTCAGATAATCCTTCTGGGCTCTGTCTGAGCATTGAATGAGGTCATTCACACGACTAGACCAGCAAGCAGTGGGGAAAGGCCCTAGGTGGGTCCAGGTGTTGGGAGCGTGGACTGTGCTCCTAGACAAGCGACGCTGCATGTGTGCAGCCCTGGAGGCCAGGACAACGCATCCTGGCCTCTGGGAATCCCACAGTGTGACATGTGTGATGGACTGGAGGATTCCCCCAAGAGACGGGCACTCTAGGCACCAGTCTCTGTGTCTGTTGGGGCTAAATGTATCCCCAGTGAAAACAGTACCCAGTAGCCCAGCTTAAGGGAGCATTTGCTCCCTTAACCTCAGGTAACATCTGGGCTCAAAAGCAGGGCTAGACAGTGCAGGCCAGCCAGGATAGGCTCGATCCTGGTGGTTCTCACGCACAGCTAGCCCTAGCCTAGGTTAGGCTGCACATGAGAACAGCCCCACTTGGGTATGTTTTAGCCTTTCTTGGCAGCTTTAAGGACTAGAACCCTGCTTTTTAAAAAAGAAAGAAAAAGTAAGTGAAGACTCTCAAGATGTTGAGTTTTGTACCCAGAACCACATTTGGTGCATGCACAAATATGTATTCCTCTTATGGGTTCTCTGCACAGCTGAGTAACTTCCTCCTGTGTAGCCTGCTGTCCCCATTCAGCTTTTTGTGCTTCCTTTGTGGGGATTTCTCTGTTTGGCTGCTTTCCCCCTTAACTGAGAGGGTTTCATTCTCTTCTAGAATTCCATGGTTTGGAAGAATCCATGCTACTTCGTGCCCTACAGGCTTTGCAGCAGGAACATAAGGCTGAAATCATCACGTTGGATGATGGACGGGGCGTCAAGTTCTTTTAACACAGCTTCTGCTCTGGCTTTCTGGTCTAACTGGACAAGAGCTTTTTCTGGGTTGAGGAGCGTCTCTATGATCTGGTGTCCTTGCATTGAAACAGCAAAATGTTGTTTTGGTGGCTCAGCATCCAACTCTGTTTCTCCTCTCTGCTACTTCTGTCCCTTAGAGGGGTTGTGGTGTTGAAGACCTGAATAGGTTTACGGGGGACCAGAGATTGGCCCCCAAAGTGCAGGGCACACCCCAGACCCTGCTGCTTGCAGTTACAAGCCACACTTTTGGGATCAAAAACACAGTACTCCCTCTCCAGCAGGGCAGGAGGCTTCTCAAACTTGTGCTATGCACAGTAGGATGGGGTGTTGAGGGTTTGGGGCAAAATTAAACCACACGTTATTTACAGTAGTTGTCCTGTGTGTGGTGTATGTGTCTTTCCCCCAGGAGTACTTCCAAGTCTTCTCCAACTTCTGCCCTACACTCCATCTCCTTCTCTAACCCAAAAACAAGACATCTAGTTATGTTGCCACTATTTAACTGTTCTGCCCACTAGAACAAAAAAAAAAAAAAAGTTGCTGGAAAGCATCAGATGGAAATGCACAACATTCCTTAAGCAAATGCATTCCTGAGGCAATCAACTGTTCTGCCTAGGTAGGCATTAAGAAAATAATTTATCAAATCCCTAGATCTGCCAGAGAGGCTCATTGTGGCATCATTGCTTTGAAAGCAGAATTGGTGGACAGATCTGCTTGCCCAGTGAGGAAGAATACTGCAAGATAGTAAATGAGAAATAAGAGGTTCAAAACTCATGCAGATGTAGGGGGAATAGTCTCTTGTGGTGTACAGCAGACAGAAAATTCACAAAGGAAGTTGTACCTCCCTACCAGTAAACGGGTTGCTTGAAAATGGGGTTTGGAGCCTTGAGAAAATTTGCTCTGGTCACCTTAGGTTGACCAAACCTTAAAAGTATGTGGACCTGCTGGGCCAGAGGACTTGAATCCTCCCTTTTCTCTTCTCCCCCAAGTCCCTGGGGACCCAAAACAATCTTGAGCTGACCTGAGATGATTTCATAAGGACTTTACTCCCATTAAAGCAAACAGGACAGCAGCTTGGTGCAAGACTCCTCTGAGGCAAAGTAGCCTTGTTCAGGAGACAACAAGTGATTGCTCTGAACTTTGGCCTTAACCTCTGCATTGCCAGTGGATAGACTGCATCTCTCTATTTTGAGAGGGGGATATCTGTGTATCCCCCTTTTTTACTGGCATACTTGCCTCTATTTTCAGATGTTAGCCCGAAGCCTTTTTTGCAACTTGGGAAAGTGGTTTTTCCTTCTGGTTGCTTATTAGCTTTATTCTCCCCTTTCTTCAACAGCAAACAGACCAGCTGTTGGCTAGATAGCTCTGATCTCTTCTGTCTTCAACAGTGGAGAGGAGAGCTGGTCTTGTGGTAGCAAGCATGACTTGTCCCCTTAGCTAAGCGGGGTCCGCCCTGGTTGCATATGAATGGGAGACTTGATGTGTGAGCACTGTAAGATATTCCCCTCGGGATGGAGCCGCTCTGGGAAGAGCATCTAGGTTCCAAGTTACCTCCCCGGCATCTCCAAGATAGGGCTGAGAGAGATTCCTGCCTGCAACCTTGGAGATGCTGCTGCCAGTCTGTGAAGACAATAC
Source organism: Hemicordylus capensis (assembly GCF_027244095.1). Classification (NCBI taxonomy): domain Eukaryota; kingdom Metazoa; phylum Chordata; class Lepidosauria; order Squamata; family Cordylidae; genus Hemicordylus; species Hemicordylus capensis. The sequence goes on from NC_069662.1 coordinate 56,002,203, forward strand.
TGAGCTAGATAGACCAGAGGTCTGACTCAGTATATGGCAGCTTCCTGTGTTCCTATGTGGAGCAAGTCAATTGCCTACTTGCTGGCAAGAAGGTGAACAAGTTACCTTTTTAATGAAGAACGGAGGTGGTTTGGGGTCTAATTAGCAGTGCTCCCACATAACATGCCAACTAGCATTTAAGATGAAACACATAGACAGTCTTTATGATCTATCTGTGTAGTGCTTCCCTATATGTATTGACTAGTATAGGGAGCAGGAGAATATTTCTATTACCTTGAGGCCTTCATCTAGAGTTGCCAGTTAAAGAAAACCAGAAAAGTAACAGATAAAGCTTTTCCTGGCCTGGAGATTGTTGTGGGGAAAACTTCACTTGCTTAATTTTCATGCATCAAGCTGCCTTTGAAGGCATTTGAACAGAGGAGGAGGAGTTCCAAAAAGTAGTGCCTGTCTGTTACTGCAAAAGAGCAAAGAAGTTTGTGGTTTCTTAAATAATATATTGTGGTATGAATTTTGGGACAAGAGATCACTCTGTCAGCTGTGTGAAGTGCTGTCCTCAACTGGTAAGTACTTATACATCTGGGTGCAGAGAAGGAGCTAGTTTGAACATGCTTAAGACAGGTATAGTCTATCATATAATGGGACATTGAGCAGCTCTGCTCTAATACATTAGTATGTCACTGTAGCCTGCAGGGGGAGCCAGTACACTCCTTGACAAGTCATTTCTACTGTGCATCCTGCTGAAGTTATATAGGCACAAAACACCCCACCCAGATTCTTCTGTATGTAGTTCTTGTTTCTAATTTTGTGAGGCTTCCAGCTTTAGGATCAGCTATGGATCTTCTGCACCCATTGCTAGCGTGCCTGTTGATATTGAGGCTCTACACATGATCTCTGTGTAGAGCCTAACCAGGCTCTAGGAGGGGAGAGGGCTTAGCCCACTTTCCCTGCAGATGAGCAGAGAACTCACCCTCACCAAATCAGCCACCCACATGATCACTGGCTCTGTCACAGAGCTGGTTAGGGTGGCAGGGTTCAGGGGCCGCCTGGCCCTCAGTCTCATAACGCCCTGTGCAAGTGCGCGGGGCATTCTGGGGAGACCCCTGAGGCTAGGAGGCTTACTGTAGCCTCCCAGTCAGGGGCGGGGTGTCTCACAATCGGGAAAATGGGGTTAGTGGAGCGCTTCCGACTGCTTCTCTCTTGCCCTCTTACTAGTACTACCCCCATCTCAAAACTTGAGATGTTTTCCCAAGTCAGATTGGTGTGCTGTTTTCTATCATTTTGCTGCAGAATACTCTGAATGTTTAGCATGTTTGACCATGAATACTCTGTTTAGCAGGTTTCATGACATATCACAGTTCAGCCAATGGCTAGCTGTGGCCCAAGAATGACAGGCACCTGGCTGTTTAGCCATTATATGAATAGTCACAGCTGTGATACTTTTCAGTGTACCAGATTAGTTTCTATTAACTCCCCTCCTGCTTCAAGAAACATTATCCAATTTCCCCAGATACAACTTAACCATTGTTTTGCTTCTGCACCAGTACTTTCTCCAGTACACTTTGCACACATGTCTTATTCAGGCACGCTAAGTTAACTCCTTAAATATAACCTAGCTTCTAGACTTTTCCACCTCTCCTCTTCAACTTAGAAACCCTGCTACAGTTCTGAATAACAATCCTGCCAGGGATCTGTAGAAAACCCTGCTAGGTTTGAAACCAGTTAAGTTTCAACCACCTGGAGCTTTTTCAGATGGCAACTTTGCTGCGACTTTACTTTGGGAGGGTGGGTTTGCGTTTGCATATCGGCCAGATTTATCCCCAAGTCCATGTGATATCTCAGAGAGCACTTCACACACAATTTGGGTCAGGGGCATAGCAAGGTTGGAGTGGGCCCAGAGACAAGATTTTAAAATGCCCCTACCCCCCCTTACTGAATCTCAGCTCATGAAGTAAAGAAATCTTACATGAGGCTGAATAGTGGTAACAAAAAGCATAGTAAAATTTATATATCTCCTATGTGCCACAATAGAACATCATCCTAAATTATTTTTTTAAAGGTTTTGTAAATTGTGGACGATGCAAGTTACTAGAGAAAGACATGCTGTTCTGGTAGCTCCAGGTCTTAACACTCGCATCAATTTCGGAGGATGAATACAACTGAAGGAAGCCCGGGCGGGTGTGCGGCTGGGGGAGTCAGTCATGTGACTTGCCTCTGGGCCCCCACCCAAGGCAATGGGTCCCCAGACAACTGTCTCCCTTTGCCCTACTATAGTTATGCCCTTGATTCAGGTTTTCCCCTCTGTATTGGAACCTAGCCCAATTTATGTCCAGGGTAAAAAAATCCCCCTTTTGCATCAGAGTATCCGTTTTGCCCTGAACTCGCAGTAAAGCTTGCTGTCTGAAAAGCCTCCTGGTGGTGCCTGAATTCTGTAGTCAAGTTTTAACGCATGGTGTCAGAGTGGGATGGCTTCCACACAGACCACTGCAAGAAATGCAATTCCTATGGATTTCAAACCAGAACTATTGTAGAGAACTGGACTAGATGAAACTGATGTTTGCAGGAGCAGAGTCAGACAAATAGCCTCCAGCCCGGAAAGCCACTCAATTGCTAACATACATTAGTCAGTCTAAAGGGCATGGATATCTGCAGAGCACCTGAATTTCCAGCAGAAGGATTACAGGAATAGGTGGAAGAGGCCCTGACAATTTGCATTCTTTGAGGTCTACTGTAGTCTCCGTAGAAATGCCTCTGCCATCTTTTTTATTCTATACTGCCAGGATTAAGTTGGGACTGAAGGCAAGATAGACTCAGGCAGTTTTTATAAATATTTCACATTTAGATGTATATAAGCAACAAGTTATAGAAACTCCTTGGCTTGCACTGTTTCCTTCAAACCTTCAGAAGCAGCAATACAGGACACAGCTATATTTGCAATATTACATTTTCAGCACTTAGCCTACTAGCCCCCATCCAACTTTAGGATTCTGTTGAAGCCTCTAGATGATGCAGGAAACCCAGAACTAGTGTATCCCTAATAGATGGCTGTCCAGCCTCTGCTTGAAGACCTCCAGTGAGTGAGAACACACACCCTTAGTTCAACTGTCAAACTCACCATTAGGAAGTTTCTGCTAGTGTTCCCTACAAATCTGCCTGCCTAAGCCTGTCAGAGCTAGTCCTGCCACACCATGGTCTTGGCTTAACTGCTGCACCACACTCTCTGGAGCCTTCAGCTTCACCAGTGTGCAGCACTGAAGCCAGAAAGCCAAAAGAGCAAAGAAAACCTGACTGAGGACTTCCACTACAGGGAGCTGCTTTCTCTGCCCTTGTCTCAATACATGGCACCATAGAGGGCATCAATTGTTTCACTTTGATACAAAGAAAACATTTCTTTGAAAAGCCATGGCCCTATTCAAACAAATGAATGGATAATTTAGCTGTAGTTCTCAATTACAGACTTATTCCTAGAAACCTAGAAGGAAGGCACTCAGTAAGAGACCAACCAGCTATGTCAGTATTGGGACTGAAGGAACGAAGATTACTACACTGACAGTAGAATCTACTGATGAAGCCATCACAGCATTAATAGGGAGCTTCCTGCTTGATTGGGGGTATTTGATATTGGACAGGGTGATCCAAGATCAACCTACTTACATGTACTGTGGCAGTTGCCACCAATAATAAAGCCAAAGATTTTAAAAAGCTTCAGCTCATGAGGCAGCTAGCCATAACAGGGAAGGTTGTAGAACCCACAGAATGGGTCAGCTCAATGGTTCCATTAGAAAGCCAAGTAGTTCTAATAGAGCCCACTTTCAGCTTCTTTTCGCATGCTAAATCTTACCTGGGACCCCCATATATGCACTGTTAAATTGGTTCATATCAGATTGTCAGCACATGGGTGTTGTGTGTACTTTGAGTGGCTGCTGTCTTGAAATATGGTGGATGGGTGAGAAAAGCCCAGCCCACTAGGGTCCCTTAGGACCCCTTCCCATGTACTGTGAATTTGGTTTGTATCAGACTGTAAGTGCAAAAGATTGTTATAGGACGACTTGCACATGGATTCAGACATGGTGATCACACGGAGACCCAGTCATGGGATGATCTCCTAAGCCTTCTTCCCTTCAGAAAGTAGGCAAAACAAAAAACAACACCACAACACTGATGCTATATGGATCTACACAGATCTCAGTGAAATCATATGAGAACATTACAATCTACCCACACTGGACACAGAATCATTCACATTTTGATAGCAGCAAGTGTGCTTGATGCCCGTTTTGGATACTGTCATCGAACTGGATGAAAACCACACCAAACCCATCACCTTAACACATCATTTCGAAGAGGGTGCTTATAGAGACTACCCCTTGACATAATCTGCTGGTGAGAACTTCCAAAGAAGAGTTCATTTATGCTTAGAAAAATCTGGAGGGTGCTGAAGTCATAATTGATTATATTCTAGTATATTAACGTTCCAGAGCTACAGCGTGGTGACAAGGTGCAGGGAGAACCATCTAAAGCCAAATGCCAACATCATGCTACTGCAGTGGAGCAAGTGATCTACTTTGATCGTACCCTCAAGAGGAAAGGCAATAGACCAGACTAATAAAGCAAGAACTCCTTCCTAGGGATGGTGATCTACCGGCCAAGGTTCATACTAAGATAGGCACACTTCTACAAGATTTAGGGGAAAGGAACAGAATGTCATTGGGATAGCAACCGATGCAAGACCTTCCGAAATATTGAAGAAGCCTAGAAAACAATTTGTTGACTTTCAGTATTTTAGTTTCAATACTCTCACGCAGCAGTGGGAGCAGCCCTACTGCTGCAAGAGCAAGCGCTAACAGTATATGCTTCCAGAGTATAGGTGCCAACTCAGCAAAACTATGCCTATATAAAGATGGAGCTGTTTGCCACTGTGGTAATATGCCAGAAATTTCACTAGTCATTATGACCCCACCACTGACAGAGATCTGGTTGGTGGGGACTAGAGACAGGGCCTTTTTGGTTATGGCCCCTTGGCTTTGGAATGCCCTTCCTGAAGAGCTCTGCCATGCTCCCTCCCTCAACGTTTTTAAAAAACATCTTAAAATGCACCTTTTTAAGGAAGCTTTTTAATGCTCAATTTTTGGTTATATCTGGTAGGTTCTTTAGCTTTTTATAATTGTCAGGTTTTAGCTTTTAAAATAACCTTTAATTTGAACCTAATAATGATGGTGGTTTTTTATCTGACAGCTTTTGGGGGGGGGGTTAATTTAGTTAATTTTATTACTTTTATTGTCTCTTGTGTCTATCTTATTGTTGTGAGCCACCCCCAGCAGTAGTGCACTGGAGGGGTGGGATATAATAATAAAGGAGGATATGAGATGTACAAGGTATCAGGTTTTTTTTCTGCCTAATGCAGGGGTTCCTAACCTTGGAGGCCCAGATCAACTATAACAGTCCAACTTCCATCATAATCTACAGCCACAATGACCTAAAGCCATTGTGTCTGGGCACAGTGGGTGTTATAATCCAACATCATCTGGAGATCCAAGGTTGGGAACTCCTGGCCTAATGCATTTTGATTTCAAATCTTCACCAGGGGCACTGTGGATAACACGGCCCTCTCGACAAGCTCTTTCCAACCCAGCTTGTGAAGATGACAGTTTTCTACAAGGCCCTGTTAAAGATTTTTAGTCCAAACACATTGGGCAGAATAAACTGATAGCTCGTAGATCTTAATTTAACTTCTTTATTCCAGTGTAAGTGCCTCCCTCTCTTTATCCAACAGTGGAAACAAGCCAAAAAAACACTCGAGAGCATACTTGCCTCAGCATCATCAAGTTTTCCATCTGATTTCTACATGACAAAGATACCACCTAAATATCATCATTATCAAAGATCAAATACACCACCTAAACATCAAATTTTAATCCAGAAAAGAGATCCCAGTTGCAGTTCTCCTATCTTGCAATTTAACAGAGGGACAAGGTGCTAACAAGGAAGAAGATTTGGAACAAGTCAAAGATGATCCAAAGGCACAACCAGCAAGCACCAGCCCCAAACTTTTAGGTGGGTAAAATAAGAGAATAATCAGTCAAAAACCTGAAAAACTGCAAGTGCCCAGCTAAAGTTCCAGTCTGAACAAATAGCCTTGATAGCCCTTCTTGTTGAGGAGAGCCAATGGCAACTCTGGAAGGCTCATAATGGCCTTCTACTAGATTCGTAAAAAATGAAGTGCCAACTAGCACAAGCATAATCACTGCTAGGCAACATAGCCATTGATGTGAATGCTATGCACTCCAGATATGGGAGGTATTTCATCCCCAAAGAATGGAAGGACTAGGACACATCCTGATGCAAATAGAGCAGAGACACTGGAAGCAACATTTTGCCCATTTGCTGAATGCAGAGATGGGTTGTATTCAGGCACAGCAAATTCACAGCACGCTGTCAGTTTAACTGCAGCCCAGCAGCCTCCAGATTCCTGCATCCCTCTGTTCTTCTAAACTACGAAAAACCCTGCTGCAGGTCTCCATTAACGATCTTTGTTAGCAGAGTCCTAACATGGGTCTGTATGAACCCCTGTTAATAAGCTAGTTGTTACCAAAACCTGGGTGGAACCTAAATTCCATTAGTCAAGGTTCAGCCAGCAATGCAGCACATATATATTGCAGATCTTTATCTGTTTAAAATGACATACATTTTCACATTCCAGGAGGTCAGTTGCAAAATAGCCAGTTGAACAATCATGTTTTTGTTTCTGATACAATGCAAGTATTTATTTTATTGCTATTTAAGAAATGTGCATACTATTTTTCCTAAATGACCTTAGGGAAAAACAACAGCATAATATTTGAATGTAAGTAAAATATGAAAGCACATTAATAATTCAGTTCAAAACTCCAGAAAAAATCCATACTCTTCTTCCTCTTGCTCCCCTTTGGCTTAGTTTGAGTTTCTCTCCCTACTGCTCTTAGTACTATATTTTTAACGCGATAGGGGTTCAAGCCTTTGCAGATGCATGCTTTCTCATGTATGAAGAAGACTATATATATATATATAGTCACGAGCTCTGGTTGCAGCCTACCCCTAGTACACAGGCACAAGCTGTAGTAACCTGTGGTTAGGGAAGGGCACTCTGTCCATGCTTAGAGGCACTCAAGGCTGTGTAGAGCTGAAAAATAGTTCTGGGTCTCAGCCTTTCATGAAATAGAACCCTGCACTTCGCACGTACTCCGATCAGAAGCTCAACGCCTCTTTTCATATTCCACCGTTGAGTCCGCACACTGAAAACAGGCTCCACGACTGAGCTCTTTGCTGCTCTGCCTCCAAGGAAACCCTGCTCTCCCCCACAGGTCCAGACCCTCCACTCCCCAATATTGTGCAAACAACAGCACTGCCTGCAGCACCTCTTCGAGGTGGGTCTTCTTACCCTTCCACCCAGGCAGGGTTTCTCCCTTTCCAAGTCCCAGTGACCTTGAGCAGTAAATCTTTAACACGAATTCAAGGTACTTGTGTGTCTTTCCAGCACACCCTTGCTCAGCCCTGCCTCTGGGCTTCACATTCCTGCCAAAATCACCTTCTCCATCTGCCCTTGCTCTCTTTCACAGAGACCAATTCTTAATTAAACAGCCTACCTCATGAGGAAGTGGCTGATAGAGGAGGAGATAAGGGGGCTCTTATCCTCTCTGCCAGATCAGCCACCTTTTCTTTCCATCAGGCCTCTCCTGATTCCAGACTTCCAGAAAGTTCCTTTATTTTCACCAGCATCTACTATGTGAAGTTCACAACCTCTTCCCTCTTTAATCAGAAGGTGCTTTCCCCTCTTAATTAATCAACGTGGTGTAGTGTGCTGGACTAGGACCGGGGAGACCCGAGTTCAAATCCCCATTCAGCCATGAAACTAGCTGGGTGACTCTGGGCCAGTCACTTCTCCCTCAGCCTAACCTACTTCACAGGGTTGTTGTGAGGAGAAACTTAAGTATGTAGTACACCGCTCTGGGCTCCTTGGAGGAAGAGCGGGATATAACATGAAATTAATAATAATAAAATAATAATAATAATAATAATAATAATAATAATAATAATAATAATAAAATTAATAGACCTGAACCAGGGAGGCTCAGGCAGGGCCAGCTGGTCTGTATGGTGGACTGTGGCAGTTGCCTCCGGTGGTGGATTGGTGGGGCCTGCTGCTGCCCACCTTTGTCACAGAGGTCCCAAATGTGGACTTTAACCCTGGGTTTGCAACTACTTTAAATCCCCTCCAACTATTTCTTTGTTGGAAGGGGTGTCCAGAGTGCCGGCAAGCACTGCAGGGTGGCTCAAACCACTCAGCAGCTGTTACCCATGAGTAGAACCATTGGAAACAATTGGCTTACTCATGTATAACATTTGCTGTGTGGCAGCAGGAGGCCCTCATTTGTATGCTGCTGCTGTGCTGACAATTCCCAGCCCATTTTCCCCAGCTATCTATCTATCTATCTGTCAGCAGCCTGTTCCTCGTTTTCTCAGTGATTCACTGAGATTGGCCCAGTGGCCCCAAGGAAGGACTTCTTCAGACTGTGTCCTGTGTGTCTGCTGCTCTACAGCTGTGAGGGTAGCCAGAAAGCTCTCTCCAGGTCAGGAAACCTATGCTTCCCTGAACCACTCTGGAGGGGAGGCTAGTGTTGAACAGTGGAGAAAGGGTGTATTCCTCCTCCCACAATGAAATTAAAATGCCCCATTTGCCCCATGGGATTCTGTGATCCAGTCAAAGGAAGGCTGGTGTTTGAACTGTGTGGAAAAACGGGTGTGTGAGTTGTATATATTCTCAAATTATCCTGGTTTCAGCAACACATGCATATATTACACCAATTAGCATATGTACATTTTATGGAAAAAAAATTTTTTAATGCAAAGTGGAGACTTTTTAGGTGAACAGCACAAACTATTTCCACTTGTTTGGTGACAGATTGTTTGACAGTTTTTAGCACCTGGACCTGGCAACTTTACTCTGTCATCTGAGACTTCTTGCCTCACGTTTCCTGGATTCAAAAGTGGAAAACAGAATTGAAATCTGATGTTCTAGTCCAGGTGTTTCTCTATCACTGGTCCATGGACCAAGGCCAGTCCCTGTCAACACAGCCAACCAGTGCACATCAGTTTAGGAAGGTAGCCGGCTGCTCCCCGACATCAAAAAGATTAACACTGCTCTAACCCACCACTCCCTTCTCCACACTTCTGCTCCATTTCCCTCTTCCTTTTTAAATCCAGGAAATCTGGGGAGGGAGAAGAAGAAGTGGCAGTCATCAGGTATGGCAAGGCATGGCATGCCACTGGAAGGGAGGTGGCAACAACATCTGGTGCCCCACCTCAGGGGTGGACAGAGCTTGAGCTGCTGGTCGTGGGCCCAGATTCAAATCCCTGCTCAGCCATGGAGCTAATGGGATGACCTTAGGCAAGTCACCTACTCACTACTTATCCTACCACACACTTTTGTTGTGAGGGTGGGGAGAGCCTTGCGTGCTGCCCTGGACTCCCTGGAAGAAGGGTGGGATACAAAATGCCCAACACAAACAAATGAATGTTAACTAGAAACCTGCAGCTGAAGATGTGGTATATTGTCCAGCTTAGCATGGAACTTGGCTCTAACAGGGCTGCTCAACTTTGCCCCCTCCCAGCTGGTTTTAGACTACAGCTCCCATAATCCACAGCCACAGTGGCCAATAGCCAGGGATTATGGGAGTTTTAGGCACATATTTGCAGGAGGGCCAAAGTTGAGCAGCCCTGCTGTAGAATCATGCTGCTGCTGCCTTTGTGCTCTTGCTTCTCCTTTACCTTTTGTCTAGCTAACAGCATACAAATCTTTTCACTAGCCTTGTTCACATGATGTTCAACACTTGTTCATTGAGTGTACAGTATACACTCAGAGAGATACAGTTACTCACACATTATGTTGAACACAGGAGCCTCATTAACAACATCATTCAGATGTTATTAATGGAGGCTGTACTCACGTACAGCCTCCAAAAGGTGAGGTGGAGGTCCCGCCCACCTGGCATATCAATCACTCTCCCCTGCCAGGTGGGTCAGTCATATTTACAGTTTTCATTTGAAAAGTAAAGGCTGTAAGTGTGATTGTGTGCATCCCTGTGATTGGGAGACTGGGGCGGCCCACTCTCTTAATCACAGGAAGGCGATCATAACTGACAGGAAGTGGGTCATAACTGACCCACCTGGCAGAGAAGAGTGGCTGATGTCTTGGGCAGGACTTGCTTCTCGTTTTTGGAGGCTGCACATGAGTACAGGCTCAACATAGGAAGCCGCCATATACTGAGACAGACCATTGGTCCATCTAGCACAGTATTGTCTACACAGACTGGCAGCAGCTTCTCCAAGGTTGCAGGCAGGAATGTCTCCAACTTGGAACCTTAGATGCTCTTTCTAGAGCAACTCCATCCCCTAAAGTGAATTTCTTACAGTGCTCGCGCATGTGGTCTCTCATTCATATGCTACCAGGGTGGATCCTGCTTAGCAAAGGGGCCAAGTCATGCTTGCTACCACAAGACCAGCTCTCCTCCATTAATAACGCCTGAATGAGGTTAAGTACAGTAGTGCACTTCCTATCTGTACCCATACATTTGAGGGTTCTATATAGACGTTCACATTTTTAAAAGAACACAAGAACAGGCATTCACCCAGAAACATGTACAAGTCTACAGGCAGCTATACATTTGTAGTATTTCATACAACATAATGTCTGGACAGAGCCGCTGCCCTGTACAGAATCCATACTGGCAACACTGTACTGCTAGACACACACACATAACACATCACATTCAATTACTAGAAAGTTAGCAGGCTAGTGACAATTGGGCAAAAGCCAGTTTATCTATTATTTTCATACAGATACATATATATGAGTGATATTCCCATCTTCAGTTATGTTACTTACCCTTTACCTCACTTCAAAGGAGGGAGATAAACATTCTCAAAGAGATTTACACAGCAAAGGAAATGAGAACATAATTCCCTGTCCTATAAGGGTTCACAAAAAAGAAGAAGAAGCCTTTGCAGAAGGAAGCAGGTGTGATAGTTGCTGTAAGCCACATTTCTCCTTCTAGCAGTGTGATTAAAGCCTTTTTCATCAGGGTGGTGTTTTGGCAAAGGACCTGACAGCCCTAGGGGGTAAGGCCGTTATTTCTCCGTTAAACCCAATTTTGTTTTCTTCTCTACTCAAGCTCCTTCCTGAAACACCTAAAGAACTGGCCTGCATCCTTTTTCACCAAGGGGCTTCAAAAAACAGCCAAACAGCCTAGTGGGCGTTTTCCATTCTGTGAGGTCACAGCTGCAGCTGTGAACATTGATTAAGTTGCACGGAGGAACGTGAAGGGATGGCAGACAGTGCAGGAGGGAAGAGGTAAATGTTATCAGGAAGAAGCACACCCTGTTGGGAGGGGAGAAAGAAAAAGGCAGCTTTGTTGGAAAAACTCTTCAACTCCATTCTGGGCCTGGCCAAGTTGAACCGATTTGCTCCATCCATTTTGGGGTGCAGTAGTTGCATTTTATTTATTATTATTAAACATATTTTTATACCACCCAAACTTACATCTCTGGGCAGTTTACAACAAAATACAAACAGAAAAAGTAAAACATTTTGCTGTTGAGCAAGTTGGAAGAATTGTGTGTTATCCATCTGAGACATCAAGTCTGGAAATTCCTCACACACAGAAGGCTCTATACTTGTTTGTAACAGCCAGAAGCTATACGGATGTTGAGAGACTGGTAGCCCAGAGAACCAATATGGAGCCGGTTTGCAAGGAGGCTGCATCCACACCTGCTACATATACCAACAATAATACTGAAGAAGAGCAGCTTAGTGATATTTCTGCTTTTCAACAAAGAAGTTCAAAGCAATTTACATAGCAGAAGAAATAAGATGGTTCCCTGTCCTAGACCTAAAGGGACTCACTGTCTAAAAAGAAACTCAAGGCAAACACTGACAACAGCTACTGGCTGGGGTTGAATAGGGATAATTGTTTATTATCATTATTTAATTAATTTATACGAGCTGACCTGGCGCACCCCTAGTTCTTCCTGTCTCTCCCCCCATCCCCTTCAGCCCCAGCTGCCACTTCCTCTTGGCAGCTGGCTGGCCTGGTCGCCACTTCCTCTCGCCAGGTGGCACTTCCCCTCGCTGCCCGGCCTGGCTGCCACTTCATTTCCTCTCGGCAGTCGGCACTTTCTTTCGCCACCTGGCACCACCGCTTCCTTTCGCTGGCTGCTCACCTTCCTCTACCCCTCCCCTAACTTGTGAAATCTCGCGAGAGCTGCCACGCATGGGATTAGCCACAGGTATGTCTTAGTGAATTATATAGATAGAAGATAGATACTGCCTGACTCCAAAGGCTCTAGGCGGTAGAGTTAAAGCAGGGGGAGAGTCAAAATTGCTTTCTCCCTGCTGAATATAAGAGAACCATCACTTTAGAAGGTGCCTCCATCTTTGCCCAGTTAGTGGGGTGGAGGAAGTTGATCTATAGTAGCAAGAGGGCAAAGCAGGATCAAAACTTCTTTAGAGGTGCTGAACAAGTGATTAGGACACAAAATTTCAAGACTTACCATCTGAAGTTGTTAGTTATGCTGCTACTCCAATATATGAGTTTATTTCTACAGTGCCAGATCTTTCTTGGACTTAAAAGATTGTGTGTGCCCAAGCACATTTCTTTCACTGCTCCACTCTTCCAGGAATAAGTCTACCCATCACAGTTACTCAGCCTTGAGTGTAACTGTACCAGCTGTATATACTTTCCCCGTTTACCCCGCTTCCATTCATCTTGCCAAGTCACTCAGAAGATGCTGGAGTTTTAAAGCACCTAAGGTAGATCTGCATCATTTAAGTCATTAATAAATGAAAATGAATTAAAGCTTTCATCATAAATTGAAAATGGCCTTTCCCCTAATTGGTGAGGTTGACAACAGGCCAAACTGTCAAAACTCAGGAAGGACCTGGTGCCCTGAAGGCTGTATAGGAAGATGTGCTGGCTGGTTCCCTTGCCATACTCTTGGTTGGGGGCGGGGGGGGGGAGAGAAAAAAGCAGAACAATTTAAAGATATATTTTCCTTTCAGTGTTTGTTCAAAGCTGGCAGATAACTTAGTTTTGGCAGTTGAAGTATTTTGCTATGATCTCACCCCATCCCCAGTGATAAAGACGACAGGCAACTGGACCAGATAGTCCTCATCTGAAATATATTCCAATATAATTTGTTATGTCTGATAACAGTGAAGGTTCTTGGACTTTTAAATTATCAACACATTATTGCTGTACTAGAAAATATTATCATGAGTGTGCTTACTGGTTTTAATGCAGTGGAAACCAGTTAGAGGGCTTTATTATTGACCTCCATAGATCCCAGTTTTCCTCATCAGTCTGCTGCTGATAGAGAAGGAAATTCATCAGAAGCTGTGAGTTACATCAGGTTGCTGAATCACCAGGAACTACAGAAGGAAGGGAAGCTCTACTATGCAACAGTGACAGGAACTGAGGATGACACTGCAGTTTCTCACTACCTCCATTGCAGCCGTGCTGAATGCCTGTGCCTGACTGATGCTTGATTAACCAAGTGTAGGTCTGGTGCCTACATGACCCCAGGTTGAGAAATGTTGCTTTATTATGAAGAGGCTGACTTCAATGCCCCCATTATGGGTCAAGGCTTACAGGATTTAGTCCTACAAAGCCGCAAGGCATTTATGGAGAACTTTGGGTTCTAGATATGGTTTTGATCCTTTCCAACATGAAAAACGAACATTGTGGGAGAATTCCTGTTTGAAAATTGCTTGTGACTCTTTATTGGTCTAGTTGGGCCTCCCACAAGATAATGACACTAGATTAATTGATCTCTTCTGAAGCGGTTTTTAAATCTTTTGAGACTGAGAGTGGAGTATGATTTATCTTTAAATCCTAGCTGCCAGTTTATTCAGCTAAAGCATTTATTATCATGGCTCTTTGGTCCTGATGTGAATGCAGCTTCTGAAACTCCATTTCTTTTATTAGACCAGGAACATCTATTGGATGCACCTAAGCTTGTAACCCTGCTCTATCAGAAGCTTAAAGATACTGATAAAATTGATATTGATTATATCAGAGATCTTTGGAACAATGATCTTGAGTACTCAATCTTATTAAATCAATGGCAGGTTGCTTTGAAGGCAGTGCCTCTTTTGGATCTCAAAATGAGGCTAATACAGCAGAAACTTTTATTCCGTGTTTATTGGACACCTGAGAGAATGTTTAACAAGGGATGGTCGCAGACTTCTAGATGTTGTCATAATCTCTATGAGGGTACACTTACGCATATGGTTTTGTCCTGTCCAGTTATTGCGCCATTTTGGCTTGAAATCCATAATGTTGTTAACATGACATTGCAACAATCATTGCTTGTCAAGGACATTCATATTTTGTTGGCGTACATCCCCAGCATATGGAATCGATCATTACATTAAGTATTGTGGATTCTTTGTGCTGGGGGGGGGAAGGGTGGCATGGCGGTGTTGCCAAAAGGATTATAATACAGCTCTGGAAGGAAGAAATTACTCCCGAACTGCAGCTTTGGATAACTGACATGTGTTCCTTACCAGCATTTGAACTGGTCTCCCTGCCCCAAGAAAGGTAAAGAAGATTAGTTTTCAGCAATTTGGCTGGATTTTAATTAATTGTTGATGCTTTAAAATAAATATATATCCTTAAGGTGTTTCTCCACCCACCTTCCCTTTATTTTTTCCTAGGTAGGTTGCATCTTATTTTGTTATGGTTATTTTTAAGGGATCTTTTTTTCCTTTTTCAGTTATACTCACATATATTGTTTCTATCCTTTATTATGTTATATGCACAGTCTTAATCTTCCTGTCATAAAAAGGAAGGGTGAGGGAGAAAGGATTTAGCCCCAGGACTTCTTTTCAGGGCTGAAGGGTTTATTTACTGTTTCTCTTTATATGCTGCCTTATTAAAAATCCCAAGGCAGCTAACAAATTAAAATATTGCAAAATTGAGAAAAAAATTTAAACACAGTGCACCACAATCTGCATATCACAAATAACCACAGCGCACAGCCTCAGAGACCAAAGTGTGGGAGTACAATATTGCTTTTGCATGCTGCCAAGAGGCAGATAAATTTAGGAGGAAGCGAACAGCCAGGGGGACAGCATTCCATAACCTGGGGGCAAACACACTGATGGGGTGGCCATATTAATAAAGTTATCAAACAGAGAAGGCCCTGTGCTTGACAACAGAGCCTTACTTGGCACTAGCATGTGGAGCAGAGCACCCTTTGCTGATCTTGTGTGGTCAGCAACCACCTCAGAAAATAGGCAGTTTGTCAAATACTTGGGCCTGAGCTATTGAGGATTTTAATTGTGATCACCAGCGTCTTAAACTGGGCCTGGAAACAGGCAGCCTGTGCAGCTCCAAGGACAGGAGTAATTTGTTCCTTCCCACACCACAGTCCCAGTGGCAACTCTGGTGGCCATGTTTTATACAAACGGAAGGTCCGATACTCTTCAAGGGCAGCCCCACTGAGTGTGTTGCAGTAGTCCAAATCAACATGACTAAGGCATGGGTAACTGTAGCCACATCTACTGTGTCCAGGAATGGGTGCAGCTAACATACCAGCTGAAGCTGTGCAAAGGTACTCCTGGCCACTGTTGCAATCTGAACATCCGATAGCAATACCAGGCCCAGAAGAACCTCCAAATTGCAGACTTGTTATTTTAGAGGGAGTGCAACTTCATCCAGAACAGGAGGACAACCCAATCCCAGATAAGCGTTTATACTAATTTATTAACTTTTCTGTTTGTTTGTAAACCGCCCAGAGATGTGAGTTTTGGGCAGTATAAATATATGTTAAATAAAATAATAAAAATAAATAAATACCGACTCCATCTTGTCAGGAATGTTAGCTTGTTAGTCCATATTCAGTCCATAACAACCTTTAGAGCCTCCACCAACTCCATGAGATCAGACATAAATCTGCATGTCTGGTGCACTTCAGACCAGGTCTCTGAACAACCTCCCAGAAGTTTCATGCAGATGAAAACTATCATGGGCGACAGGATTGAACGTTGTGGACCCCCATAAGACATGGCTAAGGGGCCAAGCAGCAGTCACCCAGGACTACCTTCTGGAACCTCCCCTCAAAAGTAGGCCCATCCTCCAATCCCCACTCAAGGGACAATCCAGAAGGATACAATGACAGGTGTTATCAACCACCCATGAGAGGTCCAGTAGAACCAACTGGGACTCACTCTCTCTGTCCAGTTCCTGGCAAAGGTTATCCACCATGGTGACCAAGACTGTTTCAGTTTCAAATCCAGGGCAAAAGCAGACTGAAAAGGGTCTAGAACTGATGTATCATTCAGGACCCCCTGCATCTGGAATGCAGTCACCACCTACTCTATTATCTTGTCCACAAAAGGGAGATTAGGAACTGGCCAGAAGTTCTCCACCACATTGGAGGGATCAAGGGAGGGTATCTTCAAAAGAGAGGTCTCACCACTACCTCTCTGAGGCACAGTGGTATCTACCTTCTCTCAATGAGGCTTTAACTTCCAGCTGTCCCCCTCCAACAGCTTTAATTAGCCAAGATGGGCAAGGGTCAAGAACATATGATGGTGCTCTCCTATCAAAAAGGACCCTGTCCACATCCCTAGACTACATCAACAACAGGAAAGAGGGTGCCTGAGGCATGTTTCGCTTGCACAGAGTGCTTTTGCCTCACTATTTAGTAACTACAACCAGCCCCTCACACTGTGATTAAGTGACTGAGCTTCCTAGCCAGAGTTTATAGCAAGTTTTCAGAAGTGGAGGATTGAGCAATGATGGGAAGATCTTTGGTGTTCTACAAACTGAACAGGGACAGAAAAATGGGTCATTGTCTCTCTCTTGTTAATTGAAGATTTTTAAAGTTTATGAGCCAACACCAAAACTTTTTTACATTAGATTCATTTATAGACGATGTCAAAAGTCCAGGATTATTCAAAAGTTACAATCCCAGAGCAACAGATACATGCAATTTCATATTCAAAAATAAAAAATTGAGCTAAGATGTAAGAGTTTATGCAATGTCTTTATTGAGTCCACATGTTTAATACATGGGAACCATTTGTCCAATAAGTTATCCACAAAAGACCAGTTGTATGCCCCTTTGATTTGGGCTGAGATCTTATCCATGACTAAGAGCTTCCATGTTTTATCAAACCAGTCTCTAATAGATGGTGGGTATTTACTTTTCCTCCTGGCAGCTAGCTTAGTTTAGCAGCTGTCAACAACAAAAGCAATTCCTTTCTTGATGCCTGTACTCAAGCCTGCCTAAAAACCCCGTGCCTTAATTCCATGTGTGTGGTGAAGAGCTATGTTTATATTTCTTTTTTACATTTATATACTGCTCTTCCTCCGAGGTGCTCAGAGCAGTGTACATGGTTATTTTTATCCTCACAACAACCCTGTGAGGTAGGTTAGGCTGAGAGATACATGACTGGCCCAGAGTCACCCAGTGAGTTTCATGGTGGAATGGGGATTGGAACTCAAGTCTTCCCGGTCCTAGTCCAACACTCTGACCACAACGCTATGCTGGCTCTTGATTTATATACTGCCTTTCATTACTATAATCTCAATATAATTTTAAGGTAGTTCACAATAATTTTAAAAAAATTACAGAACTATTCAATCATTAAAAATCAAACTGGAATATAATAAAAAATGCAAATATTTAAAAAGTTGAAAACACATAAACAATAAAACCATAAAACACAGCACAGAAGCAGCAGCAACACTCATATACAAAGCCTGTTTAAAAAGCCATGATTTTACTTGCTTTCTAAAGGCTGTAATGGAATCTGCCATGAAGAAAAGGTGCTCTTCATATGTTCAGGTACACTCTAAGCCTACTGTTGGAAACAAGTTCCAGGAAAGAGCTCAAATTAAGCCCAGGAGGTAGCCTCTCATCCCAGCCTGGTTACCACCAGCTTTCCAGTGTGAGAGAAGAGGCTATTAGTGCTCATCTCACTTGACATCAAAACTCCAGTCCCACTTTAGCAGGCAAAGAGGCCCTCTCCTCTCCCATGGGCTGGGCTGTCTGCCTTCAGGCTGTCTCTGCACTTCAAACAGATCTGCTCCTGTTCAGCTTTGTGGTTTGATCATTTGAACAGCACTAGGAAGGGAATGAGGAGAGGGAACCTGTTTTTCTTCTGCCTGGGGGGTTCTGGCATCCTTTCCAGAAGAGTGGGGGAGAGAAAAACCGAAAAACCAAATGGCGATACAGAAATACAAAACAAAACAGATTGAAGCAGCAGTTTGTATACTTTTCATAGCAATTTAGGGTCAAACTAGACTATACTTTTCTTGAAGCTTTAGCAAAGGACAGCCAAAGTGTGAGAAGGGAAATTAAGACCAGGGTTGCAGCACTGGGTGGGTGAGGTTTAACCCTCTCCCCACCATTCTTCTGATTAAAGCTACCCCCTCAAAACTTCTATTTGCCTTGTTAGGGGGAAGTTAATATACACACAATCCCCCCCACCCCCATGGGGCAAATAGCAGCTTCAGGGAAAGGGGCCATTTCCTCCTGGAAAATGGCAATGAGGGAATAGGGTTGATTCCCCTTCCTAGTGTCTCAGTCCTACTTCAGTTCAGCTCCTCAGTGGCTGCTACTTGCTAACACTGATAGAAATAGCAGATCAGATCATTAATTCCCATAGAATTGAATAGATTTACAGATTAAACTTAGTGTCATTAAAAATATGCTACAATAGAATCTCATCCATAATACTTCTAAATTCAGCCAACTAAGCAATTATTACCATTTGTTTCCTAATGAAACAGGCCATTGCACAAAGCATAGCCTCATCAGCAGAGATCTCACGGTGATCTACCTGGGAGTTTATCTAATATTGAGGAAATAAGACTATTAAAAATGTCTTGATAATAGAATAAATGAAGCAACACATGACCCACAGTCTCAACCTCTCCCATCTGGCAGGGGCACTTCTGATCAGTATATGGTAACTTGTAAAATCCACACACACACCTGGGCTGTCCTTAGGGCATGGCAAGCAGGGAGACTGCCCCAGGCCCCGTGCTTTTAAACCCCTTTAGAATTAACTGGAAGGGGGGCCCCTGCACTGGCTGATTTGCCCTGGCCCCCACACCCTGCCAGGGCTCTCTAAGGACAGCCCTGATCCCCCTCCAATAAGACTGAGGGCAGTGCATTAAACCTAGCCAGATCAAATGCTTTCCATATATTCATCAATATAGGCTGTTATTCTGCTGTGGAAGCCCTATGAATAACAGGGAATTATGGGGGACATGGTAGGATATGCACCTGTTGAACTGTGTTAATTGAATGTGCATCTTAGACATAGGAACATAGGAAGCTGCCATACACTGAGTCAGACCATAGGCCCATCTAGCTCAGTATTGTCTACACAGACTGGCAGCGGCTTCTCCAAGGTTGCAGGCAGGAGTGAGTCCCAGCCCTATCTTGGAGATGCCAGCAAGGGAACTTGAAATCTTCTGCTCTTCCCAGAGCAGCTCCATCCCCTGAGGGGAATATCTTACAGTGCTCACACTTCTAATTTCCCATTCATATGCAACCAGGGTGGACCCTGCTTAGCTAAGGGGACAAGTCATGCTTGCTACCACAAGACCAGCTCTCCTCTCCCACACCATATCTGGTATTTTATATGCCAATCCTTTCCTGTTAATCAGGGAAAATATTTATCTCGAGTATGTATAGTGGCAATGAGCAGGCTGAATCTCAGGGAAGAGTGCCACTCTCCATTATGAAGCAAACAATCCTTGAAGACTGAGGAAGTTCAGGTCTTTCCATTTGAGATCTCAAAACCTATAGCTTAAGGGGAGATCTTTTTCATTGGACCAACCTCTGTTAAGAGTATTTTGTTACGAGTTTTCAAATGAGACAAAACTCTTAACTCGGCCGAAAAGTGTCCAGTTATAGAATGAGGTCATACTCGTGACCAGCTCTACCGGGGCCAAACTGCTTGTGAGAACTGCTGGGATCAGTCCTGATCCCAGTGCTACTCGGCCGGGTAGTTCCAGGTTTAGGAGGTAGGAGGGTGTGTGCCTGGCCCCCTACCCCACTGCCTAGTTGTGTGTGCAACCAGGCTGCCAGCAGCCATTTTAATTAGGGATGTGCCCACTACCGGCAGAGGGAGGCTCGAGGGTGGAGAGTAGATACCTTTAAGGAATGGGGAGGGTGCTCTCCAACCCCCACCCCGTGTTTTCCCCCAGTGCTGCAGTTTAAAAGGGTCTGGCGGGATGGCAGCATACCTCCCTGCTGCCCCATTGCCTCAGCATACCTCCCTGCTGCCCCATTGCCTCTTTGGACTGGAAGTGACCGGAAGTACGCATATCATGCACATGCACAGGGTACTTGCAGTCACTTCTAGTCTGAGGGGGCAACAGGGAGGTATGCTGTCGCCCCACCAGAACCTTTTAAACTGCAGTGCCGGTGGGGGAAACATGCTGGGTGTGTGTGTAAGAGCACTCCCCCAGTCCTTAAAGGTATCCCCCCACCGCCTTCGAATTGGTCAAACCGCCGGTCTTTCAAACCTGTTCGGAGGCCTGTAAAAGGGCCTCTGAACAGGTTCCTGCACACCCCTAATTTCAACCATAGAGGTCGGGAGAAAGGAGCAACCTCGGGGGGAAAGGAGCAACCTTTGGAATGTCTACAATGCACCGTGCTGCTTGCAGGATGCATTGTGGGATTGATGGAAGGTAGTTTTTGTTCCCACAGCCTCCAAGTCGCTGTGCCACTCACCGCAGAGACAACTATGTGGGTATATGAGTGGTGCAGCTTGTAGGGAACCAGAGGTCATGTAGGGGAAGGTAGGAACGATCCTGCCTTTCCCCCAGCCCTCCCAAGCCCCAGTGGATTTGGCCATGTGAACAACTAACACATGTGGTTTGTTATTTTAAATTTTTAGTTGTTTCAATGGAGCAGAGGCCTAGCCTCCAAATATTCATAACTGAGCCCTGCAGCATGTCACAGCCTGTTGTAAAGTCATAGATCTCTGTTCAATCAGTTGTCCATAATCTGCTACAAAAGCATGCTTTCTATTGCTATTATATGTCATTTCTTTCTAGGATAAAGAAAGGTAGAAAAGGAGAACATGGCTGTGTTGGATAAAATTCAGGGGCTAATTTTGATACAGGGAGATGCACAGACTAAAGCCTGCCTAGAAACCATGTTATCTCAAATGGAAGCCCTCTTCTGAATTCATGAAGAGGAGTGAAATGAATGAGCTGCAATTACATTATGGGGGTGGAGAAATGCTCAGCCCATGCTCAGAAGATGCTTCTTAGAATCCTATACATGTAGAGCTCAGCTCAAACTTTTAGAAACCCCTGGATAAAGTCTAACCTATAAAGTGGTAAACTGTTCTTGTCCAGAACATTTCCCCATTAGAGTTCATTACAGGCTGCTTGGTTTAATTTACAGCATTGGTATTTATAGTATTCTGAATTGCCCATCCGAATGTAACCAGTGTGCCCAGTTACTTTGTATTCAGGATTGGCCACTGTTGGTTCATCATAAATAGAGTTTACGCCTTTTTTTCTGACAAATCCTCTCTGCTTCAAAAGCTGCATACAGGTGAAACTCGGAAAATTAGTATATCGTGCAAAAGTCCATTAATTTCAGTAATGCAAATTAAAAGGTGAAACTGATATATGAGACAGATGCATTACATGCAAAGCGAGATAAGTCAAGCCTTAATTTGTTATAATTGTGATGATCATGGCGTACAGCTCATGAAAACCTCAAATCCACAATCCCAGAAAATTAGAATATTACATGAAACCAAGAAGACAAGGATTGTAGAATAGAACAATATCAGACCTCCGAAAAGTATACAGTGTACTGTGCTTGATTGGCCAGCAAATTCGCCTGACCTGACCCCGTAGAGAATCTATGGGGCATTGCCAAGAGAAGGATGAGAGACATGAGACCAAACAATGCAGAAGAGCTGAAGGCCGCTAATGAAGCATCCTGGTCTTCCATAACACCTCATCAGTGCCACAGGCTGATAGCATCCATGCCACACCGCATTGAGGCAGTAATTGCTGCAAAAGGGGCCCAAACCAAGTACTGAATACATATGCATGCTTATACTTTTCAGAGGTCCGATATTGTTCTATTCTACAATCCTTGTCGTCTTAGTTCCATGTAATATTCTAATTTTCTGGGATTGTGGATTTGGGGTTTTCATGAGCTGTACGCCATGATCATCACAATTATAACAAATTAAGGCTTGACTTATCTCGCTTTGCATGTAATGCGTCTGTCTCATATATCAGTTTCACTTTTTAATTTGCATTACTGAAATTAATGGACTTTTGCACGATATTCTAATTTTCCGAGTTTCACCTGTAATATGAAGAAATCCAACAAGGTAACTTTCCTCATAACTGCATTTCCATGTTAGGGAAACATGTTGATTCTCCGCCTTCTGTGTTTTTAAAAGCACACAGTCAAAAAGGCACCCACACAGATTATGTACAGAACATATTTCTGTTGCTCCCAAATAATGGCAGCCCAGCAGCTCCACAATTCAGGCTAGTTTGAGTTCTAGCACCATTGGGGGTGGGGTGGGGGAATCAATCAATAACTTTGGATTTCATCCTCAGATGAAATGTCCTCATTATTTAAAATAATTCTATCCTTTTCCATTCCATTATTTCAGAGCATCTTTTTTGTTGTTTAAAAATTGTTTTTGCTAAGTGTGACTGAACTTACTCTTACTTCTTATAGCAGATCCACATACTTTATAAACACAACCTACCAGCCATACACTGTGGCCTGCAAGAGGTTTAATAAACCTGCCCAAGCCTTAAACAAATAAGTTGTCAAACACTTGTGAGCTGTGATACTTGACAGGTGGGTTGCGTTTGGCTAGGTGAACCACAGTGTGTACAGACCTGTCCTAGCATCTAAGCTGTGCCATGCTGTTCTTCTACGGTTGTAGACATCTGGAGAACTTATTTTAAAGAGAGCTTTAATTTTTTAAACATAACTATTTCCATTTAAAGAATTAAAGCTTCTTCTTAGAAAAGGTACATAGTTTCCTCTAGCCTACAAGGTAATGCTCTTAACTTCACACATCTGATCTGTCCAGCTCTTTCCATCCAAAGCCTCCTTGGTGGATGTTTCAAGATCATGATCACCTTTATATTTCAGTGATTGGGGCGGGGAGACTCTCTTTAACCACTGTGCTACAGAATCATAATAGCTAGAAGAGATAAAAGGAAACTTAAGTAATTATCTAAGAAAGGTGCTAATTATGAGTAGATAAAAGCTTCTGAATAAACTGTTCTTATTCAAGTTAGACACCAACTATGTAGAGGCATTACAGTCATTTGGGCTTGGCCAGAGGGTTATTGAAGTTTCAGCATGTCAGTTATGAGGAAGTCACTGGGTTTCCATTCTATTATTTGAAGCCCCAGCTAGTAAAGTAAGGGCCTTATGTTCTCCTAGCTGTTCTCATGCTTGCAAGGTTCTTTCCTGCTTGAGTTGTAGATTGCTGCTCAGAGACACCTCCGACCTCCCACCCCAGACACACACCAGCTTTGTTAGGAAGCTACAACTGCAGAGTGGAAACAATTCTTTGATCAGAGTGGCAGATCTTGAAAAATGCCAGAGTGGAAGCAATTCCTTGGTCAAGGAATTTCCTTCCACAACTCAAGTTTGCTCTTCAGTGAGCTGCAGACAGGGGCATATCTAATGTAGGGCAGGCAGGGCACGTGCCCCAGGCGCCACTTGAAGGGGGGCGCCATTTTAAAAAAAATTAAATGGCCACCAAAACAAAATGGCCACTGTGCATGCTCAAATGGCCTCTGTGAGGCCCTAGGCCATGCCAGGCCTCACAGAAGCCATTTGAGCAGGCACAGTGGCCATTTTGTTTTCAGTGGCCATTTTTTAAAAACAAAATTTATTTTAAAAAATGGCCACTGCACATGCTCAAATGGTCCCTGCAAGACCCTAGAGGCCAGTGGGGGGAGGGGGAACCTTTGCAGACCCCCCCCACAGCCTTTAGGAAGCCCCCCTAAAGGGGCTACAGGTTAAAAGTTTTTTTTTTAAATGTAATATAAGTCACTGAACACATATTCAGTTTGGCACTATGTACAGAGAATCAGGGCTTGTGAATACTGAGCTGAAGCTTATGAGCTAGGATTGTATTAATTTGCTCTTACTTTGTTTCTTGTGATAAGTGAGTTAAATGTGATGTCTTAATAATATGGCTATTAATGGTGAGTTTGTCTTTGAATCAGTGTGAAAGCCTTAGTATTAAAGCCTACTGGGAATTTCTTACTCTCTTTCTCTCATTTTAACTGTCTTTCTGAAATACTAAAATATATTCCAAGCAGTGACACAGTTTACTCTGCAAATCCTTTAATTATTTTCAGAGTATCTGGGAAAAGTCAAATTCTCCATTTATTTTTATTATTATTATTATTATTACATTTATATCCAGCTCTTCCTCCAAGGAGCCCAGAGCGGTGTACTACATATTTGAGTTTCTCTTTCACAACAACCCTGTGAAGTAGGTTAGGCTGAGAGAGAAGTGACTGGCCCAAAGTCACCCAGCTAGTTTCATGGCTGAATGGGGATTTGAACTCGGGTCTCCCCGGTCCTAGTCCTGCACTCTAACCTCTACACCACACTGGCGCTTTTTAAAACTTATGTAATAGTGATGCTACAATGCATAGTAGAGAATTAGACAGGCACTTCTGTTTAGTTTTCCAAGTACACCTCCACATAGTATTTGCATATTTCATGAGCCCCAGCATACTGAAATTTGTAGTTTTCCAGCATTTTTAGGTCTGGCTACGTCCACTGCTAAATATTTTTTGAAATATTAAAAGATTAACGAGCTTGACTTGTATTTTTCAACTGATATTATGGTGAAGTTATCTGAAAGATGGGTGTCAGATGTTTGGACAGGGGGCGCAATTTCAGTGCTTGCCCTAGGTGCTATTTTCCCTAGATACGCCTCTGGCTGCAGAGTGAGGGAAGAGTATCCTAGCCTAGAAGGAAGCAATTCTGACAGTCACAGACAATCTGTTGCATGCATGCCCAGCAAGTTCATGTGCAAATGAGGGGATTTTCATAAGTGATACTTAAATAATGCCTTTTTTATTTCTTTGCCACTTTTTGCTCCCCAAACCTGCTCACAGAAAATTAAGAATGCAGTATTTCTTAAAAATCTATGCACCTCAAATCCTAGTTAGCAACAAGACAGTTAATGGTAGTTAATTGTATAAAATTGCCAGTGTTACATTGATGTCAACCAGGGCAATAGCTTGGGCAGAGGGGGCCTGTGTTCACCCCTCTCTCCGGCGGCCCCCAGGGGTGAGGGAGATAATGAAGAAGATCGTGAGTGGTGGAGCTGGGGGCCCCTCAGAAGCTCGGGTTCTTTGAATCCATCCACTCAATTATAGCTACACCCCTGGTGTCAATATAATGTGATCTCTAACAACAGAGGGGCTTGGCAAGGCCCTCACATTATGCCCCCAAAGGAAAAAAACAAAAAGTAGTTACGATAGAGAGCTACTGTCCTTCCAGAGTGTGCCATGCCAGTTTGTGGAAGGAACCCCTTGCCATTTGGCTTTGTTTGCCCAAGGGAATGCTCTTTGCATATATCCTACTTGGAAGAGTGTTACCTTGTCTTGACTTACCTGCTCACATTGCGTGAATGAAAATTGAGAGCAAGGAACGTGACAGGCATCAGCATCATTGGGCAGTGGGCTGGGGGCTCACTGCTGCATCACTTGTCCATGACTTGTCCCCTTTGCTAAGCAGGGTCCATCCTGGTTTGCATTTGAGTGGGAGGCTACATGTGTGAGTACTGTAAGCTATTCCCCTTAGGGGATGGGGCCGCTCTGGGTAGAGCACCTGACTGCTTGCATGTAGATTTCAAGTTCCCTCCCAGTCCCAGGCATCTCCAAGATAGGGCTGAGAAAGACTCCTGCCTGCAGCTTTGGAGAAGCTGCTGCCGGTCTGTGTAGACAATACTGAGCTAGATGAACGAATGGTCTGACTTGGCAAATGGCAGCTTCCTATGTCCCTATGATCTGTAGCACAGAAATTCTTGGGACCCAGCAGAGAGCAATTTGCCAGAGGCCTCTTGAAACCTGGAGCCAACCTTGGCAAAACACACACAGCAAAGAAAAACCATCAGTGTGGAAACTATCAAGGTAGAAATCTGGGCAGGAGGAATGGACAAGTGTAGAGTTCCAAGAAAACAATCCACTCACTTATATTGTGATGATCAGTACAACGTGGAAGTTTCAGATAAACTTGTAACCCACTTGTTATGACAGACAACCTCCTTTTATTTGGATCACCTAATGCTTAAAATGCAGGATGCAAGCTTGAGTCACAGGACTCTGTGGAAGCTTGCGCCAACATTTTTAATGCCAGCTGTTGTAATAAAGCAACTGCCCTGCTTGGAATCAGTGCAGCCACATGTTAACTTATTATATCGCAGAAACCCAGAGCCAAGAATAAGCAGAGTTAGAGAAGGCTTTGATAAGTCCTTAGATGCTACCCTGCCACCCTCCCAAATTTCAATTAGATTTGTTCAATATTTAGTTCCTCAGGATTCTGAAGTACAGCCCATTTTCAGTACCAGTACAGAGTTTCTCCAAGGATGAGCAAAGAGCATTTCCTTTGAAGGTCAACAAGAGAGGATTTCCAGGTCAGCAGGTTTGAGTCCGAGCACCTCAGTTTCATTTTTCCAATGAAACACTGAACTCTTGCAGCTGCTTTGTTTTGCATATGGATCAGTGCCCATCATGGGCAAATGTGAAAAGAAGGAACTGTACCTCCCATCTTGGCAGCGCAAATGTGGCTGTCAAAGAAGGAATGAAGGCTTCCTCTTACCTTCCTTATCGTGGAATAGAAACAATTTGACCTTAGGGGAAAAGAAAATTAGTTTCAGCCTTAGTTGCCGTGTCGTCGTGTGTGTTCCATCAGCCCATTAATCTGAGAAAGGCTCACCACGAAGACAAGAACCTCTTGTTGCTTACCTACTTGCCAGAAGGTCCTCTGTCACAGTTCTTAAACTGTTGTGATTAGCTCCAGTCTTGAGAGGGGTGCCACTTGCTTTTTTTGGTTTGGAATCCATGGGTGACCATATAGTACGAGAGCAGCTGGCAAGACACTTGGAGCTTCTGGAAAGGAACAGCACCTGCCACCTTGCCACAAATGCAACCCTCCGAAAGCTGCAATTATGATCCAACTGGGTACCCAGGCATATAGTGGTAATGTGTGCACCATTTCTTTCCATTGTGAATGACCCCAGTAATTTAACACAGCACTGGTTAACAAAGGTTGATAGGGCTCGGTTACTTTTCTTTAATCATCATGAAGCGTTATGGACAAATATCCAATGGTTAAGGATTAACTACAAACTAGGATGTGAAATCCTGGACTGAAATGGGTTTGCTAACCATGGCTTGTGCCCATCATAGTGAAGTGTAAGCAGCTTGCCTAGAGTGCAAGAGGCTGTTAGTTCAAATCCCTGCTGGTGTACTTCCCAGACTGTGCCTAGTAAATACATTTGTAGTCATCTTTATCGGGCAGCAGCAGTATAGGGAGGTGCTGAAAGGCATCATCTCATACTGTGAGGGAGGAGGCACTGGTAAACCACTCCTGTATTCTACCAAGAAAATCACATGGGATGTGATTGTGAGGCGTCGACACTGATTCGACAGCACGATCTTTCCAAGGCAGTTTCCCCACTTCTCCAGCCTCATTGCTTGCAAAGGTAACAAGTTGTTCTACGGGTACATCCGCAAATGAAACCCAAGCTTCACTATGCACATCTGGGCTCTATGTAAAAGGTAAATGTAAAGTGTGCCGTAAAACCGATTTCGACTGCTGGAGCAAATACCAGAGCTACTGCTGGCCACAGTTGTGTTATATCTGCATTGGGGCTAACAGCCAACTGGCTTTTCTCAGGCATTTTACAAAAGGGTTAACCCCACACTTTATGTAAGGGAGAGGGTTATTCAGCCAGCACTTAATACCTCAAACAAAAAGCTGCTTGTGATCAAGTCTGCTAGGGAGTCCTCCTATCTCTTTACCTAGAAGGCCTTTCACTTATTTCAGGTCAGTCTTGGCCTGCTGTGCTGAATCAGTGGCGAGGGAAAGACGGTTCTCCCTGCTTCTCCATCATCATGTCACATTTTCCAGGCCAAGCCCAGACTTTGAAAGCAAGTTCCAGCATTGAGCCTGATCACCATCAGCAATTAGGTTATGACAGTGTCCTCCTCCCCCAGCAAAGGGGCAATCCTGGCAAGGACCTAAAGGCAGTTTTGACAACATCCACCAGCAGAACACATCTAGACAGGTTACTTGTCCTCCCTTTTCCACCTTTGTGAGTAAATTTGGTAGTATAGCCTGCTTCTCACTTCCTAAATCCACACACTTGTCAAGTGTCCATCTATTAATAGGGACCTCCCACACAGGGGAATTGGGGGTTGTGGGGAGAAACCCCTGGACTACAAGGATAAAATGTTATCCAAGTAAAACAGGCAATTTCCACCAATTTCTTGCCACCTTGAGGTTCTATATCTTCCTCTGGCCTGGCCTCTTTCAATGCAAATATGCAGTGTGTCATACACACATCCAGATATGCCCAGTCCTTTCCTTCAGGTTCTTACTTTTTAAACTGTCCCTCATCCTTTGATGCTTCGATGTCCAGCCAATCCCTGTGCCTCCCCTGGCTCACAAGCTAGAGAGCTGAGGCCTGGCTAGTGCCCAAAGAAAAGTGGACTCTTAGTGTCTCCTGTCTTCTGCTCTATGAGCTCACCAAGGTCATTTGCCAAGTCAGTAGCCAAGCTGGAAAAGAGAGCCAAGTCTCTGTAGTCTCCTCCTAGTGGAGATGGGCTTCTCTACTTCTTGCAATCCTGGCTTGGGAGTTAGACCCATTTCGATGCAGGAAGGAAGGGACATATCACCAAGTCAGCAGCAAGACCATCTATCCCCCAATCCTCCCCCTTCATCCACAAAATATAATCCCAAACACAGCAAATCACAAGGAGCATGAAGGTCTATTGCAGACACACCAAACCTGGAAGAGCAGAAGGTGGCAGAGGCCCTCAGCTAGTGCTGGAAAGTAGTCTTTGAATGAAGATGCCCAATGTGTTTCAGCCATAGATCTTCCTCAGGGGCACCAAAACAAACATAGGTTAAAAAAAAAAAGATATTAAAACAGATGCAAAGTGTTAGATGGAATCAAATTGCCTGTCCTTTGGTCAGAGCTCAGCAGGATTAGAAGCAAACAGGCCCATGATCAGGTCCCAGAGCAGACAAACAAAGATAGACAACTGTCTAAGACCATACAGTGGAGGAGCATGGTGCCCCCACCCAGGAAAGGTGCTTGGCTGGGGTGGGGGAAAGCCAGAGGCCAGGTCTACCAGCCATCCAACCCACCCTTGGTCCGCCAGGGAGGGTGACTCAAAACGAGGGTGCAGGTTGGCTGGGGGGGGAGTATAGTGTTCCCACCCAGGAAAGGTGCTTGGCTGCTGGGGTGGGGTGTGTGTTTGTACACACACACACACACACAGAGGCCAGTAGGGCCTCTATTGGCTCCCCAGATCACCTGACTCCACTTGGGCTTACCGGCTGCAATTTCCTTCCTTTGACACTGTTGCAGAGGAGGTGCTGTGCAGCAACAAGGCTCAGACCAGGCAGTCTCTCCCTCCCTCCCTGTCAGTTGTCTTGCTGGCACAGAGAGTAAGGCGCCTATACCTTGCTGCCACATCTGAGCCTGCTGGCACCTTACACCTTCAAACAGAAAGTATAAATATTGCATAAACAACTCAAAATATTTACTGATCAACATCCAGGCAACATCATACAGTAATAACCAATAACATCCACCACACTTCAGAAACCTGGAGGATTAAACATGATAGGCAATTTATTTTATAATCTCAGTTCTGTTGGTGCAAATTTGGGAGGGAAGACCTATTCACTGGGTTTTCTTCACAAAATAAATCACTAGCTTTGGGCTCCAACTTCTGGCCCTTCCTCTTCTTTCACACCACAGATAAAGCACCTGTAGAGCAAGTAGCCAACAAATAATTGCCTATCAACCGCCCACAGACTTGTGTTTCAGGTGGTTTACAAATATGTTAAATAAATAGGGGCCAGCATGGTGTAGTGGTTAGAGTGCTGGGCTAGGACCGTGGAGACCCAAGTTCAAATCCCCATTCAGCCATGAGACTTGCTGGGTGACTCTGGGCCAGTCACGTCTCTCTCAGCCTAACCTACTTTGCAGGGTTGTTGTGAGGAGAAACTTAAGTATGTAGTACACCGTTCTGGGCTCCTTGGAGGAAGAGCAGGATATAAAATGTAATAAATAAATAACTCACTCAAGCAAGTGAGCCAAGCCACATGTGACAGAAGACAGCCAAAACAAAAACAAAACCAAAAAGAGTCACCGGACAGTTGGAGAAAATGTTTCTTCCTGAACCCAGATGCCTGACCTCAAAGGCCAATGGAATTATGGAAATACTTCTGTGGGGATTTGTCAGAGAGTTCTAGTGGCACGATGGACTTCAAGGCCCACTTCTGACAGGATGGATGAATCTGTTACATTTATATTACAATCCCTCCAAGGAGTTGGGAACAATGTTGTGCAGTCCAAGCCTATGCAATGTTTACTCAGAAGCAAGCCCACAGAGTCCAATGGGACTAGCAAAGTGTGTGCAAGAGGGTTGCCTTTGTCATGCAACACTAACCACTGTATCACTTCAGCATTCTGTATGGCCTTGGGCAAGTTATGATTACCTCATCCTCAGTTTTCCTTTTCAAAAATAGAAATATGAATGGTTTCCCTTCCAGGCTGAGGATCCCTGATTTATGCATGTAACCGTGCAAAAAAGAGAGCATGTCAGCAATGAGTAATTTCTAAAAAGAGGTTCTGAGACTCAGGCTATCTGCAAGCCCTGTGCTACTATGTGAGTGAGGGTAGGGTCTGCAAGGTAAGGGGAATATACTCTGCCCATGGTCAGAGACACTGCCCTGTATTATCACTTCGCATAGTCCAGAGCTGGTTTTAGCACTGAAAATAGATGTTGTAGCTCAGGTCTGACCCTGGGTGTGAGTTCTGGATCAGGTGCAAATCCTTGCTTCAAGATGAAGCCGAGTGGGGGACCTCAGTGTTCTATCTCGGCCAGACCGACCTCACACAGTTGCTCTTCCATTAAAATGGGGTGAAGCAGAATAAAGTGTCAGTAGTCCACTCTGGGAGGTGAAATAGGGTGAGAGGCAGTGGGCCCTCTAATTTTTTTCATCTCTGTGCAGAATGACTTTTGTTCTGGGCAGCAGTATCAAGGCAGTCTGTGTGCACATGCATTCAGAGGGGGGTCTTCCTAATTCAACCTGAGCGGACATCAGAAAACTTGTGAGCACATGCACATGTGCATGCCCAGGGGCATAACAAGGCTGGAGTGGGCCCAGAGACAAAATTTTAAAATGGGTCCCTTGCTGATACACACACACGTCACAATATATAGTCATGTGACTTGCCTCATGTAACTTGCCTTTGGGGGGGGCCCTCAAGGTATGGGGGCCCCCAGGCAGCCGCCTCCCTTGCCTAATAGTAGTTACGCCCCTGTGCACGCCTTAGAGGGAACAATGGTGAGAGGTAAAGGCAAGTATGCCCTCAACTCGATTTCGACTCCTGGCACCCACGGAGCCCTGTGGTTTTCTTTTGGTAAAATACAGGAAAGGTTTACCATTGCCTCCTCCCGCACAGGGTGAGATCCACTCCAATCCAATCCAAATAAACTAAAGTGCTGACGTTTCTGTAGCATCAACAGAGTGCCGGGCGCTATACAGAACAAAGATATAAAGCCGCCTCCTCCACCCAGAAGGGTTTTACAATCTCCAACATGCCATTTACACTGGGGGGGGGGGATATCACAGTGACGATCGCAACACAAACAGTTTGCCTCAGTTGACGTCACTAACGCGGGCAGTGAAAGACTTGAAGGGCTCCCCCCCCATTGGAAGTTTATTGCTTTTAATTTAGTTTTAAAGTTTCCTGAAAGCACAAAGAAGCACAGCAAGAGTCCCCAAACACCGGACCAAGCTCACACCCCACACATCTCTCACACAAACCACCATAGTCCATTACTTTGCCGCTTCTTGGGGGAGCGGCGAGTGGGGAGGAGAATGAAGAGCTGAATGAGGAGAGAAAACAAACCTTGGGGCAGAGGGATTGTTCCGCGAGTCTTGTCTTTTGGGGAGGGGGGCGGTGGAACCAAACGCGACTGTGAGGAGTGTGGAGGAGGTCAACGCGTCAAGGCGCCCTAAGGCTACCTCGGGGAGACGGAGGAAGGACAGGAGCTGGAAAACAGGCGGCACACGACGAGCAGGAGAAGGCGGAGGCAGGACAGCAGATGGGACGGTGCCTTGGAAGGGGGCGGTGCGGTGCCGCTGAGGCCGCCTCCTTGGCTTTCCAGAGCACTGAGCGGCGGCTGCACGGCCGCCCCGCGGGCTTAGCAAGCAGCAGCCGCGCTCCGTCTCGGGTGTCTTTTCCTGCCTGGCTGTCCGATGCTAATGCTGCGGGCGCCCGATCCGCGCCCTGGAGCCGGAGCGCTCATGGCCCAGCCCGAGGGGGTGGACTTGGCCGGCTGCGGCGTGGATGAGGAGCCCGGGCAGGCTGCGCGCTCTCGAGGGCGCAGACCCTCCGGCCGCCGCGGGTCCGCCTACAAGATCAGCCGCCGGAGCTCGACCGAGCTGGGACTGCGGGGTTTCGACGGCGGAGGCGAAGTCCCTGCCGCGATCCCGACGACCGGCCCGGTGGAGGAGCTGAAGGAGGTCATGGTGCCGGCTCCGGTTTCAGGGAGCGCCCGAGCTCCCTATGCCGCTCCGGCCACGGGATCTGTGGGCAGCGAGAGTCCTCCCGAAGTTGTCGCGTCGCACCCGTTACTCTCGCCTGCGGAGAGCCGCCACGATCGCGACCACTGGGAACAAGAGGAGAACGAAGAAGCGGAGACCCGCGCAGTGGCCACGTCCCCCGACGGCCGCTTCCTCAAGTTCGACATCGAGATCGGCCGCGGCTCCTTCAAGACTGTCTACAAAGGGCTGGACACTGAGACCACGGTCGAGGTGGCTTGGTGCGAGCTGCAGGTTAGTAAGGAGGGGCTCCCACAGGTGCAGCTTTTTTTCTTCTGGCAGGGCTCCGCTTGATTAGCAGCATCGCAGGCAGAAATGCAACAGATGCAAGCTTTCCCCCTTAATGGAGAAGCCGTCGGTTTCTAAAACTTTGCTTGTCTTGCAGCCCTACCAAGAAAAACGATGACAATTCTAAGGGGGAAGGGAGGGAGAAATTGGAAGGTTAGGGATCTGAGACAGATTAAAGTAAGGCTTAAGTTGTTCCAGGGTCAGCCTCTGGGATCTGTTATCTACAGCATAACAGATTTCTCGGATGTGTGAAGAGATTTAATAAAGAAGAGTGCCTCTGTTCACATGCAGAGTGCATTTCCTTCAATGACTACAGTCTCACACACTGGGATTAAGAAGTGCCTCCAAGACATAGGGGGAAGTCTTTGGGAATGCTTGAGTCCTGATGACTTTCTTTTAGTAACTAAACCCTGACTGGAGAACTAGTTTCTGGAGGAAAGGATGGGGGCACACAGATGATGTGTGAAAGACTGAAATATTTTACATCTGGGGTGGGGAACAGACTGGAGGAGGTGCTGGGGTGGCTGTTTATGTACTTTTTGATTATAAATTGTAAGCTGATTTGGATCTTTTGTGAGGAAAGTTAAAATAAACAAATAAAAATAAGCACAGAGGTGGAAGAGGACCATAATGGGTGCCCTTGTGTGACATGTGGAGAGAGGCAGCAGATAGTGGCCTGTCTGGTGCCAGAGTGAGAAGTCATAGTGGGTGTGCGCCACTCCTCTTGGGGAGGGGGTAACAAGGCAGGTCAGACAAGATTCAAAAGAGGTGGGGAATGGCCATGGTGCCTGCTTGAAGGAAATAGTAAATATGCCCAATTGGCTGGACCTGGGAGTAGAGAGCAAGGGAGACCTTGAGGTGGGAACCTGCCTTCTTGACATCAAACTGAGGGGCATCTGTTGGATGCTGCTGTTTGAGTTATGCATGTCTGAGGGGAACCTTCTCATGTAGATTTTTTCCATGGGGAGGGGGCACTATTGCTGGGTGAGTTACAGGCTCTTGGGTCTGTCAGTTGTCTTTTGGTTGTCTGCTAGCCCCGTTCTCCTTGGACCTATTCTGGAAGTGGTCCAGCAAGGAGCCATCTTTTTGCATGCTTCCTCCAGATAAGTTGAAGAGGCAGGGGAAAGAAACACCATGTGGTGTTTCTCCTCTGTGTGGAGCAGTACTGTGTACTCCTCTGTGTGGAAACTCCTCTGTGTGGAACTGTACTGGCCAGAGTTTGCCAAAGGGAGTGCCAATTCTGCTGTCCATTAGCATCAGAAAATGGGCTTGTGCCTTCAGCCTTGAGTGTGCCTTGAAACCCATGCTCAGGTCTTGAAAAGAGAGCTGGTGGGTCTGAAGCCTGCCTGGAGGTCATGCCCCTTCTGTGTTGTCAAATCCCAGATGCACAGGTAGGGGCAAGTTTGGCTGCTCAGTGTTGAGGCCCAATGTGCTCTGCATGTGCTCAGAGACACACCTGCATTGTACCGTATTTCAGGACTGAGTTTTGGTTGGAACACAGGTTTCAACTCCTGGCACTCACTGACCCCTTTTTGGGACTGGCTAGGTTGTGCCTTTCCATGGTCCCTGTTGGATGAATTTGAGTGGGTGGTCTCATTGGCGCCCCTTCCCCATAGTCTGTCATGAATGGACAGAGTGAAGAGATGGTGCTCACTCATGCCTCTGCCACTACATCAGGGCTTGCACTGAGCCAGTTCTGGGCCGGCAGCTGCTTTTCTGCTGGCTTTGTTTGCCAGAAGGATTACATTCGGCAGACTTCAATGTGACTTTCTTGGCACAATGAAATCAGTCATGTGCCATAAAGGTGTATAAGACGGATTTCTCTTGATTCTCTCAGTGCTTAGGGAGATGTGTCTGTGTTTGTGTTTGGAACAGGTGATGGGCATGGTGGTGGACTTTTGTTTTGTTTCCAAAAATTCAAGTGTGTGTGTGTGTGTGTTACGAAATGTTTTATCTGAGAATAGATAGCAAATGACGTTTTAGAGGCAGACAGAGCTAGAGAAATACCAGGTACTTGCTTGTCCTAGGAATTTCCAGTTTGTTTTCAGCTCCAGGCAGGGCTCATGCCTATGAATTTAAAACATTGTTACCCTAGTTGAAAAGGCATTCTGCTTGATGGAGTGTGCGGTGAAATTTGAAAGCCTGCGTAATTTGGCACCAGCCTAAGTTAGTCAAACAAATGTATTATTTTCTATACCCTATATGTCCTATTCTTTAAATTTGGTAGTTCTGTCACCATTTATTGAACTAAACATTGTATCTTCCATCCCTCAGACTTCCAGAGAACTTTCTAAGAATGAAATCATTATTTAAAACAAAGGTGCTCTCTTCAAATTGTTTACATTTACTGGATTTTGTAATTGGCTAGAGACTTGCTGCCAAAGATTAGGCTAGCTAGTGCATCAGAATGTGAACTTCTTCTTGCTGCCTCCTGGGCTCTCTGGTTCACATTCTTTCCTATCTGTCCCTACCAACAGAACACAGCCTCTTCCTTTCTCTCAGTTCTGAGTAAACTTTTTCCGCAACTCCCTCCTCCCAGTTTTTCTTTCTTCAGCTCCATATTTCATCTCTCAGACATTTGGCTCCACCCATTCTTCCCTCAGGTTTCTGCTTTTTAGTCTACCGAGCCATTCTGGGCCCCTTGCCCATTTTCTCTCTACTTCCTAGGGCTCCTTCCCACTCCACTTCTCAGTGTTCAGTCTTTCTGCCTGCCCAGGACCACTTCTCTGTCCCCTTCTTGTAAAAGAAGGTAGTCTCTCTTATGTCTAGATCCTGTATGAGGTTTGTTCCAACTAAACAGATTTTTCTCTTTCTTTGCAGAAGCTGCAGTGTTTGTCAAAATGCTTTTGCTAACATCAACCCTCTCAGTAGGTAGAATATTTGTGAACATTCCATGGCATCCAAACAGCTCCCCCAGTGGCCAGTGGAGAGTAGGTGGATAGTAAACTTGCAAATGAAGGCTACTTTTTATCCTATATAAATATGTTAGAAAATCTGAGGATAATGTGGAAGAATAAGGGCATTGATTTTACTCTGATAAAAAATTATTTTCTTAAAGTCATGGTGAAATGCCAGACTTGAAATTGTGTGTCATTCATACACTGGGTCAAAACAAATGAGGGAAAAACTTTGCTTGACATTTTGAAAATACATTAGTAATTTTAAAAGTTTTATTCTGCCAGTTCCTAAGGTGACTAGTGTTGATTGCAGTTCACCCTGGGATCTTCCCTTGACCTCACTAATATTTATCACAATTGTTTGCATGGTAAAGGTAAAGTGTGCTGTTGAGTCGGTGTTGACTCCTGGCGTCCACAGAGCCCTGTGGTTGTCTTTGGTAGAATACAGGAGGTGTTTACCATTGCCATCTCCCATGCAGTATGAGATGATGCCTTTTAGCATCGTGGTACAATAACTTTATATAATGATACAAGGATGCCATTTTCCCAGGACATTTGTGTCTACAAATGTTTGCAGTTTGTGGCAAGAGATAGAAGAGAAGAAAATAGAGTTTTCCTCTCAAATCAGAGGGTGGCCATGTTAGTATGTGACAGCAAGCACCGGGTGGGGGGGGGAGTGGGGGGAGGGAAGAAAGAAAAAAGGGTGGGGAGGGTGCTGTGGCACTTTAAAGATGTGAGACTTTGTAAACTAGAACCAGTAAAGTGTCCTGGGAGATTGAAATGTTATCCCGCTGGTTTCTAAGTGTTGCCATTTTTAATGATTTGTGTAGAAACTGACCTGTTTGTCCTATTCATATAGATAGCAGAGGTGGATGTAGTGGCATATATCATGTTGGAGGATGAGTAGCTGGATAAGTCTCAGATGCTATTTGGTCTTGTAATCATGTTGCTTGAGTGGCAGTTTTAGATTAAGGGACTGACAGGCTGGTACCCAGGAGTAGGCTACTGCAGAATAGGCCCAGAGGAGAAAGTGGTAGAACACAGCTCCCCCGCCCACCACATATACCTACTAGCTAAAACTGCTAGAAGGTATAATCAATGATTCATAGCTTAGCTCATCTTGAACAACAATACTTCTTTTTTATAAGTTTGTCCTTGCTTACCGACAGCCCACTAATCTTAAAACAGCGATTCAACAGTAATCGTTGAGCCACCTAATAGAGACATAAACCCAAGGACAAGGCTCTGCAGCAAACCTAGATATCAGCACATATTCACTCAAGCAACATTAATGACATCAGGAACACCATCAGAAGTTCGTTCACTTGCTCCTCTTCCATTGTGATATGTGCCATCACCTGCAAATAATGTCCTTCTTCTGCCACTCGGCTGCTAACCGGAAAGTCACCATTTTCCAACAACAACAACAACAAAACTTCAAAGGAACTCTACCATGAAATTACTGAACTAGAATGTATATCAGTAAGTTTGACTGTATTTGTTTAGGTCTCAATAGAAGCCAAAGTTCTCTCTCTCACTACATATGTTCGACTAGCTTAGCAAAGTCATTCAGATTGTGTTATCACCAATTACTGTTGTTGTGAATGGCCACCTTGCTTCTCTTGCATACATTTGAGCTTTGAATGGAAATGTCACAGACTGTATCTCTTGCATTTAATGGCCTTTTGGTCCCACTGTTTTTATCTCCCCCCTCATATTCTTTCTATCTATCTATCTATCTATCTATCTATCTATCTATCTATCTATCTATCTGCCATTTGAGAAGGATACTTCATGCATCTGATAAGTGAATTCCTGTCCACAAAAGCTTATGCCACAATAAATCTGTTAGGCCTTAGGGTGTCCTTTTTGTGTGTTCTCTCTCCATTGTTACTCCAATCATCTTTGGTAATCATTTGGGAGCCTCGTCTTGCTTGGGTTCCAGAGCTGAGTTGTTGCTTCTATTCCCTACCCTCTTCCCATTTGCTTTGATTTATTTTTACCAGATCCAAGAGCAAGAGAAGAAGGGCACCTTCTACTTCTTGTTATAGTGGCCTAAAGGAGTGTCTTTCTATCTTTGGTCTTTGCCTTCTTCTGCATGTCCCAAAATCTGCATTTGTAGGCAAGGGGATTGCAGCTGAGCTGTTTGGGGTCAGAGAGCAAAAGCTTCCTTCCCCCTACACCTTGGGCCTCAGATTCATTGCTGTCCACAGTCCATCTCACTGCTTTGAGACATATGGCCTCAAGCAGAGTTTATTTGAAAATGGGGGAAATTCCCCAGGATGTTTTTCACACCCGGCTTTTGATTCACATCTCCTCTGAAATGGAGGTGTGCATTCACATATATGCCAAATTTACCCTCAAGCCCCTGAGAGCTTATGGGGATTACTTAACACACAATTTGGGTTTTTCATTTGCGTTAAGAGTGTAGTCCAATTTATATCTAGGGTTAAAAAAAATCCACTTTTTGCTTTTTGTTTTTGTTTTTTGCAGCTTCGAACTCACAGTTAAGCCTCGCAGCAAATCCACGGCAAAGCATTCTGTCTGGGGAAGCTCCTGTAGCTGCTGTGGCGGGCACCTTCCTGCACCTCCTTGGATTTCAGCAGTACTAGGCTGAGCTCAGGGCAGCAACTGAGCTCAGGTGATGAGGGAGGGTTTCCTGTTTGCCCTGCTCATGTGCTGGGGCTGGTTGCAGTTTGACACCTTCCTCTACATTCTGTCCTTGGTGCTCTAGACTTGTTAGTTACCCATGGCAAGGGCTTTGCCGAATGCTTCCATGTGTATGTGAGGGAGCATAAAGCTCAATTTCCCTGTGGCAGAGATTGAGGAGATGGAGCACAACCTTAGCAAGCTGCGTCCTATGAGACAGGCTTATTTAAAATGTTCTCTGCCTCCCTAAATTTAGACAGGTAGTGCGGGCCTCTGGAATGGGAGGGAGCTTTGAAGGGAAGGGAAAGAAAGCAGTCCTCCTGAGAAGGCTTAGGAATGTGCACTGGGTAACAGTGGAAATGAACAGTGTTTCATTTCTTTTCTTTCTTTTTTAAAGGTGTTGGGATGGAAGCCTGCCTAAAGGCTGCACCCTGTGACCTTGAGATCTTTGGCTTTCTCTGATCTCATATATGAGGGGTTTGGTTTACTCAGTACTGAGGGGGAAACACCACTCTGCGTATGCTCAAAGGGTACGGTTGTCTTCCTATGGCCTAATGCTGAGTCCTAGCAAGCCACTTTTTAATATGGGATGAAATGCCAGCCCCTGGCCTCAGAGAGGTCTGTTGGCAAATCAAGGCACCATGCCATCTGTTCCCTCAGCTCTCTCCCTACCCCTTCTCTCAACACTGCCTTATACCAAAGTACTGTTGGACCATTGGTCCATCTAGCCCAAAATTGTCGATTCTGAGTGGCAGTGCTTTTCTACTGAGTTTTCAGGCAGATGAGGTCTTTGCCAGCCCTGTGATCTGATATTCTTTTAACTGGACTTGCCAGAAACTGTACACGCAAACCATATACTCTGCCACTAAGCTATGAGGCACGCGCGCGCGTCTGTGTGTGTGTGTGTGTGTGTGTGTGTATGAGACCAGAGCAGCCCATGAGAATGCACAGCCTTTACGCATGTAACAGCAGTGGCAGGGTAGCAGAGTCAATTTTGCCATTTGACTGCAGCCCCTTGTGCCTCTGAAAGAGGACTTCTGAGTTTTGGAGGGCTTTCTGGAGGGTTTGAGGGTCTGACACTAGAAGCTGGGAAGCCACAAAGACTCATGCATGAGTGGAAGTTATCTTGTCTTTCTTTCAGTCCAAGTCAGAGACTCCCTTCCTGTCGCTCACACACATCTGTCTCACTCTCTCCCATTTCCCGAGATCCATTCAGGGCGATGAAGAGGAGGAGGAGAGGAAAAGGGGGTTAGCTGGCAGGGCCAAGGTACCCAGCAGCATGCCTTATTTGGCGTAGGGGGCTATTGGTTGACATCTTTACATTATACAGTATGGTGCCCAGAAACTGGAACTGGTAAAAAGCTCTCATACAGAAAGGCTGGTGCCTTTCTGGCTCTTCTTCCATATGGCTCCCCCCCCGCTTTCCCCCTTTTTTTGCGGGGAGGGGGCATCTAAAAATAAGAAACATTTATCAAGCTTTCCAAAGCCTGTTTTTTTTTTAAAGCAGACCTTACACTGGGGATCAGCCTCATGCACAAACACAGGATTTTCTGTCACTTGTTCTCTTTTTAAAAAATAGCCCTGTCCTATTTTCTCCTGCAGTTGTTCATTATGTTGCCCTTTAAAACATCTGTGGTTAGCAAACCACAGTCCAGTCCTGAGCTGTAGGTACTAGTTCAGCCTGTGCCCCTCAAGTCCAGCCTCCCCATTTAAAAATTCTACTTAGGTCTATTTCTGTTTCCCAGATGTGAGTTTCAAGCCACACTTTATGGATGGTGTTTGGGGTAGACTGGTGTGTGTGTGTGGTGGTGGGGGGGGGGAGTGGTGAGTACAGTCTGGACTGGAGATGTGTAACAGATAAACAAATATTTGCTGAAGATTGTTATTTTCTGTAGGCCTGAAGGGCAGATGAGCCAGTGGAAGCTGGATGCACCTTTTGGGTTCTTTGGAGAAAGGGGAACAGAGGGATCAGCATTAACAGGACTGAAAACATATTTCAAAGTTATAAATACAAGCATTAATACTTTAGGAAGCACTCTTTAGGCAATTCTCTTTATTTAGCAGGGGGAGAGCAACTGACCCTATCCATCCCCAGCACAGCATCCCTACAGTGGTTGTTGTTGGTGTCTATCTTATGTTTCTTTTTGAGACTGTGAGCCCTTTGGAGACAGGGAGCCATTTTATTTACTTACTTACTTATATCAGTGTAACCACTCTGGGA
The DNA here is from genome assembly GCF_027244095.1 of Hemicordylus capensis. Lineage (NCBI taxonomy): Eukaryota > Metazoa > Chordata > Lepidosauria > Squamata > Cordylidae > Hemicordylus > Hemicordylus capensis. The sequence continues at coordinate 56,043,204 of NC_069662.1, forward strand.
ACCTTTGTTGAAAAAGCAGTATATAAATATCCATCGTATTTGTTTTCGTATACTCCTGTGAAGTTCTCAAATTAATATCAGAATTTTTAGCTGCCAGCACAAAAGTTCTAGGAGCTAGACATTTTCAGTCCTAGACACAGGATCCTGTAATCAGGTGACATGTTAGAGGACCATTTCTTATCTGGCAACATAGCATTATTTTTTCCCCCATTTGAGATTATATGCTATTGTACTCAAAAGACTCAGCCACCTAATGGCGCAGAGGGGAAATGACTTGACTAGCAAGCCAGAAGTTGCCGGTTTGAATCCCTGCCCCGCTGGTATATTGGGCAGCAGCAATAAGATGTTGAAAGGCATCATCTCATACTGCACGGGAGATGGCAATGGCAAATCCCTCCTGTATTTTACCAAAGACAAGCACAGGGCTCTGTGGTCGCCAGGAGTCGACACTGACTCGACGGCACACTTTACCTTTACCTTTTACTCAAGAGACTCAGATAGCAATATGTTGATTTAAAATAGCAAAGGAATAGTACCATACACTTTAATAAGGTCCGTTCCCCTATTCCTTTAAGGCACTACCTAATACCTGCCCAGGATATTTTGCTTCTGTAAAAAGCTCAGACTTAGGGGGAAACCACTGCCATGTCTCCACCTACATACTTAGCTGTTCTGGCTGCAGCTCCTTTTTCGAATCCCAGTCTAGAATTTTGCCTCAGTTCCATTGCAGACATTACCTCACCCAGGAGGTTCCTAGATTGTGTGGATGGGATATAGGCAGTGGTTAATTCTTGAATGACAGCTCATGGGCTTCAGATTTGCCTAGCATTGGATCCTTCGATGGGGAGACCCTCCCCTCCCCTAACCAGTTGCCTGATTGCTTTAGTAGGGAGGAAGGGCATTCTGTACAGATGCAGAGGTACTTTTATTGATTGATTGATTTTTATTTTTACATTTATATCCCGCTCTTCCTCCAAGGCGCCCAGAGTGGCGTACTACATACTTAAGTTTCTCTTTCACAACAACCCTGTGAAGTAGGTTAGGCTGAGAGAGAAGTGACTGGCCCAGAGTCACCCAGCTAGTCTCATGGCTGAATGGGGATTTGAACTCGGGTCTCCCCGGTCCTAGTCCAGCACTCCAGCCACTCTAACCACTACAGCACGCTGGCTTTTGTATTTATTATTGCCTCATGTCATTCAAGGTTGAGCTCTAACACTCAGGATAGTTTTAAGGCTGAGGCCCAGTGAGCCTGGACTCAAAATTAATCCACAAGTAAATCCCTGTTAATCTCATTTATCCTCCTTTGAGTCTTTCTGTTCCTTCTTTACAAAATTACAGCTGTAACTAGGCTTGCTAGAACCTGGCTGGGGAGGGGCATTGTGTGTGTGTGTGTGTGTGTGTGTGTGTGTGTGTGTGCGCGTGCACACGCTAGGGGTGTCATTCAAGGAGGGAGTCTTCCTTGGTCTGGCATTCTTCATCCTGTCTAAACCGGATTGATCTTTCTCCCTCCCTCCCTCTTAAAACTTGGTGGTATCACATTACCCCGGGTTGCAGCAGAAGGCGTTGGAACGGGGCCAGCAGAGTGTCGGCTCTCCAGGCAGCTGTTGTTTGCACCCAGTGCCCCAGCTGAATGGGGGCTTCTCTGTTAAGATCCATGCTGTTGCCCTCTGCTGTCTGTAGCTCTAGAAGGCAGTTGGTATGTGGTCTGTCTCCCTCTGCTCAGAAGAAGGTGGGAGGTTTGCGAGGAAGAAGACTGGGAGAAGTGAGGCAAGGAATGGGGTACCTACAAGGAAGTCAGTGTGGTCCAAAGAATAGATAACTGGATCTGGTTCCATTGTGCCATTGTAGTAGCCTTGGGTAAGTCATTTTCTCAAGTCAGGTTTCTCAGTCTGTACAGTGAAAATCAAAGGGCCGTGTGACAGGAGGATGGACGTGACAAAGACTGTAGAGCACTTTGCATGTTGAAAGTGCTGGAGAAATGAAAAGATATAGTGGTGCTAGTTTATTGAGTGGGTTATTATAGTTTATTGGGGGTATGCAGGGCAGCTGCTTGGTCAGCAGTCTGGATTTATGATTTCAACCTAGCAAAACCTGCTTTATTGGACTGAATGGCCTTGAAAAGGCCCAAACACCTCAGGAATCTCATCCCAAAGCTGACAGATATTACTTCTCAGGTGGAACATAGGAACATAGGAAGCTGCAATATACTGAGTCAGACCATTGGTCTATCTAGCTCAGTATTGCCTTCACAGACTGGCAGCGGCTTCTCCAAGGTTGCAGGCAGGAATCTCTCTCAGCCCTATTATAGAGAAGCCAGGGAGGGAACTTGCGACCTTCTGCTCTTCCCAGAGCGGCTGCTCCATCCCCGAGGGGAATATCTTACAGTGTTCACACTTCTAGTCTCCCATTCATATGCAACCAGGGTGGACCCTGCTTAGCTAAGGGGACAAGTCATGCTTGCTACCACAAGACCAGCTCTCCTCTACAGACCGGCCCTCCTCTCTGGGCATCACCAAGCACTTTGAGGTAGCTTTGGGCAGGGACTATAACTCAGTGGTAGAGCAATGCATTGCATATGCAAGTGCTTTGGTTCAGTCCTTTGCAACTCGAATTGAAAAGATTTAAAATAGCAGCTGGTTATGGGAAAGACCTCCGTCTCAGACCCTGGAGAACCCATGGCTAATCAGACAGTAGACAATACTGGGCTAGAATATTCTAAGTCAGTGTATGAGAGCTTCTCGCATGTCCAGCTTCTTGTGGGACCCTGGACTGGCATGAATTATCTTTGGAAGCAAGACCTACATTTTATCTTACTGTTTGTGTGGGTGATGACTTGTTTGGGTGGCTTTTTGGAGGGAACAGGAAGCTTGCCTGATAGCTTAAAGAGCAGGCACAGTATGGCTCCCTGAGCAAAATACAAGGTGGAGTGGCCTAGCATAGCCTTATGGGAAATGAGACTTAACCACATTGGTTGTCACGTGTGACCAATGGGTGAGGAGCATAGTCCCTGGGAATCTAAGCTGGGATGCCAAAGGGGCCAAGAGAAAAGATTTGGGGAGGGAGGGAGGCAGGCATGCCCATTGATTCATAGTGCAAAGGAGGAGGAAGTCTGATTTTCAGTAGCAGTTAAGCTCTGAGCTAAGGCCAGTCCTGCCCATGGCTTTGTGTGGCCTGTGCTGCAGTTAAACAGGATTGCTAGAGAAGGACTGCACTGGACATCTTCAAGGAAAATAGCGGATCTCTAGGACTAGGGGGTCTCATGCTGTCAGAGTGGACTGCTCTACACCTTCCTTCCAGGGAGCAAGCTGCCCCTAAGGCAGGACTGGCTACACTTGTGGACCGCAGATCTCAGCAATCCGAATGACTTCAGTAAACCATTACTGTAGTTCTTTTAAAGAAGATATAGACATCTAATCTAATAGGTTTTAACAAGTCTTTCTAGCAGTGGTTTTTTGTTTTTTAGAGGGGGAGGTGTTCTGGGACTAAAATTTGCATTGAAGCCAGTTCCTTAGACCTGGAAGCTGTTATCTGCACTTTCAGATGTGTAAAGAGCTGTGCTCAGGGAAGAGCACTCTGCACATGGTCAGGGGTGCCCATATTCCAGGATTGCGCTCTGGCTTAAATGAAGAACTGAAAGTTCCCCTCCTGCCCAGGTCTTTTTTTGAGCTGGGACTTCACTCCAAAATCTGTTTTTATTGCCAGAGTAATACACACGAGACTGCCTCTGAGCATGCAGAAATTCCCCTCCCCTCCCTCCCAGATTGTTAACTACTGCTTACTCTTCATACATATAAGCTTAAGGGGCAGAGCTCCAGGTTAAAGGGCATTGCTTCCAAGCTAACCTGGTACTTCCTTTGCTAAAGTAAATATTGCTTCCATTACACCAAGTCCGTTGGAGCCACTTCTCTGGAAGGAAACGTGCTGAGATTTGAAGTGGTCTTGATCCACATTGGTGTGTGGATACAGAACCAGATTTTCACCCTAGCAAGCGCTGGCTCATTTTGTGGCACGCCAGGCACAGCAAAGTCAGCTGGAGCCAATCCAGAAGCCCCTTCTGTGCGGAAGGAGGCCCCTCTCCTTCACAGAGGCTGCCTTTGGGCCTCTGTGGCGACTTTTCTGTTGAGGTTTTGCTCCTGAGCAGCTACTGTGCCTCATGCAACCTGCAGGGGCTCCTTCTGCTATAAATGTGCCTTCATTTCTGTTTTGGCCCGCGTCTGCTCTCCCTCCCTTCTCCTAGGTTGGTGCACAATGAAGCTTTCACCGTGGCTGACAGCTGCATCTGTAGCAAAACTTCATAAACACCCCAAAGTGTAAAAATATGACCCACCTCCAACTCCACCACAGAAGTCCTGGCCAATGGGGAGGTGAGGCGGTTCCCACAGGCACGTGGACGCAGCATGGCCTAAGAGCAGGGCACTGGGCCACCACAGAGACCAACTCTTTGGCCAAACTGACACTTTTAAACATGTCTAGTCCATTTTTCCTGCTGCTTCTCTTCCGGCTTAGCTCACTTTTGGATGGAGGCAGGACAAGCTGCTGTGGTGGTTCATGATTCTTTCCCCCCCTCCCCACCCCCCATCTCTCTCTCCCACACACTCACACTGGAGAGCTTCTTTTCACAGCCAGCTCCTCCAGGCCAAATGGCCCCCTCTGTTCCAGGGGCAACCAGCTGGAGCAGTAAACTTGGTGGCGGCAGTGGTTTTGGCACCTGCCCAACTGGGGTCCAATTCTGGCTTGACAGGAGAGAACACTGGATCCTTGCCATTGCCCTTCACCAATAGCTGTAGCTTGCCTGGCTGCCTAGCCCCACACGGACGCATTTGAGAGGGGGCCCAGCGGCACCACACAAGGCAACAATTAGAGAGAAGATGCTGTACGAGCAAAGAGGGTTGTGGAGGTTGGCTAGGCCATAACTACTACCACCCCTAAACCCACATCCTTCACCAGGTGAAACTTCTCGGGATTCCCATTCTGCTGCAGCAAAATGAAGCCAGGAATCCCCAACCACCCCTCAGGTTCCCCTCTTCCAAGAGCTGCATACAGTGAAGCCAGAGTCCTGGCTTTCAGTGATTCCATCCCTGTCCCAGGCCTATGCCCTTGGCGTTGTTCTCCTCTCTGTGCACACCTGAGGGACTCCATCGCACCTAGGTCTCAGCCAACTTTGCAGCACTTTCCCCAATAGTCACCATTAGTAGGTAGTGTTGTTGCTGGAGGTAAAGGAATGTGAATGCTGGACTAGGACCGGGGAGATCCGAGTTCAAATCCCCATTCAGCCATGATACTAGCTGGCTGACTCTGGGCCAGTCACTTCCTACTTCACAGGGTTGTTGTGAGGAGAAACTTAAGTATGTTGTACACCACTCTGGGCTCCTTGGATGAAGAGCGAGTATATAAAATGAAATCGTCGTCGTCGTCGTCATCATCTACTTCTCCCTTGACAAACTTCTGGAGATGCTAACACCAAACTTGGGACGGAGCTCTTCTTTTAGATGGATTTTGTGTTTACAGTGGCTGACCTCTTGACTAAATTTACACGAGGATGTTCCATTAAATTTGAAAAGGACAAATTAACTTGTCCCTCTAATTTCAACGGGACTTCCTTGAGTAAATTTAGTCAGGATTTCAGACAATGTAAATTTTGACCTATTCTGTTCAGTATATGGCAGCTTCCTATGTTTCTATTCCCCAGTCTACGTTGTGAGCCCTTTGGGACAGGAGTATTATTAATATTTAGAACAATGTTGTAAGCTGCTCTGAGCCCATGGGACACATTAGTAAATAAATCAAATCAAGTCAGGAGCTCAGTGCTGGACATGTGTGAGTTCGCTGTGCTGGTGGAGGGGTTAAGAAGGACTTTTTATATTTCTATTTTGCTCTCTTGTGAAAAACTGCATCCATCCTTTCTGCCACTGACATTCATGGAATCAAATTTTGAATGAGGAAACTGGGTTGAGGTACCCCTTCAGCTCCCCTCCCCTACAACAGGGAGTCTGCACTAATTGGGCGGCCCCTAAAAAGGCAGTAAAATCAGCATGGGAGGGCTGGATCTGCTGCAGAGTGCATCTTTTCCTGATGTTTAATGTTTGAAACAGCCAGTGTTCTCCCTCAGGATTACCAGCCTGTGACTTAGAAGAGGGGCTGGTTCAAACTAGACAATGCCAGATCTCAGGAGTCCAGACTCCTGTGCTGCACAGCACATGTTCTTCTAATAAGCTCTGGCTGTAGGGGAGGAACAGATTTGTTTCAGACTGCTACAGAGTGAAAATAGTAACACACACACACCATACACAACTTCTAACCACTGTAAGGACCAGACTAGATGGAGATGTGTGCATGCACTCTGTTACTCTACACTTTTTGTAAATATGAGCAGTGACGGCGTGTGTGCAATCTAGATAAGGACCGTGATGCAGGAATAATTTTAAAAAGAACTCTTCCTCCTGCAACACTGTTTTTCTGATTAAAATCACCCCCAAAGCTGTTAATTAATTAATTCATATATCCATCAATTCATATATTTATATCCTGCCCAGCAGCACATTTTTTACCAGAGCAACTTAACATGTTAAAAACAATTATACAATAAAAGGGAATAACATATTTGAAAAGTTAGGATTGTAATGGCCATTAAGCTAACTGTCTCTGGGGAAGACCTGTCCGGGAGAGAAACAAGGCGTCATCTGAGCATGGGGAAACCCCCTACAACCAGAACGCCATCTCTCTGTCCTGTCAAGAAAACAAAGTCAAGAATGTGTTCTGTTAGATACGTTGGGCCATATTTGACATTGCTGCAACAGCCCCATAGTTGTGGCAGCCATGAAGTCCCGACAAGACAGCCTTGACATGGATCTTGATGTCTCCCAGAACTACCATCTTGGGGCCTTCTCTACTCCAATTTTTTTGTTGGCTCAGACAGGGAGACTGCTAGGTAGTGGTTAGTACACTAGTAGAATCCTTAATCTGTCCTAAATGCCCAGCACAAGGTATAAAAATGTGCAACTTGAACTGAGTTGGGGAAGTCTATGGGAAATAGAATCCATGTAGACCTTATTTCCCAGTCTTCCCAAGCCCCACCAGCAAGCATGATCCTCAAACCTATGTTAATTCTTCACTGAGTACCCAAGTGGGCACAACAGAGAGGTGAAATCCTCCCAAATCATACCATTCAGGTCTGAGTCATGCAGGCCATATTGACATCATCCACAAATAAATTATGCAGTATATTTTGTTGTGGACTGATCTGGCATAAATTAAGAGCACTGGGATTGAGGACAAGTTGGCAGAACAACTAGCATCATTGTGGCTTTGGGAAGGACCAGTAGGCAGTGGGGAGGGGCATTATATGTGTGACACTCCCCCTCCTGTTACCCTTACTTGGCCAGTCTGACTCCCAGCATCATATTTTCCGTTGCCTATAACCAATATAATGAAGGCATCCCTTCCTCTTCCCAGGAAATTAAATACTGAATTTCTTAGGCATATAACAATTGAACAGAGAGCACTGAAAGCTAAAATTAACAACTAATATAAAGTGCAGAGCAGAGTACTGAAGTGCACAGAGCAGATGTCAACATGCACAATATGGCAACAGCCAATTATGAAGTGCAGGTAGATGTTTAAAATGCATAACACACAACATGATCCAATAAAAATACAAAAAGACATTTAAATGCACAATACAAATAACATGAAGCAATAAGAATCAAAGGATAGATATTAACTTTCCCCATCTTGTCTAAAGTGCAGTGTGCAATCATTAGCGTGAGGGGGACATTACTGATGTGCACATGTTTTTTTTTATTCTGAGCCAATAGCAGCTTTGGCATTGAAGATTTTAATTGAGAAAACAGTGCAGGGGAAAGGGGTTAATCTCTCCCCCACCCCCACATGCTGTGGTCCTGATCCAAATATACCGATCCCAACTGCTGTTTACAGAAAGTGTAAGGTGACAGAGATGCACTCCATATGTAGCAGATTGAGGTAGTAATGTGGTTGTAGAATTGACTATAACTTCAGTCTACAGGTGGGAGACACCACTTTTGATTGCTCACCCATGTAAAACATCTCCCTGCAAATAAAAGACCCTGCATATCAGGAAGTATAGGTCATCCCCTTGCCTTTTACATGTAGGTTTTTTTTTAAAAAAAAACTTGTATGGAGTTTTAAACATACATTCATGGAAGACAGGTCTATCAATGGCTACTAGTCTGAGGGCTATAGGCCACCTCCAGCCTCAGCAGCAAGATGCTTCTACATACCTGTTGTATACCTCTCTTCTAGTAGGAGAGAGGGCATGCCCTCAATTCTTGTCTGTGGGCTTCCCAGAGGCATCTGGTGGGCCACTGGGTGAAACAGGATGCTGGACTAGATAGGCCTTGGGCCTGATCTAACAGGGCTTTTCTTATGTTCTAAGCATTATAAAATGTGGTTCTGCTGCATGTATAGACCAGAACTAACTTTTCTCTCCACTCTCTTGTGCCGCTCTGAAGTACAGCCATAGAATGTACAGTCTCCAGATATTTTGCAACATTCTTAATTAGTGCATGGTAATGCACTAATTAAGAATTTAGTGCATATTTTTATTTTATTTTTTAAATAAAAAAATAAGAATTGGATGTAAAATTGAGATAGTTAACATTAGCATAAAATGTTGTCAGCACGAACAGCATCCCTCAAAAACCACATTTTGAAGTTAAATTTGGGGGGAAAAAATCAGTTTTGAATTCTAAAAAGCCCAATGGTCAGATTTGTGTGAATTGCACTGCATCAAAGATGACCTCATGGCTCTTATGCTTCCTTCTTTCTTCCTCCTTCTCAGACACGGAAGCTGTCCAAGGTGGAGCGGCAGCGCTTCAGCGAGGAGGTGGAAATGCTGAAGGGGCTCCAGCACCCTAATATCGTCCGCTTCTATGACTCATGGAAGTCTTCTATCAAGGGACAAATCTGCATTGTGCTGGTCACAGAACTTATGACCTCAGGCACCCTCAAAACGTGAGCATGGATGTTGACCGTGAGGAGGGTACAGTGGTGGTGAAGACATGGGGCGGGTGGGGGGCCTACAGAGCTTTTGCAGGAATGGGGATTCCACTTGGTCCCTGCTGCTCTTCGTGAAGGAGGACGTTCCGTACAATAATTAGTGTGTCATTGTATGTTATCCCCTGGGCAGCTCATACTGCTTTATGGTTGTGGCAAAGACATGGGGTGTGGGAGCTGGTTTTGATAATGAAGGGATGGGTGGTCTCTCTCTCATTGAAGAGGCATCTTAGGGCCTAACAACAATTTCCATACAACCCCCCACCCGCACCCCAACAAAAGCTCCCTCCCTCCCGGTTTTGATAATGAAGGGATGAGTGGTCTCTCTCTCATCCAAGAGGCATCTTAGGGCCTAACAACATGTTCCAAATCCATACAACCCCCCATCCCAATAAAATCTCCCTCCCTCCCTCCCTCTGTGCCATTTCTCTGGAAAAGTGATGTTGCGAGGGTGATTTGGAGTGATGGGTAAGGAAGGGGTTACACGTTCTCCAATCCTTAAGAAAGATTAGCTGTCAGGGTTTGTGATGTGTTTGCGTGCAATGTGTTTTAGGTCCTCAGATAATGGCAGCAGTCTGCCTGTACCTTTGAGTCATATCCCTTTGGCTCAAGGGCCTGCTCCTCTCTGCCCATCCACTGGCAGATGTAGTTCCGCTTATTCTGGGTGGTTTGTAGAATTTGGCTTCCAATCTGAGCAGCCTTTGATGGAGTTAGTGGAGGAACCTCCCAGAGTAGACTAGCTCCTGCCGCCTTGAGGAGAGGAAGGTTTCTGGCATGGAAAAAACAACTCTTGCAGTCACCCCAATAGATGTGGGCCACGTGAAGGGATGGAGAATCTGTGGCTGTGGCTGAGGAGACTGCAAGATTGTGAAGATTTAGAGCCCTGAGGTGGATCTAGATACTCTGCAGAATTTGCTTGTTTATGACTTCAACTCCCCCACCCCCCACTTTCCTTCTGGAAAAAGGATCCTAGATTGGACCCTCTGATGTATTTTTCATTTGTCTAAAGTTTGGTATGGAAAGGGGAACTCCTCATCTATCCTGGAGGTGTGAACTTACTTTCTCCCCTTTGGTGGTACAGAAGGGGAGAGAGTGATCTTCCCATTGACTTCTGCATACTGGACTGGGCAATGGGACTTAGGAGAATGAGGCATCTTTCAGTCAGTTAAAATTGTGCTCAGGTGTAATGCAGGAACCATTTTGTTCCTTGATTTCTCTGGGGAGTTGTAATGGCATCCTCTCTAGCTATTGGTTTGATATGGTGAGTACCAACAGAGGGCATAGATGGACTTTGGGTAGATGCATATTAATACTGTGTTTAAAAAACATCATATATTATATATTTTGAAGAGTTTGTTTCTTCATTTGTGACATTGCTTGTGTGAAATAAAGTCATACTTCCTGATTACCTAGTTTGGCAGGCACAATCCTCCCAATGAAATTAGCTGAATGCACTACTTTTTACACCGGAATATGCTTGGTGAAAGTTTCAATTGTTAAATTGTTTTTACCAGAAATTCTGAATACTAGCCTACCCGCACAGAGCATCTGTGCGCTCTTTGGGGCCGGTTGCTGCCTCCTGCTCCACTCTCTCTTGCCCTCCCTTCCCCTCCCTCCTGCCCCACTCTCTCTGCCCCACATTCCCCTGCCCTCCCTCCCCCTCCCGCCTGCCCCACTCTCTTGCCTTCCCTCCTCCTCCCTCCTGCCCCACACTTTCTTGCCCTCCATCCTGCCCCACACTCTAACCCTCCCTCTCCCTTCCTCCTGCCCCACACTCTTGCCCCCACCCCCTCCTGCTCCACATTCTCTTGCCCTCCCTTCTGCTCCCCTCATTTGCCCCTCCCCTCCCACCCTCCTCCTCCTCCCTCCTCCTCCCCTCTCTCTTGCCCCCTCCCCTCCCCCACACTCTCTTGCCTTCCCTCCTCCTGCTGCCCCCCTTGCCCCCTCCCCCCTGATCCCCTCTCTCTTGCCCCCTGCCCTCCCCCCACCCCTCTCCCCCTCCCTCCTACTCCCCTCCCACCCCACACTCTTTTGCCTTCCCTCCCCCTCCCTCCTTCTCCCCTCTCTCTTGTCCTCCCTTCCCTTCCATTCCTCTCCTCCCCCCCCACCCGCACTGTGCCTCTTACCTCAGCGGGTGGTGAACAGGGAACCTCCTTCCGGGCGGCCCATTTCCTTCCCACCCCAGCCTCAACTGCCTCCCATTTCCCACTCACCCCTCTCACCGGCGCCTACTTTGGCTGTCCTGCTGCCACCGCCTCCCACTCCCACTCCCACTCCCACTCCCACTCCCAGCGGCCAGGCCAAGCTGGGCTGCCGCTGCCTCCTTGTCCTTACCCGGGACAGCTTGACCTAGCCAGTCCCTGGCGGCCAGCCAAGCCAGCCTCCTCAGGCCGTTTTGCGGCCCGCCGCTACTGCCCGCTGCCATTTTTTCTTGCCTGCAACTCTCGCCCTTTGGTGGCGGAACTCTCACAATGTGTCACGAGAGTTCCGCTGCCAAATTCAGGACACACATGCTGGCTAAGAGAATTAATTATATAGATCATACTTACCTACAGATAGCAAATTTTGCATAAACAATCTTGCCCCTGAAATAGTAGTAGCTGAATGCACTACTTTTTACACTGGAATATGCTTGGGGAATGGTTTAAATACTTCTTTGGGTATTTTCTAGAAGAACAACTGACTATAATCATCATGTTGTTTTAAAAATATTTTTATTTATTAAGAAAAACAAAAACAAAAAACAACAACACCATGTTTACATTATCATCTCTTGAACTTCCAAAAGTTACATATAACAATCCGCTACCATCCTTTGCCAACTGCCCCCCCTCATCAGATATTATAAAAAGATTAAAGTAATGTATTAATCAACTATCAGTACTAAAAAAAACCCAAATCTTGGGTGTGGATGTTGACTCTGTGCTAAATTGTAATTTATAAAAGGTTCCCAGATTTGAGCAAATGTTTCATCTGAGGTATTCCCTAAATAAGCAGTGATCTTAGCCATTGAGGCATATTCCCATAGCTTTAATAGCCATCCATCCAAGCTCGGGGTTACCTGTAATCTCCAATTGGCCGCATAGAGAATCCTGGCTGCAGTAATCAAGTATAAAGACAACTCTGTGTATTTAATAGGTATATAAGGTTGAGTCATATTTAACAAAAAAAGATCAGGTGAGTAGGGAAAGTTTTTATTTAAAATTTCTTGCATCTTAGAGTGAATTTTCTTCCAAAATTGTTGTGCTTTGCTACAAGTCCACCACATATGATAGAATGTCCCCGCATGATTCTTACATTTCCAACAGTCTCCAGAATAATTACTGTCCATCTTTGCAATCATCGTGGGAGTAATGTACCAACAAAAATACATTTTGTACCAATTTTCTCTTAAGGTACTCAAGGTAAAGGTTAAGTGTGCCGTCAAGTCGATTGACGGCACAGGGCCATCTGGTGACCACAGAGTTTTCTTTGGGGTTTACCATTTCCTCCTCCCGCGCAGTATGAGATGATGCCTTTCAGCATCTTCCTATATCGCTGCTCTCTGATATAGGTGTTTCCCATAAACATACCAGTGGGGATTCGAACTGGCAATCTTCTGCTTGTTAGTCAAGCATTTCCCTGCTAAGGTTCTATTTGCTGTAAATTTGATATTCACTTTCCATTGATATTCCCATTGTTGGATATCAATGGTCCTGTTTAAAATTTGCATCCACTTAATCATGCTTTAGCTGTTATTGTTCTCAATAGATTTTTAACACTCAAAAATTAGATCAGTTATTTCAAAATGGCATAATTCCCAGGTGAAGCAGAAGTTCTTTCTCAGATTCAAATTTACCGTGTTTCAAATTTACCTTATATGGTCATTATTCAATAAATTGAATAATGTTTGAAGTTGAAATCCTACAAATTTCAAACTGTTATTTTACTCCCCCTTTGCAAGCACATTAATAAAAAAATGCGAGGACATATCCAGGTGGCCCTCAAATAGTGGTTTCACCCACTTGCAGACCACTTCTCTGTATACTGATTTAGTTATCGTGGGAGGTAGTTTAGGTTATTTGCTGTTTTCTACCCCCTAACTAAAATTGGCATACAATATAAATAGCCACTCTTCCCGCTTCTCAACTGGAACACAGTAGGGATGTGCACGAACTGAGGCTCCTGCACCGGTTTGGCACCGCAGGGAGGGGAGCAGTGAGCGGGATCTTTTTCTTTTCTTTTTCAAAAGAGAGCAGTTCCTTACCTGCTCTCTGCCACCGCATGCAGCTTCCTTCTGTGGTGGTGCTCTGTCCCAAGTACCCGCATGTAGTGCCAGCACACACCCAGTTTGGTGCCAAACCTGTGCATGAACCTCAGTTCGTGCACATCCCTAGTGCCCAGGGAGATTTTGAAAAGTGGTGCAAAAGGCACAAGCTGCTCCATCCACTCTCGCGCCACTTCTTTAAACCTCTGCGCACATCAGCTGAGCAGCAAGGAGAGTGGCTGTTTAAACTTTACATCCCCCTGTGCATCTCAGCTGATGTGCTGGGAGATTTAAATAGTCAGTCTCCCTGCATAGGCTGCTCCATCCACTCTCGCCACAAGAGTGTATTGTTTAGCTAAGGTACCTAACCCCATTTGGGGGGTTAGGTCAAGAACTCCAATATTGTGAACGTTACCCTGCAATATTAGAGGGCCTCCTGGATTTCATTTCTTGAACTTTCCTAGCAGTGTAATCTATGCAAAATGACTTTGCCTAGTCAACAATGGGCCTCACCTACTAGTAATATATAGCAAAAGGTTATTGCTCAGAATCATGCCATTGGATGTAAAATCTAGCTTTGCCACATTTCTAAACATTAGATCCCACTCCTTTTGGTGATGATGGGGTGATCCTGAGTCTGATGCCATTCTTTTTTGTAGGTACCTGAAGCGCTTCAAGGAGATGAAGCTGAAGGTTCTTCAGCGTTGGAGCAGGCAGATCCTGCGGGGGCTGCATTTTCTGCACACACGCTCCCCTCCAATCATCCATCGTGACCTGAAATGTGACAATGTCTTCATCACAGGTCCCACTGGGTCAGTCAAGATTGGGGA